>NW_028270178.1:14208919-14549676 GCF_037043375.1 Chiloscyllium plagiosum | reverse complement strand
TTCACCCACCGTATTCCAGATGCTCCTGGCATTGAATAAGGCACCACCTTCCTGACTGCCAGTGCGCTTTTGCGACCTTGAAACCTTATTTCAGACCACATTCCTTTCAACCGAATAAATAGATTACCTCACTTACTCAGCAGTGCCTCACCTGCTCCTGCTCATTGTGCGCTCCGCCAATTCAAGAGGCAAATTTGTATAATTTTGAGTTTGCCCTCCCGACATGCCCTGGTCCTCACTGTGCAGAGCGCTGAATTAGAGCCAGTCTCGGTACCAGAAACTTGGCTATTCGTTCTGCATTCGCCTTTGAGTCCATCACCGCACATTTTCCAAAACAGCATACATGTACGAGATTGGGATAGCCACAGAAGACTCCTGCACGATCTGCATCTCTCTCACACATTTCCTGGATGTAACCCATCCACCTAACTGTATCTGCAGTTGTTCGCCCTTCCTATAACCGCCATCCATCACAACCGCCAGCTCCTGCAAATTCTTCATTGCCTCCAACCGTCTCTCAATCTGATCGATGCAATATCATACAATTCACAACCAAACACACTTACAGTAGATGCAATTATCAGTAACATGGAATGTCTCCCTAATCTACCACATCCAACCGGAATAGTACATCACTATACTAAAAACCAACTTTGCACCTAAGCAATCTGTGGACCCAGAAAATGCCACAGTTTATCTGCTCGAAAAAACACTGCTCCAGGCTAACCTAGTGCCTTTGTCTCGTACTTTTAAATTTTAATCAAGAGAAAGATCTCAATAAAACATAAAAACAAAAAGAACCCAGTCACTTCGCTATTGTAGATTCAGACAAAAAAGTCAGCAATGTTGCACTTAAAAATCATGCACGTATCTGCTCCTGTGCTGTGAACCTTCCCAACATATTCAGCTGTAATTTTTGCTTTTTATTTTATAGATATACTTCAATGGCCAGAAGTCCATGACTCAAACAGGAAAGACAGTAGCTGTGCTGATTCGCTGCTATGTCATGCAGCAGTGCAGGATCTGTCGCCCTCTCTTCCTCACTGACCATGCTGCCTCTACCTTTGTCTGGCTTCCTCCTTCTTTCCAGTGCTGCTGTCTTGAACTTTCTTTTCTCCAAAGTTCCAAAACAATGCAATAGCATATAAATCAATCATTCCTGTTCCAGCTCCAAGTCAGCTCCAACACCTAAAAAACCTCAAACAAGGTGGAAGCCTTGCACTCCGTTCTCCATCTCAAATACCCAGACTCTTTGGGTCACTATATTACCAAACCACAAGTTGTTGCATTTGAGAAGATGTAATTATTTGATGGAGAATCCTAATAGAGCTGAAAAAGCTTTATTTTCATCATCAAAGGGACAAACCACTATCTAAGTCCTCTCTGCGACGATAAGCCGAGCATCTGTTAACTCACTGAGCTCTCATAGCTTGGTTTGGAAATTCATTGTCATGTTGATCAAATGTTCCAATTTTACGTGTCTGTTCAGTCAGCAAACAATGCAAAATTCAAATAGGGAGATTTGTTCTTTTTTAAATTCCATTCTCTGCATTGTCCGATCAAATACAATGCGTTACTGTTATTTTATGAATGAATTACGCAAAGCTAAACAAAGCAGATTACAATACTGCAACTACTGAATGTGGCTGCTCCAATCCGTGTATAATAATATATAACAGAATTAAAATCAAGTCTCTCTGACTCTTAATTGCATTCTTATCATGTCAGAGGCAATTAACATTTCAAGCAATAATCTAAACACCCAGCAGGTCATCGACGGTACAAAATGTCACGTCACTTCTTTTAAAAAGTGCTTCATTTTGCAATGAGAATAACTAAGTAAGACAAGCAATTTAATCCTAAGGATCGAATTGATAAATTCTGATTTCCTAAATTAAGATTCTTCCTCCACAGGACAAATTACTTCTGGCTTTGTAAAAGCTATGAAGATACAAACACTTCTTCAGGGAACAATGTGAATGTCACCACTCGACAGTGTTTCATTGATCCTTTAGAACTCGTTCAAAGGTAAAACACAGAAAAAGGCCATTCAGCCCACCACGTGAAGTCAATTAAGCACTGCTCAGCCTTTCTGAAATTCCTCAGAACTGTCGGAAAGTTATGGCACTCAAACAGGTTTTCCATGTCTGCATCAAATGAATAAACTCGTGACCTTTTTCTGATTACACATTCTAGTAGCTGGTCCAACGTTTGGAAAGTTCACTCACTTCAGTTTCAGATCCAGGTTCCCTCTAAATGAGTTGATGTTTGCAACCTCAAGTCCCGCCCAAACTGGCAGTGAATTCCAGACACTCCATCATCTTCTGGTTGAAAGGGTAATCCTCATGTACCCTGTAATACAGTACTTCAATAAATTTTATTTATTCTGTGTCCCCTGCTAAACGGTCCTGCATTCGGTGTGACAGGTCTCAATAGAAGCCCTGATTATTTTGTGCACTTCAATCTCATCACCTCTCATTCACCTCTGTTGGAGGAAAAATGACTGTAACCCGATCCATCTTTTTCAATGCTGCAGTAATTCATACAAAATGGCAACATTCTTGTAACTTGCTTCGATACTTTCTTCAGTGCAATTCTGTTCAAACGGCTAGGTGATGACCAGTACTGTGGCTGCTGTGAGCCACCGAAGGACTCATGTACAGGTCAGGCAGGAGTGGGGGAATTTGTTTTGTGGTGGCAATGTTGCAGCGTGAGAGAGCAGTAATATAGAATTACATTTCAGTCTGAATGCATGATCAGATTCTCGGGCAATAAATGGAACTGGAGATGTATAGTTGGGGCACAGTCTGATTGACTTGCGGTGTTAGTCTCTCAGATACTCAGGAATTAGGCTACGTGTTTAAATGCCTTACTTCTTTACTGAAACGGACTGATTAATTACAGAAAAGGCCAGAGGACCAACAGAATTCTAGCTTGATTGATCACAACCTTATTTGTTTTGATTTAACAAAGATATCTCTTGCTGAATCATTAACACAACATGCTATAAATATTGCTTACACAACAAAACAGACACTTATTCCACAACAAATGATGATAAAATAGAATAAACCAAACTATAGACATATAACACAGATTCAAAGGCACACAGTAAATGTATAATTCTAATTAATGTCAAGAGAATGCACAAATGAATGAAAGAATGTGACTTTTATATATTATAGAAGCCACAACTCCCAGTGCCGTTCCAAAAAGAAAATATCCCTTGTATAATACTCACACCAGAATCCCTGTGTCAAACACTTGGATGAACGACTGGTGACTTCCTTTTTTTTTACCTGAAGTGCAGTAAACTTCTTCCTGGAACTACCACACAGCTAATTGTTTTTGTACTCAGCTTAAAGTAATCTCTTCAGATTTTGATTTTATCCGAACATTTCTATCTGATGACCAAGACGAAATTTTCACTCCAATGTAATGTCGTTGACTAAATCTCTCATTCCCTTCTCATCAGTACAGATCTACATCCACGCAGTTCTAGGTCTTACAAAGACTAAAAGTAATTACAACAATGATAAAATTGAAACTAGAGGTTTCTCAGTTAAGGGTTTTGTTCTTAATCCCAGATTCCAGAACTCTCCAACAAATGTTCAAGGCTCCAATACTACCATGCAGGTTTGCACACAATCAAAATTAACAAAAGTTCATTCGTGCACAAAACCATTCAGCCGACATACAGGCGTCAAACGCAGTTTATAAAACAAATTGCTTTGATTACATAAAATCCTACAAGTTTGCAAGAGAAGACCATTGCTTATTGACTCAAAATCCAGAACCAAACTCATTTGAAACGTTATTGTACTCTCTACATAAAAAAATACAACTGTTTATATTCTTGCAAAGTTATTGCTTTCCTTACTTCCATCGAAACTCTCCATAACCTCCGATTGAAATGGAGATTTCTAGAAGTTTCCCAGAACAGATGAATAATTATATCCAATTTCCCAGGCTATTCCTGTGGATTATGTATGGTCCATGTAATCTGATTAAACTGCGGATCATCTGTCTCTGTGTGAGAGTGGCCACAACATGCCCATGTATCATTTTCAATGGCAGAGTGAAACTGGAGGGAAACCTCAGAGAAATTCACACAAAGTCAAATGTGCAAGGCACTCACAATGAATTATTACAACTGGAAAGGTCGTGTAATATATTTCCGCAGCTGGCTTTTTCTTCGTGAGTCTCTTTGTGCAAATCTGAGGAGCTATAATCCCAAAACCTTTCATTTATACCTGCTGGCATTGCCTGGGAGACTGTTGCATGACAACGTGGTTCAATTCGTTTATTTAAGAATTTGAACAAAGTGGTGACAGTGATGAGCTCACTCCCAGTTGTGACGGAATATTTTTATTCTTTGATGCAAATCTCAGTCGGTTAATAGCAAACATTTAAAAATGCATATTGAGCTAATTCATAAGATCACTACAATGCGGAAACAGACCAATTGGCACATCGAGTTTACACTGCCTCTGCGAAGGGCATCCAACACAGACACAACCAGTGGTTCTATGAGGCAGCAGGGTTAATCACTGAGCCTCTGTGCCATGATCCTTACCAGCAATGATACCCTAACACCATCCATCCAACTTTGGAATCTTATTTCACATCATATCGTCATGAACTTGACAGTGACCATTTGGAAATTAATTTCCCGTTGTTGACCGTTTATCTGAGAGATATTCTCTTTAACATTTGGCCATGGCTTCTCTGTTTAACACCAGCTGTTGCATCATAGCTGCTGACTGGAGACAGCAAATGTTAGTCTTCACAAATTCAATCACTATCAAAACAGAAAATGTTGGCGAGGAAGATACAGAGGTACTTGTATCTAGACTGGAAGAGATTGAGGTTCACAAGGAAGAGGTATTAGAAATACTGCAGAATGGGAACATTGACAAGTCCCCTGGGCCGGATGATATCCATCCTAGGATCCTTTGGGAAGCAAGGGAAGAGATTGCCGTGCCGTTGGCATTGATCTTGAAATCATCATTGTCTACAGGAATAGTGCCTGAGGACTGGAGGATTGCAAATATGGTTACCTTGTTCAAAAAGGGTAGTAGAGACAACCCTGGTGATTACAGACCAGTGAGTCTCACTTTAGTTGTTGGTAAAGTATTGGAAACGTTTATCAGAGATAGGAATTATAACCATCCAGAAAAGAATAATCTGATCAAGGACAGTCAGTACGGTATTGTGAAGGGTAGGTCATGTCGAACGAATCTTATTGGCTTTTTTTGACAAAGTGACCAAAAAGGTAGATGAGAGTAAACTAGTGGGTGTGGTGTATATGGATTTCAGTAAGGCATTCGATAAGGTTGCCCACAATAGGCTATTATACAAATGCAGAGGAATGTGATTGTGGGAGACATAGCAGCGTGGGTCAGTAATTGACTTGTTGAAAGAAAACAGATGGTTGTAGTTGATGGGACATGTTCATTTTGGTGTTGAGTTACTAGCGGCGGACTGGAAGAGACGGTGTTCGGTCCATTGTTGTTCGTCATTTTTATAAATGACCTGGAAGAGGGCTTAGAAGGGTGGGTTAGTAAATTTGCGGACGACAAAAAGGTCGGTGGAGTTGTGGATAGTGACGAAGGATGTAATAGGTTTCAGAAAGACATAGATTGGGTGCAGAGGTGAGCTGAGAGGTGGCAAATTGACTTTAATCTGGACAATTGTGAGGTGATACACTTTGGCCAGAGTAAACGGAATGCACAGTACTGGGCAAAAGGTAGGATTCTTGGGAGTGCAGATGAGCAGAGAGATCTCGGTGTACATGTACACAGATCCCTGAAAGTTGCCACCCAGATTGACAGAGTTGTTAAGAAGGCATACATTTTTTTTGGCCTTTATTAATAGAGGGATTGAGTTTCGGAACCAGGAGGTTATGTTGCAGCTGTACAAAGCACTGGTCCGGCCACACTTGGAGTATTGTGTACAGTTCTGATCACCACATAATAAGAAGGATGTGGAAGTTTTGGAAAGGATGCAGAGTCGATTTACTAGGATTTTGCCTGGTGTGGAAGAACTGTCTTACGAGGAAAGGCTGAGGGCCTTGAGGCTGTTCTTGAAAGAGAGAAGAAAGTTGAGAGGTGACTTAATAGAGACATGCAAGATAATCAGAAAATGAGAGAGGGTGGACAGGGAGAGCCTTTTTCCAAGTATGGGGTTGGCAAACACGAGGGGACAAACTTTAAAGAGCGGGGGGATAGGAAAAGACAGATGTCAGAGGTAGTTTCGTTATTCAGAGAGAGCAAGGGTATGGAATGCTTTGCCTGCATCGGTAGTAGATTCGCCAAGTTTAAGTTCATTTAACTCGTCATTGGACAGTCAAAAGGACCTACATGGAATAGTGTAGGTGGGATGGGCTTCAGATGAGTATGACAGGGCTGCACAACATCGAGGGCCGAAGGGCCTATACTGCGCTGTGATGTTCTACGTTCTATGTTCTAATACCTGAAAAGGATTCCTCATCTTGCACTGATAAAGTGTCCCAAACGAATACAACTTGTGCACTTAAGGCAATATTGGATACAAGAAAAATAATTTCGTGAAAAATATCCTCACTGGTTACAAAAGCTCCAAAAATACAGAGCTGCCTACTGGGATGAATCGTGTCCTTGTGCTGACTCTTACACACACAAGATCTGTATAGAAGCACACGAGGGAGATTCATTCTCTGTTCCCTGCAGTGAACTGGACGTGTACAGTGAAGAAACCTAAAACAGATGACTGCTAATCTGATGGAGATCTTTGAAAGGAGGTGGAGAGCTGGGACCAGTGAGTGTTTTGTACACACAAGGATGCTGAAATGTCACATTCCAGAAATGTTTGAATGGGGATCAATTTGTCAATGTGCCCTGTAGTAATGGGGAAATGGGTCTTGGCGTGAGGACTGCTAAAGGTGAGAAAACAGTGAGCAGAAATAAATATGTTATTTTAAGATTGTCGGACTGGTATTAATAGGTCCCCCAACGACAATTACTCGAGACACATTACTAATAATCTCTTCTGATGACTGAGATAAAGTGATCATCTGTTCCTTTTGCTGATAAAACAATGTTAGGTTGGACAGAAAAGTCTATGAAGACACAGGAACACTGAAAACGGGAAAGGCAGGTTCAGTGAGTTGATGAGTACAACATAGTCTGTGTCATATAAAGTAGAGAAATATGAGGCATTGTTCCTTCATTTCAGTCTTTGTAAGATTTCAGGCAATTGATAAATTTTATAGATGCTAGTTTTAATTCAAGAGGCAACAAGGAGGCTTTCGGTCCATTCAGTGCCAGCAGTTTTCATTATTCTCTGGAAACGTTTGCTCCTCTCAGATCCTTGTAAAGTTGAGGAATTCAACCCTGTGGTGTGTCATGACAGAAGGCAGACAATTGGAAAGAAAAGTTCTTTTTCAGAATGACACCAACAAGTGTTGGTGTCGCAGCTGCTCATTTTATATATTAATGATCTTGATGAAGTGACTGGGGTATTCTTGCAAAGTTTGCCAATGATACGAAGTTAGGTGGACAGGCAGGTAGTACTGAGGAGGGGTGGGGAGGCTGCAGAAAGATTTAGACAGTTTAGGAGAGTGGTCCAGGAAATGGCTGACGAAATTTATCATGAGCAAATGAGAGGTATTGCACTTTTCAAAACGGTGAGAAAATTCATAAAACCAAAGTACAAAGGTATTTGGGAATACTAGTCCGGGATTCTCTAAGGGTTAACTTGCTAGTTGAGTCCGTGATTAAGAAAGCAATTGTAATGCTGTCATTTATCTCAAGAGGGTTAATATAAAGAAGCAGAGGTGTGCATCTGAGAATTATACAGCTCTAGTTAGGCCCCATTTAGAATATTGTTTCCAATTTTGGGCTCCACACCTCAGGAAGGACATACTGGCGCTGGAGCATGTCCGGTGGAGATTCACACGGCCAATCCCTGGAAAGGTAGGCCTAACATAAAATGAACGGCTGAGGATCCTGGGATTGTATTCCTTAGAGTTCAAAGGATTGAGGGCAGATCTAATAAAAACTTTAGAAAATTATGCATGGCTCAGAAAGGATGGGCGCTGGGATGCTGTTTCCATTAGGCGGGGACACAACCTTAGGATTAGAGGGGGTCAATTCGTGGGGGAATGGAAATGAGGAGACATTTGTTCAACCAGGGAGTGGTGGGCCTGCAGAATTCATTGCAGTGGAGTCCAGGATGTTAAATTCCTTCAAGGCAGGGATTGACAAAATTATTGAACACACACGTAAGTAACGGCTGCGGAAAGAGTGCGGGTCAGTGGAGTTGAAATGCCCATCAACCATGATAAAATAGTAGCGTGGACTCGAATGGCCTTACTTCCACTCTTGTGACTTCTGGTCGTACGGTTTATGGTCTTATAAAGTGCTCGAATTGCTTATTCAGCTGGAGAATGACGAAACTGAGTCTGAAACTCGGTGACTGAATTTAAATAAAGAATTGTAGCATGAATGAGCAGTGGTGCACTGATGCACCTAAGTAAAGAGGTTCGCAGTGAATAGACAATAGCTAAAGAGGAAGAAACATCTGACTGGATCATAACAATTACTCAGGTGCCTCTAAGTCAGCAATAATAAAGGAAAGGTGAGAGAGAGCAGCCCTGCCTGACTGTCGATCTGATCGGGAATATTTCTGATTGCCACCCATTGATTGAGGATGCACTGACGTTGTTGGTGCGCAGCAGTTGGATTCAGGTGCGGATTACCTCCCAAAGACCGCTTTAGAGAACACATCCCACATGTAGGTGTGCGATATCTTAGGAAAGGCCTTTTCTTGGTCCAGCTTGATGAGGCAGACCTGCCCTGCACATAGGTGAGCATATCCTTAAGGATTGCAAGGATCTCGGGTGTCTTTCTAAACAGTACAGAACAGTTTGGTCAGTGTGAATCACGGATCACAATGAAGACCTGATCAGGTTGGCGATGACCTCAGTCAGACTTTTATTTTCTGCATTCAGCGTAAGATTGGTCCTTCGTCATCCGTCCCAACATTGTAATTGTAGGTGAAGGGGTGATAACTTTCGTTAAGGATTCACACAAGCTACCTGTCGGCAACGGACTGTCGTTCACTTCCAGCAGATAATCGCCAAAATGTCTGACAGAGTTGACCATAACTTGTCCAGTAATCCATCACTTCTAGGAAATTAACCCGTTTTTAAAGATTTGATGGCTTCGGTCAGTTCATCAATGAATAACAGCTGGTGCAGCCTCTCTCTTGTGCTGTCGTCTAAGACCTCTGAGAAAGCGGACAGAAACTATTGCGAGGTCGCATAGTCAGTGGGCTTTGCGTCATACAGCCCAGCATAAAAGCAGTTGTTGATCCTCAGGATGTTAGAATGGGGTGAGATGAGCGAGCTACCTTCTTCCTTCCGGTGGTTGAGCACAGAGCTCTCCATTTTTTCCTTCTGAGGATCAAAAGTGAGAACGTCTCGTCCTATTACACATGTGGACACTGGACCGGCAGATAATCTCAGAGGATTCCAAAGAAAAGAGCAAGGTTGCTGCCCCTTTACCTCCTGGGTTTCCTCCGTGACATTAGGCCCCTTCGAGTACAGCAGGGGTTGGTTCTGCACGCTCTGGTGTACATTCGCCAGTTTTCCCCGTTTCTCTCCCACTGTTAGAAGACATTTGAAATGAATGATCCTCTTGATGCACCCCTTGACTGTTTCCTGGAAATTTGAGGAAGACTCAAATTGGACCTTAACTCTTCTCCAACCAGTCTAACCGTTTTGAGCAACTCCTTGTTTTGTGGGCTTGGCAGTTTCACATTCAGACTCCACCTTCCCTTGCTGTCCAGCAGGAGGCAGTGGTAAGAGAGGAACACCGGCTTGATGTCAGTCATCTGAATGAACCCAATCACAGTCACTCTCATGTCACCCCGCAGCTGAAACGTTTGAGTCCTGGTACATTTTCCGACACTGTTCCTTGTGGCAGAGCAGGCCACGTTCATGCTGTTTACTCGATTTGATTTCCAGCACCAGGTCAGTTGTATCCTTTGATCTTCTTTATTCTCATCCTCATCATTGTCTTCTCGTTCTTTTGGTGGTGACAGCGGAGGAAGATGGCATCAGTGGTATCTATAGCGGCAGCGTTGTGAACCTGGAAGAGATATCCTGGTGTCGAAAGTGATGTTGGTGTAATCGGCCCAGGTACGCCAGCTAATTGATTTGATTAATCACATTGAACCATCGTTAATGAAACAGTGGAACTGAGATATTAAGCCAGCTTGCTTGCAGCATTCACTGTCAAACTGAATCCAGTCAGAGAGATATGCAAGCGTTCACCTTAATTGATGATTGAGGGGTTGTTGATGAAATATTGCGACAAGCTTTCGGATGGAATGAAAAACCTGAATTTCTGCAGATATGCTTTTGAGACCGGTCCATGAAAAAGGTGAAATTTAAATATCGAATGCTGTCTCATGTAACACTCTTTCTGTAATAGAAGCTGAATTTAAATTATATCAATTACATTGTAACATCAAACTACTGCTAAGCCACAGCAGTCGGACATGACCTGGAGAACGAGCTAAAATGTTAGAGCTCACGCGAAATCTTGTGATTCCAATTATACCTGTTGGACGATAACCTGGTTTCATGTAACTTTTAACATTGTCCTCTCCAGTCCAACATCAGCACCTCCACATCAAAGCAGAAAGAAGCCATTCAAATCAGAGAGTTCCCACATGCAGTCCAGATAACATGAGGACAATGACGCAGAACCATGTGAGACGGAACAACAGCGCCAACTCTACTTCGACAAGCTGTGCATTTCAAGTGCATAAACACTATTGAACACGCATTAAGCTCGAACATCTCTTAACCTCGTGTATGGATATAGATATTTCAGAACTGTAAGGTTACTCGGGATTTTAAAGGGAAAGATTGGTTTTGGAAAGTTGTATATTTATCTATCTGCATTTCAAAAATAATTTCCACATCTCTTTATAAGTGTTAAACCAGACCCACTAAGTAAGCAGGTAGATCAGACCATACGAAAAGAAAGCCAACACGGGATTCTGTCGATGTCGACAGGGAAATGGTCAACTCGTTGGTTAATCGTTTTGCCTTAAAAAAAAACCAACAAGTTAAGTTTCACTCATGGCCTTTCTGGAGGGAAACTGTCATCTTCACCTGGTCTGGCCGATAGGTGACTCACAACCCACAACAATGTGGTTGTCTCTTAACAGCCCTCTGGACAAGGCAATGAACGCTCTCGAATTCGGGAGTGGCTCATCTATTGTAAGTCCGAAGAAGTTATGCAGCAGCTTTGAATGGCCCTGGTTAGATCTCACTGGGAGCAGATCCAAGTATCACACTTTCAGAAGGATATATTGCCCTTCGAGCAACTACATGTTAGATTTTCAAGAATGATACTTGCACATTCGTTTTTAGGTATGAGGACAGACTGTACGAAATAAGCCCATTCTCTTTCGAAATGAGAGATCAGGTCCAATAAAGATAAACCTTCTCCCCTGTTTGGGGTTTCGCGGACAAAGGGAAGTAGTTTATGAATTATGGTCAGTATGTTTAGGAGAGATATTAAGAAGCACTTTCACGCAGAAAAGGTAGCGGATGTTTGGAAGTCTCTTCAACAAATGGCAGTGAATACTGGACCAGTCGTTTATTTTCAGTCTGAAATAGATGCGTGTTGTTATGCATGCATATTTGGAGATAAGTCACAAACACAGCTGTATGAAGTTACCTTACAGATCAACCATTGAATGGCAGATTAGGCTTGAGGGATCTGAATGGCCAGTTGCTATATTCCTTTGAGTATTAAATGTGTCTGTGCGTAGATTTGTTCCGATATCACAGTATGACTGTATTTCAGTTTGTGTGTATGTGTGAGTGTGTGTGTGTGTGTGTGTGTGTGTATGTGTGTGTGTGTGTGTGTGTGTATGTGTGTGTGTGAGAGAGAGAGAGAAGAGCGAAAGAGGGAGAGAGAGAGTGGGAGGGGTTGTGTTAATGTGTAAGTGAGCAGTTGTCTTCTTGAAGCAAGTGGAGAGACGGTTGGAAGATGTCAGCAAACACATCCGCCTGTTTGTCCATGCAGGATTTAAGTACATGGCCACGGACTCCATTATGGCTCATCGCTTTGCTTGGGTTGATTCTCAGTAAGACTGTTCTCATGTTTGCAGTGGTGACAAAGGGAGTAGGTGCGTTGGGGATGTTGAGGCAGACGTCACTACACCACTGGCATTCTGCTAAAAAAAAACGCATAGCATTGAGCGCTTCAGGGAGGTATGTGTCTTCGTCCGCTGTCTTGCTCTGCTTCAGTTATTATCCCGTAATATTGGTTAAGCCTTTCCAGAGGTGGCTTGATTCTGTTTTGCAGGGTTTGGCCTCAATCTTTGCCTGGTGCTCTCCTTTGGCATCCCTGATGACTTTGGGGAGGTCATCTCCACTTTCCCTGTGCTGGATTGCAACTCGAATGCTGCTTGCGTGGCTTTCTGTAACGAGTAGATTTCTTAGTTTATCCAAGGTCTACGATTGTGGGACACTCAGATTGAGTTCTTTGGTAAGCAATACTCCACATATTTGCTTTTGAAGACTGTGACGGTGGTGGTGTACTCAACCAGGTTTTCTGCTGCGTACTTGGATACGTCTCGTCCACCACATCCAATCGGTTCTGGGGACCGTATTCCAACGCATCAGAACCAGCATTGTACTGCCTTTGTGAAGTGTTATCCCATTCGAACTTCTGCTTGTAAGTTGTTTCCACGCATGGGAGAGACTAGAAGCTAAGGAAACAGGCTCAGATCTTGGAATGTAGATGACAATGAATTTCTTCAGCCTATCTGTGGTTAATCGATGGAAATCGTCGTCAAATACGTCTGTGGAGACCAGGGCATTGAATATATTTAGGACAGATATATATGGATTTGTTATTGGCAAGGAGATCAAAGACAATGGAGAGAAGACTGGAAAATGGGATGGAGAAACAGACCATTCATGATTGAATGGCACAGCTGACTCGATGGGATGAGTGCCCTAATTATGCCCCAACATCATAAAAATATTGATGTATGGACACAAGCAGCGCTAACATAAAACATATTTATATAATACATGTGTGGTTGAAACATACACAAAAGAGCTGTCATCCAGCCTTTTATAAAGGTTTCCACTGTCTTGTTCAGTTCGAAGCACAGGTGTTTGAACAGAAGTAACAGTTCAGCTTTCATGGTTCAGGAAGGAGACGTAATGATTTTTGGATCTTTTGCAAATTCTCAGAAATGCACCATTGTGAGTAATTTGTGCACCATGTCCTGCTGTATGGTTCACTTGCCTTTTTTCAGACGAAGCAATCTCATGCTTATAGAGAAATATATCCACACCGAGAGGGCCACGGAGCCATACCCACATCCTCACGCACCCACCAACACAGAGACACATAAAAAACATCCACGCACAGAAATACAGTCAAAGTGGGATACTGGAACATGGTGACAAACAGAAACAGGAACACACCCAAACACACATACACACTTGTACATGCACAAAAACACCATGAAATGAAATGATGGAACATAGCGAAACACCAACTGTAGAAACATTCTCATAACCCTCAAAAAACACACAGGAAAACCAAACCATCAGACTGCAGTTTGGGAACACACCAATTCACTGACACATTAATGCAACCACACCCACACAGACAGACAGACACACACACACAAACAGACATACTGAGAGATATAGGAGCATACCAATGGACAGGCAGAATGCACACACACACAGAAATGCAGTCATATTGACTCAGAGGAACATATCTACACACACACTCATAAAACAGTCGTGCTTTGACATGGGAACACATGTGCACACAGTTACAGAATCACACCCACGACCTCACATATAGATATGAATTCAGAGTGAGTGACATTATACACCAAACTGCAAGAACTGACAGAAAAAAAAATGATATACATGCATGAGCACATTAAAGGGTTGTTACAGAACCACAAATGTAAATACATACAGGCACAGAGTGACATTCAGAAACAAAGTGATGCACCCACAAGACAGGCATAGAGAGATCCTGCTTGGGGCGCAGAAAGATCTTGGCACATATACAGAAAGCCAAACACAGCCACAATAACACTATCACCGAGGTAAACACGAGCCCAGCCAGGCAAAAACACACACGCACTCCCACAATTTTACACCGAAACTCAATGAAAAACGCACAAGGAGTCACAGAACTATCATGACATTATGACAGTAACACACTGAATCACAGTCGTACAGCCATAACATTGTAACCCCACAAACAGCATTCACACAAAGAGAACACAGCAAACGCACATGTGCAAAACACACAGATTCACAATCACACAGGCACAATAACAGACACATTAAAAGACTCAAATTCACGGAAACACTCTCATGCAGACTGAATAACATGCCCAAAAAAAATAAACACAGTAATGTAGAATCATTGAAATACTTGCAACACACACAAGTGGAAACGCACACACTATCACACACAGGGATATACCCGAGCACAATAACCAGGGACACACACAGTAACATTCCCACAAAAGCAATGGATCAAAACCAACAGAGACACACAAAAACTGAAAGGAAACTACATGAAAAACACAGTGCTCACAGGTATGGGGGAAAGAGAGAGAAAGAGGGAGAAGATTAATGTTCAGGAGATGGAGGGAGATTCACTTAGAGAAATGTACTGATTGTTTGATCAAGATATTGCTAGCTGTGTCTGTACGTTTTGTATTTTCCAAAGTAACCTCGTCGGGAGAAAAAAAAAATCACTGATTATAGGGAGTGAAGGGTTGTGAGCTAATGCACGTGAGCATGTGCTGAACTGAGACAACAATGTCTGTCATGTTAAATCTGAGAAAATGACACAGAGTGCGCAAAGAGAGGGAGAGACAGAGAATGAGATAGACCGAGTGACAAAGAAAGATAGACATAGAAGGAGATGGAGAGACAGACAGATAGACAGAGCCAGAGAGAGAAACAGGCAGAGGAATACAGACAGTAGAGACACGGAGCAAGACAGATATAGAGACAGACAGAGACTGATCAAGAATCTGAGAGATGGGGAAGTGTGCAAGAAAGGGGTGAGGGGTCAGAGACAATGTCAGAAAGAAATGGAGTGAGATAACGTAATATATCCTTGTGATGGGAGGAGACCGGGTAGTGAATTCAAGGAACTCTCTTAAAACCAAACGTGCAAGAAATAGTAACCCCTTCAGGTGAGAGCATAAACAGCACATGGAACTTTTCACTTGTTTAATAATCTGTTTATTGAGAGCAGAAAATCAGAATCTGACAATTACAATTATGTTAAAACTGAATAAGCTGCGATTTTCTCGAAGAGTGGGCGAACGAGGTATGAAGGGCTGAACGGCCTGCTGCTGCTCATTGTCTTGGTGTCCCCGTGTGCCTCCAACCGTCACTCAATCAGGAACAACAGCGTGTTCCTGAGCATGGTGATTGGTAACCCATACTGCCTCCCCCTCCCCATCCACTGCTGGTGCTATAGTCAGATCCATGTCATTGCACTGATGGAATCCTGGCCATACATGAACAAGTCCTACATTGGGAACACTGTGGCCATGTCTGAGCATCTCTTTGTTGTTTTGCAGAGTCATGAAGTGAACAGTTTACGTGAACAACTGTTGCACCGTGTTTCCGAACTTTGTTCTGAAATTGGACAGAATCACTGCATAAATTAATGTGTCACTGCAGATGAAATCTTTCAGCATTTCTCCGATATACATAAAAACGACGAGAGAGCCATACTTTCTGCGAATTGTTCCTTTAATGCGGAAGTGTAAGTTGTTTGCACCGTACACTGTCCACGAAAGGCTGAAGCTAATGGATATGTTGAAGAGGGAAATCACCGACTTCCTCTGGTCTCTATCTCTGCGTCTTTGTGACACTCTGCCGTACTCGGGGCCCTCAGTGTCTTGCGGACTCGACTGGCCACCAAAATGTATATGACAGCCATCCTGCTCATCAACAAAATTAACACGATTTGGATGAAAAGAGTTAAAATGTTATCAAATCGTTCAACCCCAGTCACCTGCGATCAGTAAAATAACTTAAGCTTATACGGCAAAACCATGGAACGTTGTAGCTACCCTCCTAGGTTTAAAGTGAAAATAGAAGGGATTTCTATTTTTGGGACAGAGCAGAATGCCAGTTGCAGCGAGAATCACAGCCAAGTCTTTGTCTGTCCAAAATGTTCTCTTTGCTTTCGGCAGCAAATGGTTACAAAAAGTTCAAAGGAGAAAAGACAGTGAGCCAGACCGAACACTCTGTGGCTGCACTGACAAGAGCAAAGCTGGCACTGTACACAAGAGTGATGTTCAGAAAACATATTGGGAAGTAAAATTGTTTCAGTCGACTGAATATGATCTGAGTGAGAATGAATACTAGACCCGACACTGCCATCGCCAACGGGCAGCGTGTTGTGCAGTTGCAGAGGCCACACTTTTCCGGGCGAGAAGCAAAATCACCAGGAAATTAATGACAGAGGCAGCAAGTGAATTGGAAATCAGAAATTACTAATCAAATATTATCCATGTCTGCTCAGAGGGCAATGGAAGATCTTAGCTCCTAAATGGGTCAATTGAAGGATTCAGATATCAGGTGTCAACAGGACAGCTCCAAACCAGACTCATTTTAAAGCAGCTTACTCCAGGATTGGGGACAGGAATTTGACAGACGAGAAGTGGTCGTCAATTTTACGATGAGAGGTAAGAGGTTTAGAGGAGATTGGAAGAAAAAGCTTTCAACCAGAGAATGAGGGGATCGTGCAATTCCGTGCTTCAGACTTTAACAGGACAAACACTTGATGTATTGCAACATTCATGACGAGGAGTACCGTGTTGAAACCTGGGACAAGTCTTGATTTCGTGCAGCTTTGAAAACACAAACTCGATGGACCGAAGGACACTTCTGTCCAGTCGGGTTCTACGATTCGAAGATTTGCTTCTGGGAGACAGGTTGGGAAGAGAATCAAATTAAGCAAAGATTGTAGATGAAGTAAACATGGAACAGAAACAAAAGTGAATGGCGAAACTCAGCAGGCATGCCAGAATCTGTGAGAAGACAAACAATATTACCAGAATCACTTAATCAGATCATCTTAATCGAAACATTGGTCACTGGACACAAATCATCAACACAGTTGAATCCTCGCACAAGATCCTGTCATTGCAAACAAGAGATGGGGTTCATATCTAAAAGGGGATTGAGAATCAAAGTGTTGACATTCATCCACGATTGAACATTTATTAGACTGGTCTTTGCATACCAAAGTTTTTCCTGGCGTTGTCTGATAAAAGAAGTCATTTGTTGCACTTGAAATGATGGAATTATTCAATGGAAAATGCTAACAGAGCTGACAAAGTTTTGGTTCATTATTCAAAGCATCAAACACTATATGAGCCCTCTCTGTGATGGTAAACTGGGGATCTGCTAACTTACTATGTCCCTCATGATATGTTTTGGTAAGTCAGGAATTCCTTAGAATGTTTCGAAGGAATTCTAAATTTGAATGTCCATTGAATCAGCAAAGAATGTACATTTCATATTGAGAAATATGAGCTTTTTAATGCACTCTCTGCATTGTCGAAGTCAATTTTAGAATGTGCATGTTGGCGGTTGATGAATAAAGTACATAATGCAGAACAAAAGAGACACATTTCTCTGTTGCAATTAGTGGATGTGGCTGCTTTAATCTGAGTACGATAAACATAATATAATAAAAATCAGACCGGTCTGACTCCCTGATGTGTTCTGATCATATCAGTGGAAACTACAATATTTCTTTAAAACCACTTTATCATGTGAATATCTAAACAAGGCAAGCAATATTAACCTAATGATCAAATTGATAACGCCCCTCAGTCTTCCTGAATTCCCAAAGAACCTCAGATCAGTTCCAGCATTGAAAAAGGTCATTCATATCTGGTGACTGAATAATCTAAATAACTGTCCAATCCCACTTTCCAGCATATTGTCCCTTGAAGATCACTTCAGGTGCAGATCCAGGTTTCCTTTAAATGAGTTGAACGTTGCAGTTAAAGCAGTCCCCCACCCACAGCACCCCACTCCTCCAAAACTGGGAAGTAAATTCCAGGCACACTAACACCCTGTGAATGAAAGGGTGAGTCCTCATGTCCCCGAGAACCCTTCAATCAATTAGTATCCGTCTTGAACACTGCTCAATGATCATTCGTTCAGGGTGACAGGTCTCCATTCAAGACGTTAGTTATTTGGACACATGAATCACATTTTTTTCTCTTTCTCCTCTGGGGAAAATGAATCTAACCTATCCATCTTTCCTCAACGCTGCAGTAATTTCCATATTCTTAGCAACATTCTTGTATATCTCTTATACATTCTCCTCATTGCAAGACTGTGTTGACGGTTAGGTGGTGATCAGAACTGTGCACAAACTGCAGCTGTGAGCTATCCAATGTCTAATTTATTTTCAGTGTTTCAGGTCTCGCAGGGGTGAGGGAATTTGTTTTGGGTTGCCGCTGGTGCAGAGTGATGGGGTAGTAATTTGAAGATGGTGGTCATATGACACTATATCTCAGTTCAGCTGTCCGGTCAGGAATGAACATATAAGTGGAACTGGAGGGGTACAGTTGGAGCATAGTGTGATCAAAGTATGGGATTAGTTAATGAGTTCCTCACGAGTTAGACGATGTGTTTAATAGCCTCACCTCTGTTCTGATACCAGCTGATGTTATCACAGAACAAGCCAGAAGCCAGACGAAACTCCAGCTTGATGTGTCACGACATTATTTGTTTTGATTTATCAAAATAATCTCTTCTTGAATTGGACGGAACCAATGCTGCAAAATATTGCTTCAGCAAAAAGACAGGAGTTTACAATAAACGAAATGGTGATACAATAGAATAAACGAAGCTACGTTCTTATAACACAGATGCAAAGGCAACGAACATGCAGTAAATAGATAAACATTAATCTAAAAGAACTGCATAAATTAAAAGAAAATAAACGTGTTTTATAGATTGGGCAAAACAATAGCCAGGGTGTGATTACAAACAGAATACCCCTCGTGACATGGTCAGACCAGAATCCGTGTATGTAACACTTGGTTAAGTGACTTGTGACATCAAATATTAAACTGGAACTCCAGTAAACCTCTTCCTGAAACTACCACACAGCGGATTGTCAATTTACTTAGCTTTAAATAATCTATGCAGAGCTTTCGTTTAAACCAACATTTCTGGTCTGCAGTGAATACGAACTGTTGGCTCCACCGTAAAGTGATTGACTCAATCTATCATTCATTTGAATGAGCACACATCTGCATGTCCACTCAGTTCCAGGAAATTAGAAGGACTAAAAGAATTGACAAAATTGATAAAAGTTAAACGAAGGTTTCAAAGGTAAAGGTACTATTCCTAATCTCAGATTCCAGAAGTCATAAATAAATCTTTGGGTCCATGTTACTGCCATGTTAGGTTCCGACCAAAAATAAACCAAGTTCTTTCATTCAGCCGACAGCCAAACTTCAAAAACAGCTTTAAAAACAAATTGTTGTGATTACATAAATACCTACAAGTTAACAATTAACTTCAGAAGCACAAAGAAAGCCCCTGCTTATTTACTCAATAGCCAGAACCAAACTCACTCGAAATATTACTGAAATCTACACATAAAAATACCGTCCTTTTTAATTTTCCGAAGTGACGGCTTTGCTTAATTCCACTGTCGTCTTCAATTGAAATGGAGATTCCCAGAAGAGATGAATAGTTTGGCAGACGAAAGTTCAATATCCCAGGCAATTCCTTCGGTATCTGTGATAGTGGGGAATCTGCAGCATCCCTGCAATTTGAAACTAAATCAGTCATCCGCACCTGTGTGAGGGTGATCACAATATGCCCATTGTCACTGTCAGTGGCAGTGTGAAACTGGAGCGAATCTTCAGGCAGATTCATATAAATTCAATTATGCAAGTCAATTATGCAAGCCACTTACCCAGAATTACTACAACCGCACATGCTGAATGTAAAACATCATTTTCTCCATGAATCTCTTTGTGCAGGCAATCTCTCTGAACTCAAAATACATATTGAGTTATTTGATAACATCCCTACAGCGTACATGGAGGCCAATCGGCCGATTGAATCCATTCAGACCCTGCAAAGGGCATCCTACTCAGACCCAATCCCTGGCACTGACAGGCAGCAGAGCTTACCATTGTGCCACCCTACATGCCAGCATTGGCAAAGCAACACAATCCAGCGGACTTTGAAATGTCCTTTTAATTCAGTTTATCTTGCCCTTGACTTTGACCATTTGGAAATTAAATTCTAGTAGCTGAGTAGCTCTCTGAGAACGTTCTCCTCAACACGGGGGCGTCGCTTCCCTGTTTAAAAGCAGCTGGTACCGTGAAGAAATATTGGTTGGTTAATGGAGACCAGACATTATAGGTTTTAACAAATGCAACATCAAAATAGAATTGCTCACCTTGCATGGACACAGTGTCTCAATCAAATAAAACCTCTCAATGAAGGCAATACTTGACACAAGTAAAATATTGACTGAAAACTACCCTCAATGGTTACGTAAGCTCAAATCAATACAGATCCACATACCATGATGAGACTATCCTGGAGATAGCTGAGATCTGACTCTGATGCACACATGATCTGTACAACAGCAGATGGACACGAATGGCACCCACATGCATGGTGAAGAAACCTAAAACATTTGACTGATGATGCGATGACACAGTTTGAAGGAAGATAGGCAGATAAGGCTAGTGGGAATTTGCACACACAAGGGTGCAAAAATATCAAATTCCAGAAATGTGTGTTCGGTAGTTAATATTGTCTACGTGTCCGGTAGTGGTGGGGAAATGGGTCTTGGTGTGAAGAATGATCAGGGACAGAAAACCGAGAGTAGGAAAAAAATGTCAAATCAGGTTGTCAGGTTGGTATTAGCGAGTCCTCAAGGAATATTACTTGAGACGCAGCCATTGAAAATTTCTATCAATGACCGAAATCATAGGATCATGCGTGACATTGGCGAGCATAATGTTATTTTGGACAATAAAATGCACGGATGACATAGGAACGCTGAAAAGGGAGAAGACAGGTTCAGTGAATGAATGAGGACAACATAGATTGTGTAATGTGAGACATTGTTCCTTCATTTCCATCTTTGAAATATTTCAGGCCGTCAATAAAGTTGTAGATGCTTAACCTAGTCCTAAATCAAACACCAAAAAGTAGCGTTTCTGTCCATTCAATGATTGCCATTACCATTATTCTCTTGAACATTTTACTTCCCGCAGAACTCTCTAAATTTGAGGAACACAGCATGGGTTTGTGTTATTTCACTCCTGCATCATGGAACACTTGCCCTCTTGCTATCATTCTGGTCATTCGATGCTGCACTCAAAAGGACATCGACCCTCAACTCCCCACCATATTTTTCTGATTTTCCATTTTTGTAAAGTGATCAAACCTAAAATGGCTGACTGACTCAGAATCATCAGTCCTGTCTTGACAGAGTCCGGGATGGTATATTGCCTCGACAGTATCCAGTATCAAGCACATCCCAGAACAACTTCAGCACTTCTTCGGTGGGGGATGGGGTTGAGGTGGGACAGGGACATGCGTTGGATAGTGTGGCAAGTGAAGACACAGAGGTCCTTGTCCACATTGGCATCAACAACATTGGACAGCGAAATAGCGACTCAAAGGCTGGCATTGTATCATTCAGCACGCTTTTGATATAAATGCATAAACCTTGGCAAAAGCCGATCACTGAACCAGGCCGTCAGCATCTCAATATCCCTGATATTCACTCGTTGACATCAGCGATGCTTCCCTGATCGGTCCCAATTAACAGCCCCAGTCAGGGAACAAAGTGGACTGATAATGGCAGAGCGATGGGCTTTATCAATATGGATTTCAGGAAGGTAATGAGGTCAATGTTGTGCAGCTGGCTGATGTCCTGTCCCTCAGGATATCTTACAACAACTTGCCCACCACTGATGTCAGGCTCACTGATCTATAGTTCCCTAGATTGTCTTTACCGCCCGTCTTAAACAGTGGCACCACGTTTGCCAAACTCCAGTCTTCCGCCACCTCACCTGTGACTATCGATGATACAATTATCTCAGCAAAAGGCCCAGCAATCAATTCCCACAAAGTTTCCGTGTACACCTGATCAGATCTTGAGGACTGATCTTTTATGCATTTTGAGGCATCCAGCACTTCCTCCTCTGTATTTATGGACTTTTTTCAAGATGTCACTATCTATGTCCCACATTGTATATCTTTCAAGTCATTTTCCAGAGTAAACGCTGAAGCAAAATTTTCGTTTCGTACCTCCACAATCACCTGCAGCTCCAAAGGCCACCTAGCTAATGTTTGAGGGGTTATTTTCTTTCCCGGGTTTCCTTTTGTCCTTAATGTATTTGTAAAAATCGTTTTGGATTCTCCCTAACTCTGGTTGCCAAAGTCTTCTCATGTCCCCTTTATGCCGTCCTGATTTCTCTTTTAAGTATACTCCTACTGCTTTTCTCCTCTTCTCAGAATTCACTCGATCTCTCCTGTCTATACATGATACAAGGGGGCATAGCTTTAAATTAAGGGGGGGTAGGTATAGGACAGATGTTAGGGGTAGGTTCTTTAGTCAGCGAGTCGTGAGTTCATGGAATGCCCTGCCAGTAGCAGTGGTGGACTCTCCCTCATTATGGGCATTTAAGCGGGCATTGGATTTGCATATGGAGGATAGTGGGCTAATGTAGGTTAGGTGGGCTTGGATCGGCGCAACATCGAGGGCCGAAGGGCATGTACTGCTCTGTATTCTTCTATGTTCTATGTTCTATGTTCTATATATGTTTCATTCTGTTTCTGAACCAAACCGTCAATTTCTTTCGTCATCCTACATTTCCTATACCCACAAACCGTTTCTTTCACCCTGACAGGAATATACTGTCTCTGGACTCTCATTGCCCTGTTTCTGAAGGCTTCCCATTTTCCGCCGACCCCACCCTGTGAACGTCTGCCTCCAAAGAGCTTTTTAAAAGTTCTTGCCTAATACCATCAGTATTAGCCTTCCTCCAATTTAGAACTTCAACTTTTAGACTTTTCCATCACTATTTTCAAACTATTAGAATTATAGTCACTGGCCCCAAAGTGCTCCCCCGCTGACACCTCAGTCACCGGTCCTGCCTTATTTCCCAAGAGTAGGTCAAATTTCGCACTTTCTCTCGTAGGTCCTTCAGCATACTGAATCACAAAATTTTCTTGTACACATTGAACAAATTCTTCTCCATCTAAACACTATTACTCTCTATTACCCCGCATTTCATCATTTCTCTATTGCCCGTTATTTTCCAAATATTTTCAATTTATTCTTCTCACAATTACTCTCCGTTTCACCCACTCTACTTAAACCTTCACCCTCTATTCAACATTCTCCCTAATACTCTCTAATTAATGCTCTCAGTATTGTTCTTCGTTTAATCCTCCGCACTCTGGACTTAACCTTATCCATTCCCGTGCATTTAACCCTATCCCTGCTATGGCGTATACAACTTTTTGTTCATTACTCTCTATTTCGTTTTTTTTTCTATCACCCTGTCTTAACTCTCCTCCATTTTCCCCTTAACTGAACACGCACGTTCCTCCCCTATATTCAACAATCTCCTTAGTAATCTGTATTATTTCCTCTGAACTTCCACAAATGTGTTAACCCCTCATCAAGTCACTCTGCATTTATACTTGCATCGTACATGACGCTCATCCAGATAGCACAAAGCTGTTTCCTAAAGTAAGCAGAACCCTTGACACTCCCGTTTATATCCTGTCAGCCAGGGGACCCTGATTGTACCAGACTAACAGACCCACTCAGGAAACTCATATTTAATGAGATCCATTTGGTTGACCAAATTACAATCCCTCCAGCTTCCCGTATTCACCCTCTCCCTTTCCCCCTGTAATCAGGACTGTCCCTCTCATTCCTTATGTACTTCTTCCCCTGTTATTTTCTATTATGTCTTCACCCTTTCAGTCTTTAAACCCCAACCCCTGTCCTGTATCCAGCTTTGTCGCTAATACTCTCCACTGAACCCTCTCCTATTGTCTGTCTCTACCTTCCCCCATTATTCTCGACTGAATTCTCTCCATATTATAATCTTTAGCCCTTTCTCTATCTGTATTTAACCCTGTCTCTTTCTCCAGGGCTCTTTAATTAATGTGTCCACCCACTCCCCCCCCCCCACCCCCCATTCCAGATTATGTTTTTATTCTTGACAATAGCCAGAGACTGGGTATCCCTGTCCTCTGTGCTGCCGCCCGTGTGGCCAACGCTGGGACTGCAGATTAATCACAAAGTGCTGTGGGAGAGCAGCAGCAGCCCCACGTGGTCAGAGACAGTATCGGTGGTTGGAAGAAGAAAGGCACAACTTTAACAAGAACTGGTAAAGTATTGATGTAAAAATAGGAACAGCTATAATACTCAACAACATTTACATATAAGTTTGGATACTTCTAATATACAACAATATATAGCTATAAACTCGAACATCCCCAACACAACCAATATTAAAGATTCAATGCACAATAATATTACAGGTAAACACAATCAGCTCTAATGCACAAAAATATTTGTACAGACGCAAAGAGCTCCAACATATAACAACTCATAATGTATATTAGATGCGTAAGCATGTAATAATGTGTATATGAATGACTTGCAGGAAGAAAGCGAATGTACTGCTGCAAAAATTGCAGATGACACAAAAATAGGAGGGAAGGCAAGTTGGGACATTAAATGTGATTTCTTAGATACGGGGATGCTGATGGTCTTCTTGAAGAAGATAGGGTCTTCAGCTTGTTGGAGGGACAGGTTAAAGATGTCGGTGAGTACCTCCGCTAGTTGATCCATACAGGGTCTAAGTACACGGCCAGGGACTCCATTCAGGCCTGTCGTTTTCCTTGGGGTGACTCTCAGGAAAACTGACCTGACGTGTGCTGCGGTGAACGAGGGAACAGGTGTGTCTGGGGCTGCTGGGGCAGGAGTGACTGCACCATTGGCATTCTGCTCAAACCGAGCAGATTAAGCTTTGAGCGTTTCAAGGAGGGATGTGTTTTGTACGCTATCTCTCTCTGTTTCAGTTTTCATCTGTAATGTTCGTTAGGCCTTGCCTTCGGCAGCAGGAGTCTGTTTGTTTTTTATGGCCCTCTTATGTGGTCTGGTCCTCCATCTTAAAATCCCTGATGGCCCAACGGAAGTCAGATCTGGATTCCCTGTATAAGTCAGGCTCTTCCCACTTGAATGTTGCTCATCTGGTCTTCAATCGGGAGTGAATGTCCTGATTCCCTGAAGGTTTACGCTTGGGGAGCACACGGATTGAATTCTTCACTCCACAGTCCTCCATGCATTTGCCCATGATGTCTTTAATAGTGGTGTTGTCTTCATCCAGGATTTCCACTGAGTACTTGAACACGGTCCAGTTCACCAATTCCAAACAGTCATTCACAGCCTCAGACGAGCATTGTACTTCCTTTTTTAAAGGGTCCTCCCATTTCAGCATCTGCTTGTAAGCTGTTTCCCCAAGTCAAAGAGACTATTACCGGAGGACACAGCCTGAGTGAAGGGTCGACCTTTGAAACTGAGACTTGAAATAATTTCTTCAGATGATTCATCGATGGAAATCATTGCTTCGGAGTGTTGTGGAGGTCAAAAGATTGAGTGCATGATGATGCTGCCCCTTTACCAAGGTTGTGTGTCCTTGGTATTTTTCTTAGTGTGTTTGTAAATGCAATGGTTCCGGGATGTCGAGTTTGGATAGGTTGCAGAGATAATTTCGTGATAGCTAACAGAAACTGCCTCAGGCAAAAAGGCTTTCAAATGTAAAAACATCTGTAATGAAAGGACTGAGGCCAATTGTCCCACCTCTGATTATATCTGGTCTTGTTTAGTTTGGGTTGGTGTTTGCAAGTTGTCATATTTATAAACTGCTGGTAAAAGGAACACCGACAGGGAAGAAGTTGTTCCATGCTGAATCACTCTCTGATGTCTCTCCTGCAAGACGGATTTCATCCGTTTCGACATTGGGTGCTTATGGAGGCTGTTGGGTTTTCTGATGAGGTAAGTTATTCAGTCTTTTGTTCTCTTTTGTTTGTGTTTGAATCGAAAATCTGTATATAAACTCTGTTTTATTTAAAGCGATGAATGTTTATCTGCTCCATCAACCCTGGAATATCCACTTTACACGTGCATAAAATCAGCAGAAACGTTAGGGTCTGGGCTACCATCTTAAAATACTTTTAGAGGGTCTGGTCCATAACAGTTGTATTAAAAATAGTGAAATATGGGTTCCTGGTTGGTAAGGGAATCAAGAGTTGTGGGGAGAGGGCCGGAGAATGGAATTGAGAAACAGATCATTCATGATCAAATGACAGAGCAGGCACGATGGGCTGAATGGCCCTATTCAGCTGCTACATTGTATAGCGGAGTGATCCCGTCTATGATAACATTTATGGACGGACACAAACAGCTCCAACATGGAAAAAGTGTATATATCGGTTCCTTGGTTAAACATAGAAGAAACAGCTGGATCCTGCCTTTCATTGAATATTTCCCTGTCATTTTTTTTCATTAGTCTGAGGTCCTTGAACTGACGTAACCGTTCTGCAATCAGGGTGCAGGAGGTACATATATTGATATTTTGATTTTTCCCAGGTTGCCGAAATGCACCTTTGAGAGCAATATGTGCACAGTGACCTGCCATAGGGTTCCCTTTTCCTTTTACAGGAGAGGCAGTCTCATGATCAGACTGAGACTGAACCACACTAGAGGGTCACAGGAACACGCCCACATCCTCACATACACACATGGACATGCAAGCAGAAGCACATCCACACTAGACATGCAGGCAAAGTAAGATATAGGAACATACTGACAAATAAAAGCACATGCACGCGCACACATTCAACTCACATACATGCACACGTGCACAATAACACAGTCGAACTGAAAGGTGAGAACACACCGAAACAAAGACGAAATAAATATTTCCATACCCTAATAACAGGAATACAATCAGAGTCAAGAATGGGGCACACATACTCACATTGGTTTGAGCATGCACACGCACACACACACACAAACACATGAAAACAGGCATACTAAGACAGATAGGAACACACTCACGTATGGTCAGAATGGATACACGTCCCCACACAAAGAAATACAGTCATACTGAAAGAGTTGAACAAAACTACACACGCAAACATGCACACACATACATCCAGACAAACTCACAGAGAAAGGAACACCCCCATGTACATACCAAATGCACGCATATCCACACACACAGAAATACAGTCATACTGAGATATAGGAATGCACGTACAGTATCACACTTACACAATCAAACTCAGAGTAAGAGACATTACACACCAACTTGCAAGACTGACAGCAACCTCTTGTCCATATGCAAAAACACATTCAAACACAGTTACGGAACCATCGCCACAACTAGATATAGACAGAGTGACACACAGAAACAAACACAGAGAGATCCTGCTGGGGGCACAGAAAGATCATGACTTACGGACAGACAGTCAAACAGAGTCTGAACAACATACTCACTTGCTTAAACAAGAGCACAGCCAGGCAGAAACACACTCCCCAATCCCACAATAATGTAATGATACTCAGAGACATACACACATCGTTTCAGAGAACATACACACACACAAAACCACATAGTCATTGAAATGCAATCCCAAAAAACAGCATACACACAGGCACAAACACAACAGATGCAAATGTGCAAAACACAGACAGATACGCAATCACTCAGGTACATTAACATACGCCAACATAAAAACGTCCACCTTCACAGAAACGATCTCAGACAGACTGAATATCATTCCCAAACACAAGTACGAATGAATCGAAATACTTCTCAACACACACAAAGGGAAAGTCACTCTGACATTCATAAACACAGTCATAATGTGTCACACTCAGGGACATGTCTAAGAACAAATACTGAGGGTCACACACACATACAGGGAGATCCCCACAAAGGCAGTGAAGACCCACACCACACACACACACACACACACACACACACACACACACACACACACACACACACACACACACACACACACACACACACACACACATACACACACAGAAATGCCCACAAAGGCAATGAAGATCCACACCTCACACACACACACACACACACACACACACACACAGGGAGATCACCACAAAGACAATGAAGCCACCTCTGCCAACACACACTCAGGGAGATCCCCACAAAGGCAATGAAGCCCCCCTCCCACCACCCCCCCACACACAGGGAGATCCCCACAAAAGGAAATGAAGCCCCTGCCTCCCAAGCAGAGTGAGTTCGCCACAAAGTCAATGAATCCCCCTCCCCACACACACAGGGAGATTCATACAAAGTCAATGAAGCCCGCTCCCCCAACACACACAGGGAGATCGCCATAAAGGCAATGAAGCACCCTCCCCCCACCACACACACAGGGAGATAACCACAAAGACAATGAAGCTCCCCACACACACAGGGAGATCCCCACAAAGGCAATGAAGCCCTCCTACCCCCCACTCAGACACATAGGGAGATGTCCACAAAGGCAATGAAGCCCCCCCCCCCCCCCCGCCACACACACGCGTAGGGAGATCCCCAACAAGGCAATGAAGTCCCCTTCCCCACCCACACACAGGGAGATCCCCACAAAGGCAATGATGCCGCTCCCCCATGGAGATGCCCAGAATTTCAATGACGCCCCCCTCCCCCCACACAGGGAGATACCTTCAAATGCACAGAAGCTCCCTCAACCCCACCAACACACACACACACACACACAGGGAGATCTTCACAAAAAAATTGAAGCCCCCTGCCATACCCACACACAGAGGGAGATCCCCAAAAAGGCAATGAAGCCGTGCCCCACACCCCCACACACGCAGCGAGATCCCCACAAAGGCAATGAAGACCCATCCCTCCACACACACATACACAAGGAGATCCCCACAAAGGCAATGAAGCCCCCTCACCCCCAACACACACAGGGAGATCCCCACAAAGGCAATGAAGCCCCCCCCCTCCCCGCTCCCACACACACACACACAGATACACAGACACCCTCACACACCGAAAGGGAAATGCATGAACACACTTCCTGCCCAGACACAGGGAGAGGAATGAGAGATGATAAAACTCCAGCCGACTAATTAAGAGTAATATGTCAAAGTATTTCTGGCTGTCGCTGTGCACTTTGTATTTTGCAAATCACTGTCTGAGGAAAGATCATTGAATGAAGGGATTTGAGTCAATGCAAGTGAGCATGTGCTGAACAGAGACAACATGTGTCTGACATGGTCAATGTGCGAAAAAAACATAGAGAGCGCGTGAGAGAGACAGAGACAGAGAGACGAGAAGGATTGATACAGAGGAAGAGAGAGACTGACATCAGACAGATAGCTAGAGAGAGAGAGAGAGAGAGAGAGAGAGAGAGATGGACGATACAGGCAGGGGCACATACAGAGTGAGACAGAGAGAGAGAGCAAGAAGCAGAGAGATGGGGACAGCACGAGAGAGGAAGAGAGGAACAGACAAAGACAGACAGAAAGAGACAGAGGGGGAGAGACAGAAATAACCTTATGAATGAAGTAAAGAAAAGGTGGACGCAATAAAAACACTCAAATACAAATGCGCATGGAAAAATAACCCATTCAGATGAGGGGATCACCGGTCCACAGAACTTTTATCTTGTGCTAATAAAGTGTTTATTGTGAGCTGAACAGAGAGAGGCTGTCAGTCATCATGGTGCAAGATGGACTGTTTCTGTCGCTCCCCCCTCCGCCCCTTCAAGGAAAATTCAGAGACCCCTCCTGCGACAGTCTTTAACACACATCCACAGGGCAGTGCATGAAGACCAAATGTTCCAGCTGAACCCTTCACTCACAGAGTGTCCATCACTTGCAATCACTCCTGCAAACTTCTTCCAACCTACCCTGCTCCGGATAGTCACCTCTTGTTCCATTACCTGCTGTCCCTTTGTCATAACCTTCAGTATCGATGAAGGGGACTGCAGATAAATTATTGCCAATGTTTTGAGGGATGATGTGGGAGGGGTGCTCAGGTGAACAAGGAAATGCGGGTTTGATGGTACAGTTGAATCAATTGCGATTTTCTGGGCTGGCAGGGCGATCAGAAATGAAGGGCTGAATGGCCTCTTGATGCTCATTGTGTGCTCCCGTGTGTGTCAATCCGTCAGTCAATCAGGGGTAGCAGCATGCTCCTGAGCATCGTGAATGGTAATCCAACCTGTTACTGGCCTCCCCTTCCTCCACTGGGTGTTATACTCAAATCCATGTGCTTGTGCTGATGGAATCCTGGCCGTACATCTGCAATTCCTGCACTGGGAACACTGCGGCTGCCTCTGGAGATCTCTCAGTTGTTTTGCTAATTCATTAAGTGATGAATTTACATGACCAGTTGATGCACTGCATTCCTGAACTTCGCTCTGAACTTGGGCAGAGTCGCTGCATAAAATAATGTGTTTGTGCTGCAGCTGAAATCCTTCAGCATTTCGGCAGTGTATGCAACACTTATGACAGGACTGTAGGTCCAACGACTACCTCCTTTAATGTTATTGTACACAACGTCTGCACCCTGCATTAACCACAGAAGTATGAAGCTGATGGATATGGTGAAGAGGGAAATCGCTGACTTCCTCCGGCTCTCCATCACTGCATCTTTGTGACTGTCTCCCTTCCTCTGACCCCTCAGGCTCTTGCGTACTCGACTGGCCACTAAAATGTGCCTTACCGTCAAAGTGTTCATCCACAGAATCAACACGAATGGGATTAAAGGGGTTAAAATGATATCGAACCACTTAAACCCCAACCACCTGGGATCAGTGAGATAACTTGATTTTGTTCGACAATACCACTGAATATTGTCAATTATCCTCCCGGGTTGAAACCGAAAATAGAAGGTAATGTTTTTTGAACAGAGTAGAATGCTGGTTGCAGCTAGAGCCACAGCCAAGGCTTTTTCTGTCCAATATTTTCTCTTTACTTTCAGACCGGAAATGGCCACAAAACGTTCAAAGGAGAAAAGGACAGTGAACCAGACGGAACAGTCTGTGGCTGCTCGAGCTAAGGCATAGACAGCACTGCACACAGGAGTGATATTCAGGTAAGACCCTGGGTAGTAAATGAATTTGAATTGCCACAGAATCATCTCAGTGAGAATAAACAGGAGATCCGATGTTGCCATGGCCATTAGGCAGCGCATTGTGCAGTTAGAGAGGCCGCATTTTCCCCGTGCGAGAACCAAAACCACCAGGAAATTAACTGAAAGACACAGGAGGTAAAATGCAAATCAGAAATTAATGATCAAACATTCTCTGCTTCGGTTCAGAGAGCAATAGAAGGTCTCAGCACCTAACAGGGGCAGCTGGAAGTGTTCAGATATGGAATTTGAATATGACATCTTTAATGGCCAGACACATTGTTTGAAGCAGCTCAATCTTGTGTTTGATTAATTGTGGGCAGGCAATCAACAGATGGCAGGGAGCATTATTTTTAAGATGAAAGGCAAGAGGTTAAGAGGGGGTCTGAGCAAGATGTTTTCACCCAGAGACTGGTGAGGGCGTGGTAATTCATTACCTAGGAGAGTCGTGGAAGCAGGAAACCTCACAAACTTCAAAAACGACCTGGATGAACGCTTGAAGCGTCACAGTATTTGAGACTACATGTATAGTACCAGAAGCTGGGGCGGGTATAGATTTCGTGCAGCTTTTATAGCACAATCTGGGTGGAACGAAGGACCTCTTCGGTATCGTTGGATTCTATTATTCTAAGAATTACTTTTTGGGCAAGATTGGGTAGTGAAGCATTTTAATGTAATGACTGAAAGTGTTTTGAATGCTTAAAACATGAAATAGAATCACATATAAATGGCAAAAACCAACAGGTATGGCAGCATCTGTGGAGTCAGAAACAGAGTTAGTGGAATCACTGTTCATCAGAGCATTTTCATCTAAACATGGGTCATTGAACTCAAAACATCATCTCAGGTTTCTGCCCACAAAATATCCTATCAGTTCAACCAAAAACACAGGGATTCGTTTCTAACAGGGAAATGAGGTTGAAAGTGTTGATATTTAACTACACTAGAACATTTCGTAAACTGCTCTTCACTTACCGGGCACAGTTGGAGTCATGAAGATGTATAACACAGAAACAATTTGTAGGCCAAATTGTTCATATAGTTCAAACATCCTAATTTAATCTAGTCTCGTTTGCCCCTATCTCCCTCTAAAATCTTTCTAAACATTTACCCATCCAGATAACTTTTAAATGTAATTATACCAGCAACCATCACGTCCTCCAGCAGATCATTCCATACATGCACCATCGTTTGCATGAAAAAGTTCCCCTTTAGGTCCCTTTTAATATTTTTCCCCTCTCACTCTAAATCTATTCGCTTTAAGTTTGGACTCCCGCAACTCATGGAAAAGAACCTTTCCACTTACCTTGTCCATGCTCCTTATGGTTTTATAAACATCTAAAAGTCACCCCTCAGCCTCCGAAACTCCAGGGAAAACAGCACCAACCTACTCAGCATTTCCCCATAGCTCACATACTCCAATCCAGGCAACATCCTTATGAATCTTTTCCGAACCGATTCAAGTTTCAAGACATCCTCCCTTTTGGAGGAAGACCAGAAATGTACACAATATTCCAAAAGTGGCCGGACCAATGTCCTGCACAGACACAACATACTCTCCCAATTCAAGTACAAAGTGCTCTGAACAATACAGGAAAGTATACCAAGCGTCTTCTTCACCATCCTATCTACCTGAGACATCATTTTCAAGGATCAATGAACCTGCACTCCAAAATCTCTTCTTCCAGCAACATTCTTCAGGACCTTACCATTAACTGTACATGTCCTGCTCTGATTTGCCTTTCCAAAATGTTGCAGCTCACATTCATCTGAATTAAAATCTATCTGCCACTCCTCAATCAATTGGCCCATCTAATCAAGAACAGTTGTACACTGAGAAACATTTTTGGCTGACGAACCCAACTCTAATTTTGGTGGCATCAGCAAACTTACTAACTGTATCTCCAATGTTCACATCCAAAGCATGTATATGAATGAGGAAACGCCGTGGATTCAGCACCGATCCTTGTGGCACACCCCTGGCCACAGGCCTCCAATCTGAAAAGCAACCCTTCACTACCACATTCAGTCTTCTACCTTCAAAGGACTTCTGTTCAAAAAGTTGTGTCTCCATTAGTTCAATGCAATCTAACCTTGCTAACTACTCTACCATGAGGAAACTGATTGAATGCCTTCCTGAAGTCCATATAGATCACATTCGCCGTTCTGTGTCATCAATCCTCTTCTTAACTTCTTAAAAAACAGATCAAGTTCGTGAGTTATATTTTCCTATGCACAAGGCCATGTTGACTGTCTTTAATCAGTCATTGCCAATTAAAATACATGTAAATTCTCTCCCAGAGGATTCCCTCCAATAACTTCCCCACCATCAATATCAGATTCACCAGTCTATAGATCCCTGTCTTTTCCTCACTACCTTTCTTAAATAGTGGCACCACGATAGTCGACCTCCAATCTTCTGGCATCGCACCTGTGACGATTGATTATACAAACATCTTAGCAAGGTGCCTAGCAATCACTTCCACAGCTTCCCAAAGAGTTCCAGGGTAAATCTGATCATGTCCTTGGGACTTATCCACTTTTATACGTTTTAAGACATCCAGCGCCGCCTCTTCTGCAATATGGACAATTTTCAAGTAATCACCATCTATTTCCCCAAATTCTCTAACTTCCATGTCTTTCGCCACAGTAAATAATGATGCAAAGATACTCAATTAATATTTCCCCCATCCCCATCATTTCCACACATCGGCTACCTTGCTGATCTATGCAGGATCCTATTTTCTCTTTAGTTAGGCTTTTGTCCTTAATATATTTATGAGACTCCATTGTTTTATCCTTAAAGCTATTTGCAAAAAGCCATTTCATGTCCCCTTTTTGATCTCCTGATTTCCCTCCGAAGAATACATCTTTATACTTTTCTAAGTATTCACTCGACCTCTGCGATCTCTATCTGAAATATGTGTCTTTCCTTCTCTTACCAAAACATCAAATTCTTTCGTCATCCAGCATTCCCTACACTTACCAGCCTTGCCTTTCATCCGAACAGGAAGATACTGTCTCTGGACACTCGTCTCATGTTTAAGGTTTCCCATTCCCCCCTGTCCCTTTATCTGAGAACATCTGTCCCAAGTCAACCTTTGAAAGTTCTTACCTGGTACCATTGAAATTGGTTTTTATGTAATTTCAACTTTTAGCTCCGGTCTATCCTTTTCCATCAGTGTACTAAAATTAAGAGAATTATGGACGCTGGCTCCAAAGTGCTCCCCAACTCACAACTCAGTCACTTGCCCTGCCTTATTTCCTTTGTTTTGTGCCTTCTCTAGTAGGCCCATTCACATCCTGAATCAGAAAATGTTCTTGTACACACTTACCAAATTCCTGTCTATCTAAACCCTTAACACAACGGATGTCTCAGTCTCTGTTTGGAAAGTTAAAATTCCCTACCATTCCCACTCTATTGTTCTTACAGAGATCAGAGATTGCCTTACAAAGTTTCCCTACAAATTCCCGCTGACGGTGGGGAATGTGTCCATAATACAATCCTAATTAGGTGATCATTCCTTTCTTATTTCTCAGTTCAACCCACAAGACTTCCCTGTACTTATTCCGCGGAACATCCTGTAAGTCCCACCGTAATACCATTCCTTATCAAATACACAACTTCTCCTCTTCTCTTCCTCCCCCTTTCTTTCCTTCCCACAGCCTTTGTATTCTGCAGCATGAAGCTGCCAGTCCTGCCCACCCTAAGCCACATCTCCACAATTGCTATGATTTCTAAATCCCATTTTTCTAACCATTCCCTAAGTTCGTCTGCCTCCCTTGTTTGAAATCTTTTACTGAAATAAATTCAGTTTAATTGATCAATCCTAACTCGTTTTCTGCTTTGTTCCTGCCTGCCCTGACTGTTTGACCGCCTCTTTTTCCCAAATGTACCAGTCTCATACTGATATTTTTCTCACTATCTCACTGGGTCCCACCCACTCCACTGGTTCCCCGCCCCCACCACACCCCGACCTTATTAGTTTAAATCCATCTGAGCAGCTCTAGCAAATCTCCCTGCTAGTATATTCGTCCCCTTCCAATTCAGATTCAATCCGTCCTCCTTGTACAGGTCATTTCTTCTACAGGTTCCAGCGAGAGCAAAGTGTGAACCCTTGTCCCCTGCACCAGTACCTCTGCCACACATTCATCAGCTCTATCCCCCTGGTCCTACGCTCACTACCTTGTGTCACTGAGAATTATACAGGTATGACTACGCTCAAGGACCTCCTTTTAACTTCCTGCCTAACTTATCATATTCTCCCTTCAGAATTTCATCTTTTTTTCCTTCCTATGTCGTGAGTTCCAATGTGCATAATGACCTCCTGCTGGTGCCACGCCCCTTTGAGAATATTCGGCACCTTCTCCAAGAGATCCTTAATCCTTGTAGCAGCAAGAGAGCACTCCATTTTTATTTTTCGTCTTGGCCGCAGAAATATCTATCTGAGCCTTTGACTACCAGAACTGATCGTTTGGAAACTGACGTACTGCTTGTTACATTTGAGCCAGACTTGGTACCAGAAACGTGGCTGTTCGTGTTGCATTCCCCTAACAGTCTATCACCCCCTATATTTTCCACAAGAGCACACTTGTTTAAAATGGGTGCAGCCACCGGAGACTCCTGGACCACGTGCCTCCCTTTCCTACCTTTCCTGGTGGTAACCCATCAAACTGATTGTATCTGTGGTTATTCTCTCTTCCAATAAGTGCTATCCATCACACCCCGACCTCCTATAAATTCCTCATTGCGTCAAGCTGCTGTTCCAATCCAATCCATGAGATCTGATGAGATTCAATACCGAACACACTTACAATAGATCCTTATCATCAGTAACATGGAAGCTGTTCAGAAAATCCCACATCCGACAGGAAGATTATATTACTCTACTAAAGGCCACCATTGCGGCTGAGCAATCTGCAGAACCAGAAATTATCACCGTCTTACTGCGCCTAAAGGCACAGCACCAGGCTAACTTTTTGCCTGTGCTTTTTATTTTCACATTTTCGTCAAGAGACAGACCTGAATAAAACATAAAACCAAAAAGAACTCACTCTGCTCACTTTGGTAGATTTACACAAAAATGTCAGCAAGATTACAAGTAAAAGCCTGTGCTATGAATTCGCCCACACAGGTTCCTCCTGTGATTTACGCGTTGTTGCATTTTCCTAGATGCACTCTGATCCCCAGAAATACATGAACTCTAAAATCAAAGGGAGAAGCTGTGCCGATTCACTGCAGTGGCAAAATTGAGGACTGCAGATTTTAGAGGTTTAGAGAGAAATGTGCAGTGTTGGAAAGCGCAGCAGGTCAGGCAGCATTTGAGAAGCAGGGAAGTCGACGTTTCGGACATTCCTGATGAATGGTTTTTGCCCACAACTTCTATTTTCTTGCTTCTCGGATGTTGTCTGACATGCTGTCCTTTTCCAGCACTTCACTGCTGTGTCAGACAGCAGTGCAGGTTTCTCTGTCTCTCGCTTTCGCTGACCATGTGATCTCTAACTTTGTCTTTCTCCCTCCTTTTTAAAATGCCGTTGCTGAGGTCTTTCTTTTTCCCAAATTTCGAAAACAATGCAATAGCTTAAAAAATAATGATTACTCTTCCTGGAGTTAATGGAAATCAGCTCTGCCACCGAAGATCCCGCAAAGAATGGAGCAGCTCTTACAGCTTCAATCTTTGCCCGTCCTCCATATAGAATTACCTAGAATCCGCTGTTCACTACAGTACAAAAATCATGAGTTGTTGCACCTGAGAAGATACGATTATTATTTGACGGCTAATGCTAACAGATCTCATACATATTTGTTTCATCATTAAACGCACAAACCACGATAGAAGCCCCCTGTCTGTGAGTCAATGTCCTCAGCTTTAAACCATCGCTTCAGAGATTTTTCTTGTCCCAACACTTCTGTCAGGGACCAACACAACATTTTCATTCGAAGGCAATGCAACTTACTGAAACTCTCATTTCCTTCGCATGAGCATAGATCTACACATCCAATCATTTCCAGAGTCTGACTGAACTAAAATAAATGACAAAAATGACATCAGTGAGAGCAAATCTTTCTCAGTTAAGTGTTTCTTCCTCCATCGCGTATTCCAGAACGCTTCAACAAATCTTTCAGACTCCATTGAAACCATGTTGGGTTGCAATCATCAAAAAGAAACACAGGTTCACTCATGCACAAAGCCATTTAGCCGAAAGCCAAACTTCAAACGCAATTTTTAAAACAATTTTATGTTATTGCAGAAATAACTTCAACTTCAGATGCACAGAGAAGCTTCCTGCTTATTCACTCAACAAATCAGAACAACATGTAAACTAACTGATTTTGCAAACTCGACATAAAAATACCACGTTAAAAATCACAAAACACCAGGTTATCGTCCAACAGATTTAATTGGAAGCACACTAGCATTTGGAGAAACGCTCCTTCATCAGGTGATACTGGAGGGCTCGATCGTCACACGGTTTAAACACAAGTAGTGGAGGTGTGGGGAAGGTCTTGGTGAGGTGCTCGTTCTCATTAATAATGTGTTGCAGGTCACGAAGAACATGGCGTAATTTTTCAGCCCCTGGGAATGAGGATGAGCACCTCACCAAGACCTTCCCCACACCTCCACTACTTGTCTTTAAACAACCACCAAACTTCAAACAGATCATTGTTCGTAGCAAACTGCCTGGCTCTCAGGACAACTCCATACAACCTTGTCACGGTGGATGCTGCAAGACGTGTCAGAGTGTCGACACGGATACCACTATTACGCATGGGAACACCTCCCACCTTGTACATGGCAGGTACTCATGTGACTCAGCCAACGTTGTCTATCTTATACGTTGCAGGCAAAGATGCCCGGAGGCATGGAACATTCGGGAAACCGAGCAAAGGCTAAGTCAACGGATGAATGGGCACTGCACAACAATCAACAGACAGGAGGATTCCCTCCAAGTTGGGGAACACTTCAGTGGTCCAGGACATTCAACCTCGGAACTTCGGGTGACCATCCTCCAAGTTGGACTTCGGGACAGGCAGCAAAGGAAAGTGGCCGAGCATAGGCTGCTTGCTAAGTTCTGTACCCATAGGGAGGGCCTCAACCGGGACCTTGGGTTCATGTCACTTACAGGTGATCCCCATTGCACTACGCACACACACACAGATATTCCTACACCCACACACTCTCACATACACACGGCCACAGGTACACACAGACGCGCACACAGACACCCACACACACCCTAATAGGCACACACACTCCCACACTCACACATGCACCCCGTCACAGACTTAAGACACTCTGCACTCACGACACACGCACACACACACTTTCTCACACTCACAACCCCCACCCCAGACAGACAAACGCACAGACAGACAAAGACCCACATGCACACATATATTTTGTTGGGTGAATTTGTACTTGCAGAGTTACATTGCATTTTGCTCAAACACTGCATACATTCATGTAGAACTCTGAGCTCAAAAACAGCATGAATTTATGTAAAACTCTGTTATATCACTTTTTCGATTAGAATCAATCTAAACATCAGGTCATAGACAGAGAACACAGGGGGCTAACACCTTCATCATATTGTCTAGCTATCACCATTGTAAACAGCTAACCCGAATATGCAACTTTAAAAAATAAAGGTTTTGTGATTTACACATGAAAGAAGTGAAACTATTACTGTATTCTAACAGATGAAAGGCTTAACAGACAATCAATTTTTCAATGTATTTTAGTTACATCTAACTGCAAATTTTTGCTATAAATTCTGTGTTACAATCGAGCCCTCCACTATCACCTGATGAAGGAGCGTCGCTCCGAAAGCCAGTGTGCTTCCCATTAAACCTGTTGGACTATAACCTGGTGTTGTGTGATTTTCAACTTTGTACACCCCAGTCCAACGCTGGCATCTCCAAATCATAAAAATACCACGGCCTCCATTTTTACAAAGTGATTCATTTTATTAATTCCACCGAAAATCTTTGTAGTCTTCGATTGAAATGGGGATTTCTGGATGTTTCCCAGAAGAGAGGAATAATTTTCCAAGCAATTCCTGCGGAATCTGCGATGATGTGGATTTCACGGGGTCCCTGTAATCTGAGACTTAATTACTGATTGTCTGCCACTGTGTGACGTTTGGGCACAATATGGCCAGGTATCATTGTCAGTGGCAGAGGAAACCCGCAGAGAATCCTCAGACACATTCACACAAACAGTTTCCACACTGTAATGTAAAAAAAAAACTTATAGGTGCAAGGCACTTACCAGGAATTGTTACAAACGGAAGGGTCGTAACAAATATTTTCCATACAACATAAATTGAAAACGTCATTTTCTTCCTGAATCACTTTGTGATGTCCAGTTCTCATTACTCAATGCCGGGGTGATATAATCTCAAAGCCTTTCATTTATTTCTGCTGGCATCGTCTGGGGGGCTGTTGCATTACAATATGGTTCAATTAATTCATTTACAAAACTGAACTAACAGGTGACAGCGGTGATTTAACTCTCAGTTGTCACAGAGCATTTTTAGAACTGATGTTTATTGGATGATGCAAATCTCAATTGGACGATAGCAAACATTGGAAAATGCATATTGAAGAAAATCATAGAATCCTTACAATGTGTAAGTGGACCAATTGGCAGATCGAGTCCACACCGACCCTGCAAAGACTATCCGACTCAGACCCACCCACTGTCCCTGTGAGGCAGCAGAGATAAGCACTGATCCACTGTGCCAACCTGTTCACCAGCATTGACACCCCAACACCATCTCTGAAAGCTCATTTGACTTCAATGTCATCCTTCCCTTGCCTTTCCGGTTATTGAGTGTCTCTCTCTGAGAAGTGTTCTCCTCAACACTGGGATGTGGCTTCCCTGGTTATCAGCGGCTGCTCTGTGAAAGGATGATAGTTGGTTAATGGAGACGACACATTGTATGTTTTAATAAATCAAACATCGTGATCGAATTTCTCCGCTCCACCGATACAGCGTCTGAATCAAATATAACTTCTCCAGGGCAGGCAGTCATTGAAATCAATAAAATAATCACTGAAAATTGCCCTCAAAGGCTATGCAAACTCCAATCAATAAAAATCCTTCTACTGGGATACGAATGTCCTGGACATTTTGCAGAACTGACTCTGAGACACACCTGACCTGTGCAGAAGCACATGGGCCTGAGTCATTTTCTCTTCCCTGCAGTGTACTGAGCATGTATAGAGACGAAACTTCAAACATCTGACTGATGGTGGATTGGAACTGTTTCAAGCGAGATGTAGGAATGAGGCTAGGGAGGCATTTGCACACTCAAGGATGCAGAAATTTCAAATTCTGGAAATGTTTGAGCAGGAGTCAATGTTGTCAATGAGCCCTGCAGTGATGGGGAATTGGGAATTGCTGTGAGGACTGATAAAGTACAGAAAACAGAGAGCAGGAATAAATCTGTCATATTCATGTTCTTCAGCTGATATTAGTGAGTACCGCAATTATCATTCCTCGTGTCACAGCCATTCATAATCTGTCTCCATGACTGAGGTGATAGGATCATGTGTTACGTTGGTGATAACATAATGGTAGGTGGACAGTAAAGGAGGAGAGAGGAAGACTGAGAAAGGGAAGGGCAGGTTCAGTGAGTGAATGAGCACAAAAATAGTCTTTGCAATATAATGTCGAGAAATGTGAAGAATTCTTCAACCATTTCAATCTTGGAAAATTTCAGGACACCAATAACTTTTCGATGTTTATCCCAGTCGTAAATCAAGAGGCAACACGAATCCTTCCGTTCCATTCAGTGCCAGTAGTTTCTATTATTCTCTCGAAATCTTTACTCCGCTCAGACCCTTTCAAATTTGAGGAATTACATCCTGGGTTTGCGTCATTTCGGTCCTTCATATTGATCCCTTTTAGTTCAGTTATCATTCTGGTCAATCGATGCTGCACTCCAATAGACATGGACGCAAAACCTGGATGGCATTTTTCGTTTTTTCCTCACTTATCAAGTGAGTTTGGTGCCGTGCTAACATCAACTTGCAGCAGTGTTCAAAGCTAAATTAATTGACATTTTCAGAATCATCCGTCCTGACTTGACAGAGTCCAGGATGGTATATTGTCTCAAAAGTGCCGAGGGTCGAGAATATCACCTAACACCTTCAGCACATTTTTGGGGTGGGGTGGACTGCGAGTGGGGCAGGGAGAGGGAAAGTGTGGAAAATGAGGAGGTCATCGTCCACATTGGCGCCAATCATTCAGAATCTTGCATCCTACCATTAATTACTCTTTATTTACAAAGGAAGAGCCTTTGACGGAAGACTGTCACTGAGTCAGGTTCTCAGCATCTCAGTATCCCTCACCTTTACTCTTCAGAATCAGCCTGGTATCCCTAACTGACAGAGACTAATGGCCCCAGTCAGGGATTTTATATCCAGTATAATCCAGCTACCCGACCTCATGACAATCATTACCAAGAGAAAAAAAACAATGAGTTTCTGAAAATGCGGATTACCAATCGGGCAAGAAATTGAAAAGCTGGTCTATGGGTGACTCCGAGTGCTCATTAGGCCGAAGAAGGTGTGGCTGGAAACACTGCTTCCATGAGGAAGGGCTTTGGGCATCTCTGCCATTGGAACTATTTCTCAGGCTGGGGCGACCTGAATATATTGTGATTGCTTTGTTTTAATTGGATGGGGATTGCTACCCAGCTGGGGAGATATACGACTGTTGTTGGAGAATATTTAATCAGACCTGTCAGAGGATTGGGAATCTGGAATCAACCTCATTTAGGAGGGACATAAAGCTGGCCATTCGAAGTAGACAATCTGCGACTGAAAGATAAAAGCAACAGAATCACACTCTGGCTCTGTAAAGATGATATGTGTCTGAATTCTGGTCTTCAGGATCAAACTTCCCTCCCCTACCTCACAGATCTAGGGACAGAGTTATTTCCAGCTCGTTTCTTTATCATTTTCGGGAGATAAATAACATAGTTTCTATCGAAAGATTTTTTTTTAATTTTACTTTGTCTTTATGATGATGTGCGTGGTGTTTGTTCTGAATTAGACTGCAAGAATACATCAATATTTTGAACAGTTCACTACCGCCCAAGAACCTAAAGCCAGAATGCACATTGAAAGGACTAATTTATTACCTCTCACAGCATTGGATTGACACAGGAGCACAGATGTAAGCATGCAGCAATCTGTTATATATTTCCAAAAATTACGAAAACAATGAGATAGCATTATGTCACAATATTGTTGTATTTGGAAGAATGCCCATAAAATGCTCAAATTGTTTAATAAGTTGGAGAATGAAGAAATTTAATTTGAAACTCAGAACCCTGAAGCTAACTAAAAAGAACAACAGGTAATCGATGCATAAATGAGCAAACGTGGACTGAGTTCTCAGTGGATAGGCAATGGCTAAGAAGTATGAAACATCTTAATCAATCACAACACGAATTCAGTCACCTCTCCGACAATAATCAAACAGGAAAACGTGACAATGGGTGGCACTGCCTGATTCCAGGACTGTTCGGAAACTTTCTGATTCCCACCCGTTTACTCAGACTGCACTAACGCTGGTGATGGAGAGCTGTCGCATCCAATTGCAGGTTTCGTTGCAAAATCCAATTTTGGAGAGTATATCCCTCGAGTTTGTAGACAATTTCCTGTAAATGGCCTTTTCCTGGTCCAGGCTGGTAAGGTAGATTGCCAACCTCATTGTCGCACACATAGACAATTACATCGCTGAGGAGTGCGAGACACGGAGACATCGTTCTGCCAAGTACACCACAGGCTTTGTCGGGGTGAATCATTGATCCCACAGCTGACCTGACGTAGTTGGCGATAATTTCAGGCAGGATTCTGTAAATTGAATTTTGCCGTGAAACCGTTCGTCAATCCTCCCCTTGCCCCTTCTAACTGTAGATGAGAGGGATGATAACTTTCCTGTTGTATTCACACAGGCTACCTGTCCAAAGCATACAGTTATCCACTTCCAGAGGTCCAGGCCAATCAAGTGCCACAGAGGTGAAAACAACTCAGATGGGCAGCCATCACATCAGGAAGTTGTACGCTTTCCTAAGTACTTAAGGGTGTTGGTCAGCTTCTACAGAGGTAACTGCTGGTCCAGACTCTCCCGTATGCTGCTATCTCAGACCACAGCGATACAGGACAGGAACAACTGTGCGGCCGCGCTATCTGTGCACTTCATATCATATCGACTGGCAAAAAGGGATTTGCTGATCTTCAGAATGTTCTTCCCGGTGGTCGTGGTATCAGTAGAAACCCTTTTAATCCAGACTGATCGGACAATTCGCCCCAAGGCCTGGCTCCACAAACAAAGAAAAAGATTGTTTGGTCTGTTCTTTTATCCACAAGCTGTACCAAAGGCCACAAATTAATCTCAGCAAACAGTTCCCAGTTCACAGCTCGAAGCCCATTTGATTAAAAGAATGCAAATAACAAAAAGTCAGTGAAGGACCTATCACCTCTGCTCCCCATCATTTCTGGTGTAGTGTTCACCTTCTCCTTTGTTAAGTCCCTGTGGGTATACGAACAGCAAGAGTTTGGAGGGACATAGGTCAAATGAGACAATTTAGTATATCTGATCGGCATGGATGAGTTTGATTTGATTCAACTTGATTGATTTATTGTGGCGTGCACGGAAATGCACTGAAAAGCTTTGTTTATGAGCAGTCCAGGGAGATCACACGAAGCAATGATGTGCAGAACAAAAGATGTTGACAGAGGCATGCAGGTTACATTGCGCACGGCGTACAAGAGAGGTCAGCGTTAGAAAGATCAGCATTACTTGAGTCAAGAGAGTCCATTCAATACTCTAATAACATCTGGGCAGAAGATGTTCCTGAACCTGTTTGTTTATGGTCAGGTTTCTGTACATTCTGCCTCACGGAAGAATTTGTTGGGTATCATTACCGAGGTGGCAGGGTTCCAATGGAGTCCATCGATGGCAGTTTGGCTCACGTGATGGCCTGGGTTGTCAGGATGTCTGACTGGGATGAGATCGAAGATTGATGCAGATAATGAATTTATTGAATGAACCTCAATTTCTGTTTATGTTTCTGATATACAGAGTCTGCAGTTCCTTTGGTTCTGTTCAGCCCCTTCTCTAGCTTGTTGCATAGGAGGAGGTCATTCAGAAGTTGGAGGCAATGGCCCAGTGGAGCTATCACTGGACTGTCAATCCACAGACGCAGGTAATGTTCTGCGGACACACACACAGCAGATGGCGTCATTTGAATTCCATAAAGTCTGGAATTAAAGAGGCTCATGATGATCGGTTCAGAGAGGGGAACTGCCATCCTTTCCTGTTCACGACTACGTGTGACTCCAGACGTATAACAATGTTGTTGACACTGACCTGCCCTCGAAGCAATTGGGGATGGGTGATAAATACTGATGCTAGCCAGCAATGCCCTTATCCCCGAATGAAGAAAAACAAAGCCCATTCTTGAACCTGAAACAGAGGAATTGGTGGAGGCAATTTCACACATTTTTGAAATGGGAAAGGGGACCAGCAGAAATCCATTCATTCCCTCTAAAGTGGTCAAGAACAGTCGATGGGCATTACGTCAGTCCACACTGTTCGACTTGAAAAAACAAGGCACGCGGGATAGGGGAGGTGTGAGGACAGGGAATTTGTGTGACCTTCAATTCCAATTATATTGGGAATGAGGAACAGTCGGTAAGGTGGACTGAAGTGATCCTTGAAGGCAATTCAACAGAGAGGCAGCTAATTGTGTCAATGAACAGAGTGTGAGCAAGGCTCATTTGTACCAGAAACTTGGCTGTCAGTGCTACATTCCCCTTAGTGTCCATCACTCGCTACATTTTCCTAAACAGCATATCTGGTTAAAATACACATGGCCACAGTAGACTCCTGCGCTAACTATACCCCTCTCCTGACTTTCCGAGCGATAACACATCTGCTTGATCGTGTCAGCTTTTGTTCACTCGCTCCGAAAGCTGCCAACCATCAAACCCCCGAGTTCCTGACAATTCCTCATTGTCTCTAAATGCTGCTCCAACCAATCCATGCGATATGATTGGTTTTGCAATCAAGCATATTTACTGAAGACATAATCATCAGAACTTGGAAGCTCTCCCTCATCTCCTACATCTAACAGGCAGAGGACATGACTTCACTAAAGTCCATCTTCGCACCCTAATAATCTACACGCCCAGAAGATACCACAGCCTTACTGCTCTAAAAGAATGTGCTCACGGCTAATGCAGTGCCTATGCTTTATACTTTTACATTTTAATCAAGTGACAGATCTCAATCAAGCCTAGAACCAAAAAGAAACCACGCTACTCAATATTGTAGATTTACACAAAAAGACTAAGCAAGACAACACTTAAAAACCATAAATGTTCCTACTCCTGTGCTGTGAACTCTCCCACACAAGCTCCTCCTTTATTTGCATTGTGTTGCTTTGATCTTTTTTCCCTAAATTTCCAAAACAATGCAACAGCTCATAAAATAATAATTACTATTCCTGAAATTTGTGGAAGTCTGCGCTGACACCTAAAATACACCAAATTTTGGAGCATCTCTCACAGCCACAATCTTTTCCCGTCCTCGAATTAGGATTACCTCGAATCGTCTGGTCACTATATTACAAAAACATGAGTTGTTGCACTTGAGAAGATGTAATTGTCTGGCGGACATTGCTAACAGAGCTGAGAATGGTTTGTTTCATCATTAAAGGTGCAGACTTATCTCTGTGATGATAAACTAAGGATCTGCTAACTCATTGAATCCCACACAGTTTGTTTTGGAAAGTGATCTATTCCTTGTTAAGTTTAGCAACTGTTCTAATTTGACTGACATTCAGTCAGCAAATAATAGAAATGAAATAGGGAGATGTGACTTTTTACTGTATTCTCTGCTATAGCTGACTCAAATCGTTTTGGAATGTGCTTGTTGATATTTTATGAATAAACTACACAATACAAAACAAAACAGGCAGATTACTACTGCAATTAGTGAATCGAGCAGGTCCAATCCGTTGTACAATATGATATGATAAAAAAAATCACATCTCGCTGACTCTCTATTATGTTATATCATGTCAGAGGCAATTAACCTTTAAATTCATAATCCAATGAAGGGTTCATGTCCGATATGTCGATTCTCCTGCTCATCGGATACTGCCTGACCTGCAGTGCCTTTCCAGCATCAGACTCTCGACTCTGATCTCTAGCATCTGCAGTTATCAATTACTCCTCGGTGATGACCAGTAATTTGCACTAAGCCGCATTTGTGTGAGCCAGCCAGTGTCTCATGTAGTTCCACTGTTACAGATCTGGTAGGGGCTGAGGGACTTTGTTTTGCATTGGATCTGGTGCTGAGCGGGAGAGTCGTAACTTTGGGAGGGGTAATATGGAATTACATCTCATTGTGCATGCCTCGTCAGTGTCTGGGGCATATAATCGATCTGGACGAATGTCGTTGGGGCGCAATGTATTTGAAGAGTGGGGTTAGTCTATCAGTTCCTCGGGAGTTAGTCTAGTGTTTAATCGCCTCACTTCTATTCCAGCACAAGCTGATTAATTACAGAAAACGCCAGATCCTCGTCAGAAATCCAACTTGATGGATGATGACCTTATTTGTTTTAATTTAACAAAGTGATTTCTTGTTGAAAGTAAACACTCAATGCTGCAAATATTGTTTCCTAATCAAAACAGACGTTTATTCCAAAAGAAATGATGACAAACTAGAATAAACCAAACTTCGCAGCTATAACACAGAGTCAAAAGCAATGAACACGCAGTATATTTCATAACTCTCTTTAATCTCAAAACAATGTATCAATGAAGCAAAAGGACACGATTTTTATCTATTCTACATAACACGACTCACAGTGCCGTTCCAAAAAAAATAATTCCCATAATGGGCGGCACTGTGGCACAGTGGTTAGCACTACTGCCTCACAGCGCCAGAGACCTGGCTTCAATTCCCTCCTCAGACAACTGACTGTGTGGAGTTTGCACATTCTCCAAGTCTCTGCGTGGGTTTCCTCTGGGTGCTCCGGTTTCCTCCCACAATCCAAAAATGTGCAGGTTAGGTTGGTTGGCCATGTTAAATTACACCGTAGACTTAGGTTAAGGGCAATGCAGGATAACTATGTCCCGTGGTAAAGCAAAGTATAGGAAGGACACGATTCGTGAACCATGGATGACAGGAGAAATTGGACAACTCGCCAAGAGGAAAAGGGAAGCGTGGAGGCAGTTAAGAACAGAACGGGCATGGCGGAATGTCGGAAGAGTAGGACAAGTCTTAAACAATCAAGGGTATTCGGGGTCATGAAATAGCTTTAGCAAGCAGAATTAGGGACAATCCCAAAGTATCTTATTCTTATATAAGAGGCAAGCACGTAACTAGAGAAAGGGTTCGTCCTCTAAAAGATAATGAAGGAAGGCTGTGTGCCAAACCTGAGAGAATGGGTGAGACTCTGAATGATTGCTTTGCATCAGTGTTCACTGAGGAGAGGAACATGATGAATCTTGAGATTACAGATAGAAGTTTGATTAGTCTGGAGCACGTTGGCATAAGTAGGGAAGATGTGTTGGGTAGGCTAGAGGTTATTAAGGTGGACAAATCGCAAGGGTCGGATGGGATCTATCCCACGTTGCTGAGGGAGGCGAGAGACGAAATAGCTGGAGCCCTGACAGATATTAGATTAGATTAGATTAGGTTACATTACAGTGTGCAAACAGGCCCTTCGGCCCAACAAGTCCACACCGACCCGCCGAAGCGAAATCCACCCATACCCCTATATTTACCCCTTACCTAACACTACGGGCAATTTAGCATGGCCAATTCACCTGACCCTGCACATCTTTTGGACTGTGGGAGGAAACCGGAGCACCCGGAGGAAACCCACGCAGACACGGGGAGAACGTGCAAACTCCACACAGTCAGTCGCCTGAGGCGGGAATATCTTTGGGGCATCCTGAAATACAGGTGAGGTGATGGAGGACTGGAGGGTTGCTCATGTTGTCCCCCTGCACAAGAAGGGTAGGAGGGATATTCCTGGTAACTACAGACCAGTGAGCCTGATGTCGGTGGTTGGGAAGTTTCTGGAGATATTACTGAGAGATAGGTTCTATTTATATTTAGAAAAGAATGAGCTTGTCAGTGATAGGCAACATGGTTTTGTGCGGGGGTGATCGTGCTTTATCAACTTAATAGAGTTCATTGAGGAAGTCACCAAGTTGTTAGATGAAGGAAGGGCTGCTGATATCATATAATGGACTTTAGAAAGGCGTTTGATAAGGTTCCCCATTGTAGTCAAATGGAGAAAGTGAAGCCTCGTGGTGTGCAGGGTGTTCTAGCGAGGTGAGGAAAGAACTGGTTGAGCAACAGGAGACTGAGAGTAGCAGTTGAAGGGAGTTTTTTGGAATGAGAAACGTGACTCGTGGTGTTGCACAGGGGTTAGTGCTGTAGATTTGTAGATTATTTACAGTGTGGGAAACAGGCCCTTCAGCCCAACAAGTCCACACCGACCCTCGGAAAAGCAACGCACCCAGACCCATTACATGTACCCCTTCACTTAATGCTATGGGCAATTTAGCGTGGCCAATTCACCTAACCTGCACATTTTTGGACTGTGGGAGGAAACCGGAGCACCAGGAGGCAACCCACGCAGACACGGCGAGAATGTGCAAACTCCACACAGACTGTTGCCTGAGGCGGGATTATGAACCCGGGTCTCTGGGGCTGTGAGGCAGCAGTGCTAACCACTGTGCCACCGTGCCGCCCACTGTTGTTTGTAATATACATAAATAATCTAGAAGAGGGCACTGTTGTTATGATCAGCAAGTTTGCAGATGATACAAAGATTTGTGGAGTAGCAGAAAGCATAAGCGACTGTCAGAAAATGCAGGAGGATGTAGATAGACTGGAGAGTTCGGCAGAAAGGTGGCAGATGGCTTTCAATCCAGACAAATGTGAGGTGATGCATTTAGGCAAGTCTAATTCTAGAGCAAATCATACAATGAATGGAAGAGTTTTGCGAAAAGTAGATGGGCAGAGATATCTGGGAGTGCAGGTCCATTGTATCCTGAAGGTTGCTGCAGAGTTAGATAGATTGGTCAAGACGGCATATAGTATACTTGCCTTCATTGGACGGGGTATTGAACATAAGGACTGGCAAGTCATGTTAAAATTATCCAAGACATTGGTTCGGCTGTATTTAATATACTGTGCACAGTTCTGGGCGCCACCTTACCAAAAGGATGTGGACGATTTGGAGAGGGTGCAGAGAAGGTTTACGAGGATGTTGCCTGGTATGGAAGGTGCTAGCTATGAAGAGAGGTTGAGTAGGTTAGGTTTATTTTCACTAGAAAAAAAGATTGAGGGGGGACCTGACTGAGGTTTACAAAATCATGAAGGGTGTAGACAGGGGGGATAGAGACAAGCTTTTTCCCAGGGTGAAGGATTCAATAACGAGAGGTCACGCTTTCAAGGTCAGAGGTGGAAAGTTTAAGGGGGATACATGCGGCAAGTACTTCACAAAGAGGGTGGTGGGCGTTTGGAACGCGTTGCCAGCGGAGGTGTTAGAGGTAGGCATTGTACATTCGTTTAAGATGCGTCTGGACAAATTCATTAGTAGGTGGGGATCAGAGGGATACAAATGCTTAGGAATTGACCAACAGGTTTAGACAGTACATTTGGATCGGCTCAGGCTTGGAGGGCCGAAGGGTCTTGTTCTGGGCTGGGCATTTTCTTTGTTCTTTGTGTAATATTCACATCAGAATCCCTGTATCTATCACTTGGCTAAATGATTTGTGACTGCCACTTCTAAACTGACACTATAGCAAATGTCTTCCTGGGGCTACGGTATACCTGAGTGTCAATGTACTCTGCTTTAAACAATCGCTTCAGAGCTTTTCCTTGTCCCAACACTTCTGTCTGGGACCGACACAGGAATTTTCATTCCTCGGCAGTCTAATTTATTAAAACTCGCATTTCTTTCACATGAGAACAGATCTACACAGCCACTCAGTTCCAGGGTCACAGAGGAACTAAAATAAATTACAAAAATAATTGATGTGAAATTAATGCTTTCTCCATTACTTCTTTCTTCTTCAATCGAAAATTCCAGAACTCTACAAATAATCTTTAAGGCTACATCATTTCCATGCTGTGCTGCAAGCGTCAAAAGTAAACAAAGGTTCACTCGTGTACAAAGCCATTCAGGAGAAGGTGAGGACTGCAGATGCTGGAGATTCAAGTCACAATTCGAGGAATGCTGGAAAAGCACAGCAGGCCAGGCAGCATCCAAGAAGCAGGAAAATCGACGTTTCAGGCAGGGACTCTTTGACTTGACTTCAATCTTGACTACAAAGCCGATCAGCCTACATCCAAACCCCAAACACAGTTTTAAAAACAAATCTTGTCATTACAGAAATAACTTCAAGTTCTCCATTAACTGCAGCTGTACAGAGAAGCCCATTGCTTATTCACTCAAAAATCCAGAGCCAAATGCAAACTAAATGATTTTTCACTCTCTACATAAAAAAATACTGGCGCTTATATTTTTCTAAAGTGATTCCTTTGCTTAATTCCACCGAAATTCTCTCAAGTCTCCAAGTGAAATGGAGATTTCTGCAACGTTCCCAGAAGAGATGAATAATTTTCCAAGCAATAATTTCCGTGAGGGATATGCGATGATGGAGTTTCCACGGCGTCTCTGTCATCTGAGACTAAATTACTGAACGTCTGCCAATGTGTGGCTTTTGGGCACAACATGCCCATGCATCATTGTCAGTGACAAATTGACCGCGTAGAGAATCCATAGACAGGTTCACACAAAGTCAATGGTGTAAGGGCACTGAACAAGAATTGTTACAAACTGAAGCATCGTGTAAAATATTCTTCACACATGGTGATGTGAAAACGTCATTTTCTGCCTGAATCTCTTTGTGCAGTAAATCTCTGTGTACTCAGTGCCAATGTGAGACAACCTCAAAACCTTTCATTTATACCTGCTGACATCGCCTGGGGGACTGTTACATTACAATTCATTCATTCAAGACTGTGGTGCAATTCATTCATTTAAGAACTTGAACAAACAGCTGACCTCACTGAGTTAACTTCCAGCGGACACAGAACACTTTAGAACTGAGGTTTATTGGATGATACAAACCTTCATCGTTTATTTCCTTTCTGAAAATGTTTCACTTCCCAGCCCACTTTCCAGAAATATTTCTTTGAATTGTGGAACCCGACTGTACTGAAGACACAGAGATGGAGAGCTTGAGGAAGTCGGTGATTTCTCTCATCTCTATATCCATCAGCTTTGTACTTCTGTGGTTAGCGCAGGGTGGAAACACCTGAAACTTTAGCACTAAAGAAGCATATCGTTGGAAGAGCTCTCATCTATTCCAGTTTAAGTTGTTGGAAGAAATGCTGAGGGATTTTAGCTGCAGCACGAACACATTATTTTATGCAGCGAATCTGCCCAAGTTCACAGCGAAGTTCTGGTCACATAAATTCTTCACTTATGATGGAAAGAGGATGTAAAGAGGCTGGAGGAGTGATTCCAAATGACAGGCTGGCTGCGAGTGATGGCTTCAGCTGGAATATTGGGTCTTCACAGAGTGCCCTTTGGATGAGTGTTAAAGACCAGCAGGATGGGTCTCTGCATTTCTCTTGCAGGGGAGGAGGGGTGGGGCAGAAGCTGTCGTTCCTGTACCATGATGATTGTCAGACTCTCTCTGTTCAGCTCATAATAAACACTTTATTAAAACCAGCAGGGAATGGTTCCGGGGGCCAGTCATCACCTCATCTGAGTTGGGTATTGGAGAAGCACATTTGTTTTTGAGAGCGTTTATTGAGTCCACCACCTGTCTACTGATTTCACCAAAATATTGTGTTTTTTTCTCTCTCTCTACCTCACCTGTCTGCCTTTTTTCCTCTCTCACGCTGACCACCCCCCCCCCCCCCATCTCTCAGTTTTTTGCTGTGTCTCTCTTTCTCTCTTTTTGTCTCGCTCTTTTTGCCTCTCTGTCTGCATCGATCTGTCTCTCTACCTGTCTATCTGTCTGTCTGCCTCACTGTCTCCCTCTATTTCTATCCTTCTTTGTCTCCCTGTCTACCTCTTTCCTGGTCTCTCTGTGACTCCCTCTCTCTCTGTGTCTTTCTCTCACAAAGGCGATGACAGACACTTGTCTCAGTTTTCAATATGCTTACTTGCATTGATTCAAAGCACGTCCTGATCCCCTCATTCACTGATCCTTCACCAGGCAGTGATTTTGCAAACTGCAAAGTGCACAGATACAGCCGACAATACGTTGACACATTACTGTAATGATGTCTGCTGGAGTTTGATCGTCTTCCTTTCTTCTCTCTGTGGCTGTGCGGGAAGTGTGTTCATGAGTCTCCCTTTCAGTGTTTGACGGTCTCTGTGTGTCTCTGTATAGGGGGTGTACGTCATTGTCTTTGTGGGGATCTCACTTTGATTGTGTGTCCCTCAGTTTTTGTCATTAGATATGTCCCTGAGTGTGACACATCATGACTGTGTTTATGCATCTATGTGTGGGTTTCCCTTTGTGCGTATTGGGAAGTATTTTGGTGAATTTCCATTCAAGTGTTTATATATTTGGATATGTTATTCAGTCTTGTATGAGTGTTCCCGTGAAGGTAAGCGTTCTTATGTGGGTGTATGTTACTGTGCCTGTGTGATTGCTTATCTGTGTGCACTTTGCACATTGTGAAGCTGTTATGTTTTTGCCTGTGTGTATGATGTTTGTAAGGTCACAGTCCTATGACGGTGTGGTTTGGTGTGTGTGCGTGTCTCTGTGTGTCTGTGTGTGTGCGTGTGTGTGTGTGTTTGTTTGTGTGTGTGTCTGTGTGCATTACTCTCAGCATGTCTTGTTGGTTCTATGACACCATGTGTGTGTGTGTCTCTGTGTGTCATTGTATTATTATTGAAGTGCAAAGTGTCTCTCTGCCTGACAATGTTCATGTTTAAGCAGGTGAGTGTATTGATCAGACTGTGCTTGGCTGTCGGTCCGTGTGTCAAGGCCTTTCTGTGCCCCCAGTAGGAACTCTCTCTGTCTCTCTGTAGGTGTGTCTCTGTTTCTGAGTGTCACTCTTCTATATCTCATTGTGGTTGTGGTTCAGTAACTATTTGAATGTGCTTGTGTGTGTGCCGAAAAAGGTACTGTCAGTTCTTGCAAGTTGGTGTTTAGTGACTCTTACGCTGAGTTCTTTTATATCTGTGTGTGGGGCTGTAGGTGTGATTCTTTGTGTGGAGATGTGTTCCTATATCTCAGTATGAATGCATTTCTCTGTGTGAGAATATATGTGCATTTGGCATGTACATAATGTGTTCCTTTCTGTACTTGTGTGTGCATATGTGTGTGTGTGTGAGCGTGTGTGTAGATTTGTTCCGATTTCTCACTATGCCTGCAAAATTTCACCAGGTGGTGAAGGAGCAGTACTCTGAAATAATGCTTCCAAATAGAGTTGTTGGACCAGAACCTGATGTTGTGTGATTTTTAAATTCGTACACACCAGTCCAGCAACCGCATCTCTAAATGATCAGTATGACTGCATTTCTTTGTGTGTGGATGTGTGTGCATTCTGTGCATACATAAGTGTGTCTCAGTTTGACTGTTTGTCTGGGTTTATACGTGTGCACACAAGTGTGAGAAGGTGTGCCCCCTTCTGCACTCTGTTTTCATTCCTGTGTGTTGCGAGGGTGCTGGAATGTTGCTGTAATCTGTGTGCAGATGTGTCCCCACGTTTCAGATTGATGGTGTTACTGTGTATCTGTGCATTGTGTGTACGTTTATGTGTGCTTTTGTTTGTTTTTGACTGCATTTCTGTGTAGAGGTATGTGTTCTGCGTGTATATGTACGTGAGTTTGTGGGTGTAGATGTGTTTCTGCATGTACGTGTATGTTTGTGTGAGAGTGTGGATGTGTTTCGGTGATCCTTTGGGTGTAGTTCTGTCTATGTTTGATCTTGATATTCCCTCTCCTGAAAAGGTTCAAGTGAACCCTTGAGCAGGTCACGGTGAACATATTGCGCAATTCCAGCAAGCTAGGAAATATCTAACTATCAGCATCCGTCGCTTCTGCACTCTGAGAGCTCAACTGTTACTTCAATTCAAGGACCTAAGACGAATGAACGAAACAAGACAATATTCAATGAAACGAAGGATTCCAGTTCTTCCATCCTTGTTTGTAACATGGATGCAATATTGAAGCTGGTTGTGTCCATACATTAATATTGTTACATATTAGATCATTAGGTTATATAGTGTGGGAGCAGAATTAGGCCATTCACCCCAACCAGTCGTTCTGACATTTCCACATGATGGAATTCTATTCTCCTGCATTCTCCCCATAACATTTGATTCCCTACTCCAGTAGGAACACATATTTTTTATAAATTTGTTATAGACCAGGCCAGACCCTCTCAAAACATTTCAAGATGGTAGCCCAAACCCTAACTTTTCTGAGCTTAACTTGTTTTGAGCAGGTATACAGTGGACATTCCAGGAGTGATGGAGCTTGCTAATATTCCTCGGATTGAAATAAAACAGAATTTATTTCCAGAGTAACGAATGAAACACAACCAAAGGGAACAGAATACAGACTAAGTTAACCTGTGTGAAAGCGAACAGACTATCCCAACTTAATAATTGTTCTAAATTCTGCACAAATCCCCATAAACACCTCTTGGCAATACAAGTCAAATCAAACACAGGTTCTTACAGGAGAGATGTCAGAGAGAGATTCAGCATGGAACAATTATTTTCACGTAGCTGTTCCTTTTACCAGCAGTCTGAAAGACTGGCTGCTTACTAATAGCAAACCAAACCAGACCAGAGTAAAGCTGAGCTGTGAGAATTGGCCACTCCCCTTTCATTGTATTTTTTTTATTTGAAAGTCTTTTGATGGAGGTAATGTCTGTTAGAAATCATGAAGTTGGCTCTAAAACCCATCAAAACTAGACACCACAGAACCTCTGCATTTACAAACATTCTAAGAAAAAAAAATAAGAACATTAAAGGAGCAGCATCATCACACACTCAATGTCCTGGTCTCCACAGTACTCTGCGGTAATTATTTCCACAGATTAAACATTCCTTCAATGAAGAAATTCATACTCATCTCAGTTCCATAGGTCGCCCCTTCATTCTGAGGCTGTGCCCTCAGTTCCTAGTCTCTCTTATATGTGGAAACAGCTTACAAGCAGAAGCTGAAATGGGCGGACTCTTCACAAAAGGAAGTACAATGCTGGTCTCCGGCTGTGAATGACAGTCTCTGGGATTGTTTAGAATTGGTGAACTGGACCGTGTTAAAGCACTCAGCAGAAAATCTGGATAAGTAAACATCAACATCACGGAATCTTTAGCAAATGCATGGAGGACTGAGTATTGAAGAAGTCAATGCGTGTGTTCCCCAAGTGTCGACCACGTGTTGACCAGGGAAATCCACTCCCAACTGAAGACCAGACGGGCAACATTCAAGTGGAAAGAGCCAAACCTAAACAGGAATCCAGATCTAACCTCTGCAAGGCCAGCAGAGATGCCAAGAGGGAGTACAAGACCACGTGAAAGGCCCATACAAACCAAACAGACTCCCGCTGCCTATGGCAAGTCCTAAAGAAAGTTATAGGATACCAAATGAAGCAAAGAACAATAGCGGACAAAGACACATCGCTCTCTGAGAAGCTCAATGCTTTCCGTGTGTGGTTCAACCAGAATGCCAGAGGCGCAGTGACTCCTGTTCCAACAGCCCCTGACACATCTGTCAATCGTTCACGGCCGCACATGTCAGAAAAGATTTCTTGAGAGTCAACCCAAGGAAAGCGGCGGGCCTGGATGCAGTCACTGGCCATGCACTTCGATCCTGTATGGACCAATTTGCGGAGATATTCACCGACATCTTTAACCTCTCCCTCCGACAAGTGGAAGTTTCCATCTTCTACAAGGAGACCACCACCATCCCCATACCGAAGAAAGCAAATGCAATGTGCCAACTTGTCTTCCCAAATATTTTTGTGTCTTCTGCACATTTGGCAACAGAGCAATCACTTCCTCCGTGCAAGTCCTTCATATAAACATTATCCCATGTTTAACTTGTATAATATACATTATGTATTGTTATATGTTGGTGCTATTTGGGTCTGTACAAATATTGTTGTGTATTACAGCTGATTGTGTTTACATGTAATATTATTGTGCATTGGAGCATAAATATTGTTAGTATTGGAGATGTTCGAGTTTATATCCAAATATTGTTGCATACTAGAAATGTTCATGTTTGTATGTGTTTCCTGTTGTGCCTTGTAACATTTCCAATTTATACATCAATACTATATTAGTTCATATTGAAATTGTGTCTTTCTTCTTCCAAACAGTGATACTGTCACTGTCCAAGTAGGGGTGCTGCTGAGCTTCAGCGGCACTTTGGGACGGATCTGCAATCCCAGCGCCGGCCAGAGGGTCGGCAGCACAGCGCATCAGTAATCCCGTGTAATGATCAGGCAGTGGCACGTGGTCTCTGGTTATTGTAGAGAGGAAACACACATTCTGGATGGGGGAGTCGCGGGGGGAGTGGAGGGCAAGAGCTAAAGAGCACTGGGGAATGAAAAAGCATTGAATTCGGATATAGACAGGGTAAAATTTTGTATTAGGGAGGTAACTCAATGGAGAATAATGGGGAGAGAATTACATCGGAGAAAGTGAGGACTGCTGATGCTGGAGATCAGACTTGAAAATGTGTTGCTGGAAAAGCGCAGCAGGTCAGGCAGCATCCAAGGAGCGGGAGAATCGACGTTTCGGGCATGAGCCCTTCTTCAGGAAGTACATAGACAATAGGAGAGGATAAAGTGGAGAGTTATAGGGAGAGAGCTGAATACAGGAAAAGGGGGACGGATAAAGACAGAATAGTTAGGGAAAGTAACTAAAATTAATAGGAGAATTTTATCAGGAATAAGAGGGAGGATCCTGACTACAGGGACACAGGGAGTGGCTTACGACAGAGGAAGCTGTTGGAATTGTAATGTGGTCAGCCAGATGGATCTCATTGAAGATGAGTTCTCTGATTTGTGCTGACAACCTGGTACAATCAGGGAGTCCTGGCTGACCGGTATGAACAGGAGTGTCGGGGTTTCTGTGGACTCCAGGAACCAGCTTTGTGCGAGCTGAGTCAGTATCATGTACTATGCGAGTGCAATTGCAGTGTGACTTTATAATGGGATCCCACATTTGTGGAACTTTGGAGTATATAATAGAGTCATAGGAAAGGTGCTGAATTCAGGGCAGTAAAATGAGTGTTCAGTTCAGGGAAAAATAGCAGGGAGTTAGCACAGAGTAATAGAAAAAAATAAAAAGAGAGTGATAAGGATAGTGTTGAATGCAGGATAGCAGGACAGGGTTGAAGACAGGGGAAAGGACAGAGTGTGAAGATCTGATCCGGGTGGGGGAGGGGGGTGCCTCTCTGATCCGTGATCGGTCAATAAACACGAGAAATTAGTCTGGTTCTATAAGTCTTTACATTTTATTGCTCACAGCCGGGCACAGATCATTCAGAAACACAGAGGTTAAACACTTCCATGTTCCTCAGAGGAAATGCGCCCATGGCTTAAAAGAAAGACATTTTTATACTTCTCTTAAAGAGATTTGCAGGCCACAATCATACAGTTCATTCAAACGATTACCAATCAATTTAACGATTTTTTTGCAGCAACTTAACCCAATATTTCCTGGAAACCACCTTTCCTTTCCAAAACTTAAGCCATTCTTATCTCACGAACCGCGTTTTTTCACATGCACTTGAATGTTAGTTATGATGGCCTGTAGTGTCTTATCTAGTCTAGTTAATTCTTTGCTGTAAAGGAAGAATTGGCTGCTATTCTTTCTTGAGACAGACTGTGGTCAAGTCAGTTATGCAGCTTTATCAGGGTTAAAAGTCATTTTAAGCAGCCTTAAGCAGAATTGGCAATTTGCAAACGAGAAGCCATTTTGTTATGTTATTCGTATGAAGAAACCATTTTATTTCCACCTAAGTTAGAAAGAATATGTCTTAGGTAGCTCTTCCTGACAACAACTAGTTACCTCGACCTGTTTTCAGTTTTCAGATCCTCATCTCCGCTCTTTGCTCGTTCCATGGCCACACCATATTATGGGAGAGCATAGATTCGATGCCCTGATGATGCCATTAGTTTCCTACTGAAGAGCTTTTGCCCGAAACGTCGATTTCCCTGCTCCTCGGATGCTGCTTGATCTGCTGTGCTTTTGCATCACCACTCTGATCGAAACAGATTAGATCAGTCCAATCAATTCGACGATAGAGAATGGCATACTTCCTTCTTAACCTCCGCCGAACCAGGGGTAGGCAATCGAACGTCCTCATCTTCATTTGGATGGAGAAGAAGCATTTTCTGTGATGAATAGATGTTGTCAACAGAAGCTATTAGCTTAGCAATAATACATTTAATAATAGCAACGCCATCAAAGAGGCAAATATAAACAATAGCAATATGCATGGCAAGACTTATCAACCAGTTGTACCATGAGCTAAAACCCAAATCTCTCCATTCTGTGCCTTCCCTCTTTTGAGTGAGGAAGGTGTGATTATTATCTAGATGGTTGGTAATATTTTTGATGAGGTCAGTAACCCCAGCATACACTTGCCCTTTTCTATGGCGATAAACCACGTTCTTTGGCGAGTAGGTAGTCGAGGGCGTACCGGTTTTGTTGGGAATCTAGGCGTAATTCTGAGAGCATGTCTTAAACCCCTGCTAAGGCCAAGGCTGTCTCGTCGCCCAAGAGACTGACACCGCAAATAAGATAATTTCGTTTTAGATAGCTCATCATTCCAGAAGATCCTCCGAAGGAAAAAGTACGAAGAAATGGATAGTCCACATAGAGAGCTTCAGTGTTGTCCAAAGCCAGAGCACCTCTCCAATGCACACAGAACTCAGATAAAACTGAACGTTTGGCAGGGAAACTCCAACCTCATTCCCAGGTAATTGACAGGGAACCGTAGTCGGGAAACGTGTCCCGACAGCTATAGCACGGGGAATACCTATTTCACCAAGAACAGGTAAGTTGGTCTCTTTGCCTTGGCTGAAAAAATAGTTACCAGGTTTAGTATAGATAATGGAGGGAGCTTGCAAGAAGAAACAGGCCTGGCTTTGTGACTTTCCCGAATACATGTGCAGTCCATGACTCCAAAGTGTGGTTATACTGAACGTTGAAGATGAAAGCTAGTCAATGTAAATGTCGTGCGTCCTACGGTAAGAGATGTGGTTATTGTCCCAGACTGGTTCCGTCTATCCAACAATGGGGAAGACGGAGGTGCCATTAGGTTTCTCATAGTGAAGTTTGGTGGTGCTGTTAACCACAGCACAAAGGGCCTGAACACCAGTAATAACAGGGTTACAAAGCCACACTCCTCCCATAGGCATATGCATGAGATGCGATGGCCCACAGGGGACCAATCGCCATTGGTACATTTAATCAAGCTGCATGGAATAGCCTTAGACACATTCACATAAGTGTACCCCCATACCGTTCTGTCTTTACAATTATGATAGGCTACTACGGAGCAAGTCCAAAAGCAACAAGCAGGTTAAGTCATAGTCAAAAATATTATGTAGGTGAAAGTGAGGACAGCAGATGCTGGATGTCAGAGCTGAAAGATGTGTTGCTGGAAAAGCGCAGCAGGTCAGGCAGCATTCAAGGAGCAGGAGAATCGACGTTTCGGGCATAAGCCCTTCTTCTCATCAAAAATATTATGTCCAGTAAACGACATAGAAGCAGTCCATACCCCTTTGTTGGGATGGGGGTGGAGAGGAGGGGAAAGTGATCAAATAGACCACTTCATCCCCGCCAAATAATTAATTTGACTTTGAGGAAACAACTTTTTCATGAGAGATAATATTCTCCCTTTACTCTTTTGCAACGTGCCAATTTAAACATCTTTGAATAGGAGCCAGGCTTACTCGGCCGCTCGAATCACAACTGAAATCAAACTGGCACGCAACACCTTGCCAGGGTAAGTACCATTGAGATTTGTCCTGTGAACGAACTGTCCAATCGTCTTGATGCAGTTGATCATTGTGACAATCATTCTTGGTCACGTTCCATGCATCGAAAGAATCAATCTCTCGGCACAAAAAGACACAGTCTCTGGTTGCTCAAGGTTGTACGGGTAAACCGTCCCTTCTTGAGCACCAATGCCGGCTACAACGAGTCCATATAGCAGGGTAAGTTTGATTTTCATCATCACCCACCTTGCATGGGGCTTGTCTGATGACTGTGCAATGAGGGAGTTGCCTGGCGACCTTATCAGCTGCAGTGGTTGCGAGGAGAGCCTGGAAGGGCCCCTTCCATCGAGGTTGTAGGCCATGGCGTGTCCTTCGTAAGAGAGTATAAACCGTTTTCTCTCCTTTCCCAATTGTGTACAAAAATGCATAAAATCAACTAAAATAGGCAGCAACAAAGAAAGAACACAAACTTGTCCAGCAGGTTTCACCCACATTTCGATTTGAGTATCGTTAAGTACCCAATCTGAGGTCATAAGTTGCGCTCTTCATCAGGGGTTTTTCCCTGTGATTTCTGTACTTTACACATAGCTGGCATGCCTAACCCCATATTGTCTCTTTCTGCGTCTTACCGGGGACCCAAAGTGACCCGAGGTTTGGGGGTAAGGCTGGCTGCTTGGCAGCAGCATCGACTTGCCCATGACGTTGGAAACTGTATCAATTACCTTAGGGTGAGTGGAACATCTTGATAACGGACAGATTGATTGGACAAAACAGCATTACAACGCCGCCCCATGAGCGTTAGAAATATTTTATGTCCCCGCAAGGCTCCAAAATATTGGAACACACAAAGAACACAATGGAGAATCAATGTATATTAGTAGATTTTCGTTTTGTTCGAACGCAAGCATGCCGATTCCCCACGTTAGCTCCAAGATAGCATAAAATACACATCATTCCCCAGTGGCCACATTTCCGCAGTTAAGGCAAGGGCCAGCCACTTGTCCCTGGGGGATTTACTGACTTGTTCTCAGTCTCAAAGGTGTCATACTGGGGTACGCCTGTCCCCATTTCCAGGGTCCCCTCAGGAAAAGGTTGCTAAAAGGTGGTCGGTGGGTGGTAGGTTACGCCCACAGTGGGTATCCTGGTCCCAATCAATCCTGTCAGAGCCGGCACACTGCATTCGGGACCGCGAGGGCACTGGACATAATCGGTTTTACCTTTAACTTGCATTGTGGTTCAGTCTGTTTATGGGTATCCCAATAGAAAACATCCACTCACCTTATTTGCGACTGGACATTCCTGGACTTATTCATACTGTTTGCCTGGATCATGTCAGTGACACCAGGTGGAAAATATTGCAAAGGCACAGGGTTAAACAAAGGTGATTCAGCATCTTGATTGTTAATCAATTGTATACCACATCCATCAGACAGATAGCCACATACTTCAGTCTTGTAACAAAAGCCATTCGTATTCAGGCTACTCCCAGAAGTTTGCTGTGTTTATATCTGTATCACTCTTGAGCAAATTCGGACTGTTTGTTCTTGCGGTCAGCGGCATGCTCTCTTTCCTGGGAAGTGACACAGGCCACTCATCCCCATATCAGCTATGAAGACTGGATGCTTTATTTTCAACAGAAGGCGAAGATTGTAATAAAGGGGAGGTTGCAGATGACAATCAGGAGATGTTCGGGGCTGAGCGAGAATCCAGGGACAAAATCACGATCCTCAAATAGGGTCAATACGCCAGACATAGGCTGGGGATTCTGAGTAGAATCTACGTTCATTATTTTACATCGTTGTTGCTTTATCCCTGTTCGTAAATTCCTCAGTCTTAGTGGCCTTACACTGTTTCTCATGTCCCTTTTTTTTATCATCTCATGTCCCTTTTATTTTTTCATCTACCTATTCACAACACTTCGCATTTCTTAAGAGTTCCATCTGCTATACATGCATCTATCTCCCAATCACGTGCAAAATTCCTTCAACTGGCCAGTAAGGTATATTTCTACTCTTTAGTTTGCAATACATTAATGCAGCTATGCTTCAAATTAACGATTAAGCACTGAGACAGGTCACTGACAATGTGTAAAGGAATAAAACCAAGTGATCCTGACAATTAAACATGCGTTTGTGATTCAGGGCGAATACAATTGATTATATTAAAATAGTAAATAAAATAATCGTTATCTGTAAGTCAGAGCTGAAAATTGAACAAGTGACTAAGACATTTTATAAGTTATCAATATAAACTGGAAATTAATTTATTCAGTATTCAATATATAAATTGGAAAATATGGAATGTTTCTAAATATGAAATTCATTATAATTACCTGGTTTCAATCCTTTAGGCTCCTTCAGTAGACCTGACCAGTCATTGTTCATTTGCAATGCTAGAAGCCGTGAAATGACTGCAGCTGCGTTAAAAGGTCTTGTCTACTCACGTGGTAAGAAAGAAAATTCTCATGCACGAATATTGGCCGACTCCAAAGACACAGGTATTAAACAGCTACGACTGGCACACCACAATTCCCAATGAAACACATCAGTCTTAAAATTAAGCGGAAACAAATGAGACTGAAACAATATTTAAATTTTCTAGTATCATCTTCTGAAAAGTATCTTGTTTGTCTGGGACATTTTGGATTTATCTTTATACTTCCAGTTTTATAAATTTTAACTAAATTAAGTAGGGTTCATGCAACTCCTCCACACAATGAGCAAATATTAAAGTCTGAAGTGATTTTCCTCCATGTTAGGTTTAGATTATAAGTGAAATTGAGCAGAGAGCTGCTCTCATCCCGTAACAGTATGATTCTGCACCAGAGGCGCAGATTTAGTGTTATTGCTATATTTCCTTCTGTCAATTCTTTCATTAGTAATACACATATGGGTGAGAAGGGTGAAAATGATCTTCGACAGTAGCATGAAATTATGGAGAACTTGAGAGCAAGTTTATACTGATGTCAAATGGTGCAGAATCGAAGGAGAAGACATTTTTTAAAAAAAATATATGATGTCGTCTTCCTCTGTATTAAACTGATCTGAAATGAAATAAGATCGGCTTTCATGTAAGCACAATAGTGGTTAGTTAGAAACTGACAGTAGGGCAGTCATGGCCGGTAAGAGGAAGAGGGGTTCATATTTCCTTCCATAATCACTGATGAATCCTTAACTTTAAAGGAAATCATGTTAAATTCCCGAAATGCAAATCAAATTTGAAATAGTCCCGGATCTCGAGCTCCAGGGATCAAAATACAAACATTCAACAACAAGTAAATGTGCATCCAAATCACAAAGGTTTAAATTTTCTACAAGCCGCAGGGAATCAGCTCTGAGTTTCTCTCCCTCTTTCTCTCTCTCTCACTGTCTCTCACTCTCTCTCTTTCTCTCGCTCTCTCTTTCTCTCTAGTATTGGAATTCCTGGCTATGCCACATAGCTGCTCAACCAAGTATGCGTGAATTGTATCACCGGCCAGCTTTCGTTTCTTTGAACAAAAGCAGCAACCACCCTCTATAATTCATGAACAAACAACAAACTCCAAAACAAACAGAACAAAACCACAGCAGGCAAACAATACAAAGCAGCAAAGCAGGAAAAGGTAAGCCGAACAGATAAAACAGAGAAGATAATCTCGACCGAAAGCTTTCAGTAATCAACAAAACGTCAATGAACAACAACACTAATGATTTCTGACAAAACATTTTCCACATTCTAAAAGCCAGACAGTTTTGTCACAATATATCGCAAAAATGCTTTGTTTCGTTTTTCACAGAACAATTTGGGAATCCATTTTGACGACACCAATCAGACCAAGTCTGTGTCTTGACTCTATCTTCAGGTCCCCGACCTGTAAGTGGGAGTCCCTGACACCCTGGGGTCCCCCGAGTGCTCTCTTTTAAGAGTCCCCGACTCTATTCACAGGTCCCCAACCTGTTAGTACGAGTCCCAAACACCCTGGGGTTCACTATCCCAGGGTGAACGTACCAATGTACTCCAGACCCACACAACGTGGTTGACACTGACCTGCCCTCTCGGCAATTACGGATGAGCGAAAATGTTGGTCCAAGCAGCGACGCCCTCATTCCCTGAATGAATAAAAACAAAGCCCCTTCTTGAAACTGTAACAGAGGAATTGAAGGAGGCAATTTCACCCATTTTTGAAATGGTTCAGGTGACCAGCAGAAGGCCATTCATCCCCTCTCATGTGAGGAGATGAACAGCCCACACTGTTCGACTTGAAAAAGCCAAGGCACGCGGAAAAGGAAGGTGTGAGGAGAGGGAAATTGTGTGACGTTCAATTGCTAATGTTCATTGACTGATCGTGGAACAGACAATCCCCCCATCTCTCAAGGGGACCCAGATCTTCAAGCTGGTGCTGTGACTCGGACTAGTCATGGACGGATTGTGGGCAGCAGTGGAAGAGCCTTGAGACCTCTACTGTTGACTTCAGATAAATCGGCCAGCCAGACTTTAGTATTTTTTCCATTTGGTTTTCCTGTCATTCAAGTCGTGGTTGATTCGACCCCTCGCTGCTCAGCATCTCATTGCAGGCCAAGAAGGATTGGTCCTAGTAAGAATACACTTTGAAAGAAAGGTGTGTGGAACCCCAGGGAGTTGGGGACTCTAACTAACAGGTTGGGACCTGTGAATAGATTCGGGGAGACTGAAAAGACTGGGATAGTGAACCCCAGGGTGTTTGGGACTCGTACTAACAGGTTGGGGACCTGGGAATAGAGTCGGGGACTCTTAAAAGAGAGCGCTCAGGAGACCCCAGGCTGTCAGGGACTCCCACTTATAGGTCGGGGACCTGAAGATAGAGTCAAGACACAGACTTGGTCAGATTTGTGTCGTCAAAATGGATTCCCAAATTGTTCTGTGAAAAACGAAACAAAGAATTTTTGCGATATTTTGTGACAAAACTGTCTGGCTTTTAGAATGTCGAAAATGTTTTTCAGAAATCATTAGTCTTGTTGTTCATTGCCGTTTTGTTGATTACTGAAAGTTTTAGGTCGAGATTATCTTCTGTGTTTTATCTGTTCAGCTTACCTTGTCCTGCTTTGTATTGTTTGCCTGCTGTGGTTTTGTTCTGTTTGTTTTGGAGTTTGTTGTTTGTTCAGGAAATATAAAGGGTGGTTGCTGCTTTTGTTCAAAGAAACGAAAGCTGGCCGGTGATACAATTCTCGCATACTTGGTTGAGCAGCTACGTGGCATAGCCAGGAATTCCAATAGTAGAGAGAAAGAGAGAGAGTGATAGACAGAGAAAGAGGGAGAGAAACTCAGAGCTGATTCCCTGCGGCTTGTAGAAAATTTAAACCTTTGTGATTTGGATGCACATTTACTTGTTGTTGAATGTTTGTATTTTGATCCCTGGAGCTCGAGATCCGGGACTATTTCAAATTTGATTTGCATTTCGGGAATTTAACATGATTTCCTTTAAAGTTAAGGATTCATCAGTGATTATGGAAGGAAATATGAACCCCTCTTCCTCTTACCGACCATGACTGCCCTACTGTCAGTTTCTAACTAACCACAATTGTGCTTCGATGAAAGCCGATCTTATTTAATTTCAGATCAGTTTAATACAGAGGAAGACGACATTATATATTTTTTTAAAAATGTCTTCTCCTTCGATTCTGCACCATTTGACATCAGTATACACTTGCTCTCAAGTTCTCCATAATTTCATGCTACTGTCAAAGATCATTTTCACCCTTCTCACCCCTACGTGTAGTACTAATGAAAGAATTGACCGAAGGAAGTATAGCAATAACACTAAATCTGCGCCTCTGGTGCAGAATCAAACTGTTCCGGGATGAGAGCAGCTCTCTGCTCAATTTCAGTTATAATCTAAACCTAACATGGAGGAAAATCACTTCAGACTTTAATATTTGCTCATTGTGTGGAGGAGTTGCATGAACCCTACTTAATTTAGTTAAAATTTGTAAAACTGGAAGTATAAAGATAAATCCAAAATGCCCCAGACAAACAAGATACTTTTCAGAAGATGATACTAGAAAATTTAAATATTGTTTCAGTCTCATTTGTTTCCGCTTAATTTTAAGACTGATGTGTTTCATTGGGAATTATGGAGTGCCAGTCGTAGCTTTATTTGATATCAATTCCCCTTCCTCAATGACAATTGAAGTTTAAGTTCAACATTAAGTTGTGATAAATCATGTAACAAAATTAACATCCTATGGTTAATACCTGTGTCTTTGGATTCGGCCAATATTCGTGCATGAGAAATTTTTTTCTTACCACGTGAGTAGACAAGACCTTTTAACGCAGCTGCAGTCATTTCACGGCTTATAGCATTGCAAATGAACAATGACTGGTCAGGTCTACTGAAGGAGCCTAAAGGATTGAAACCAGGTAATTATAATGAATTTAATATTTAGAAACATTACAGATTTTGCAATTTATATATTGAATACTGAATAAATTAATTTCCAGTGTATATTGATGACTTATAAAATGTCTTAGTCACTTGTTCAATTTTCAGCTCTGACTTACAGATAACGATTATTTTATTTACTATTTTAATATAATCAATAGTATTCGCCCTGAATCACAAACGCATGCTGAATTGTCAGGATCACTTGGTTTTGTTCCTTTACACATTGTCAGTGATCTGTTTCAGTGCTTAATCGTTAATTTGAAGCATAGCTACATTAATATATTGCAAACTAAAGAGTGGAAACATACCTTACTGGCCAGTTGAAGGAATTTTGCACGTGATTGGGAGATAGATGCATGTATAGCAGATGGAACTCTTAAGAAATGCGAAGTGTTGTGAATAGGTAGATGAAAAAATAAAAGGGACATGAGAAACAGTGTAAGGCCACTAAGACTGAGGAATTTACGAACAGGGATAAAGCGACAACGATGGAAAATAATGAACGTAGATTCTACTCAGAATCCCCAGCCTATGTCTGGCATACTGACCCTATTTGAGGATGGTGATTTTGTCCCTGGATACCCACTCAGCCACTAACATCTCCTGATTTTCATCTGCACACTCCCCTTTATTACAAACTTCTCCTTCTGTTGAAAATTAAGCATCCAGTCTTCATAGCTGATATGGGGATGAGTGGCCTGTGTCACATCCCAGGAAAGAGAGCATGCCGCTGACTGCAAGAACAAACAGGCCGAATTTGCTCAAGAGTGATACAGATATAAACACAGCAAACTTCTGGGAGAAGCCTGAATACGAATGGCTTGTGTTACAAGACTGAAGTATGTGGCTATCTGTCTGATGGATGTGGTATACAATTGAATAATAATCAAGATGCTCAATCACCTTTGTTTAACCCTATGCCTTTGCAATATTTACCACCTGGTGTCACTGACATGATCCAGGCAAACAGTATGAACAAGTCCAGGAATGTCCAGTCGCAAATAAGGTGAGTGGATGTTTTCTATTGGGATACCCATAAACAGACTGAACCACAATGCAAGTTAAAGGTAAAACCGATTATGTGCAGTGCCCTCGCGGACCCGAATGCAGTGTTCCGGCTCTGACAGGACTGATTGGGACTAGGATACCCACTGGGGCGTAACCTACCACCCACCGACCACCTTTTAGCAACCTTTTCCTGAGGGGACCCTGGAAATGGGGACAGGCGTCATCTTTGAGACTGAGAACAAGTCAGTAAATCCCCCAGGGACAAGTGGCTGGCCCTTGCCTTAACTGTGGAAATGTGGCCACTGGTGAATGACGTGGATTTTATGCTATCTTGTAGCTAACGTGGGGAATTGGCATGCTTGCGTTCGAGCAAAACGAAAATCTACTAATATACATTGATTCTTCATTGTGCTCTTTGTGTGTTCCAATATTTTGGAGCCTTGGGGGGACATAAATTATTTCTAACACTCATGGGGCGGCGTTATAATGCTGTTTTGTCCAATCAATCTGTGCGTTATCAAGATGTTCCACTCACACTAAGGTAATTGATACAGTTTCCAACGAAATGGGCAAGTGGATGCTGCTGCCAAGCAGCCAGCCTTACCCTCCAAACCTCTGGTCACTTTGGGTCCCCAGTAAAACGCAGAAAGTGACAATATGTGGTTAGGTATGCCAGCTATGTATAAAGTACAGAAATCACAGGGAAAATCCCCTGATGAAGAGCGCAACTTATGACCTCAGAATGTGAACCTCACGATACTCAAATCGAAATGTGGGTGAAACCTGCTGGACAAGTTTGTGTTCTTTCTTTGTTGCTGCCTATTTTAGTTGATTTTATTCATTTTTGTACACAATTGGGAAAGGAGAGAATGGTTTATACTCTCTTACAAGGACACTCCATGGCCTACAACCTCGATGGAAGGGGCCCTTCAGGCTCTCCTCACAACCACTGCAGCTGATAAGGTCGCCAGGCAACTCCCTCATTGCACGGTCATCAGACAAGCCCCATGCAAGGTGGGTGATGATGATGATCGAACTTTCTCTGCTATATGGACTCGTCGTAGCCGGCATTGGTGCTCAAGAAGGGACGGTTTATCCGTGCGAACTTGAGCAACCAGAGACTGTGTCTTTTTGTGCCGAGAGACTGATTCTTTCGATGCATGGAACGTGACCAAGAATGATTGTCATAATGATCAACTGCATCAAGAAGATTGGACAGTTCGTTCACAGGACAAAACTCAATGGTATTTACCCTGTCAAGGTGTTGCGTGCCAGTTTGATTTCAGTTGTGATACGAGCGGCTGAGTAAGCCTGGCTCCTATTCAAAGATGTTTAAATTGGCACGTTGCAAAAGAGAAAAGGGAGAATATTATCTCTCATGAAAAAGTTGTTTCCTCAAAGACAAAATAAATTATTTGGCGGGGATGAAGTGGTCTATTTGATCACTTTCCCCTCCTCTCCACCCCCATCCCAACAAAGGGGTATGGACTGCTTCCATGTCGTTTACTGGGCATAACATTCTTAATGAGAAGAAGGGCTTATGCCCGAAACGTCGATTCTCCTGCTCCTTGGATGCTGCCTGACCTGCTGCGCTTTTCCAGCAACACATTTTTCTGCTCTGACATCCAGCATCTGCAGTCCTCACTTTCACCTATATAATATTTTTGACTATGACTTCACCTGCTTGTTGCTTTTGGACTTGCTCCGTGGAAGCCTATCATAATTGTAAAGACAGAACTGTATGGGGGTACACTTATGTGAATGTGTCTAAGGCTATTCCATGCAGCTTGATTAAATGTATCAATGGCGATTGGTATCGCATCTCATGCATATGCCTATGGGAGGAGTGTGCCTTTGTAACCCTGTTATTACTGGTGTTCAGGCCCTTTGTGCTATGGTTAACAGCACCACCAAACTTCACTATGAGAAAGCTAATGGCACCTCCGTCTTCCCCATTGTTGGATAGACGGAACCAATCTGGGACAATAACCACATCTCTTACCGTAGGACGCACCACATTTATTTTGACCAGCTTTCATCTTCAGCGTTCAGTACAACCACACTTTGGAGTCGTGGTCTGCACATGTATTCGGGGAAGTCACAAAGCCAGGCCTGTTTCTTATTGCAAGTTCCCTCCAGTATCTATACTAAACCTGGTTACTATTTTTTCAGCCAAGGCAAAGAGACCAACTTACTTGTTCTTGGTGAAATACCTTTTCCCCGAAATAAAATACTGTCGGGATACGTTTCCCGACTACGGTTCCCTGTCAACTACTTGGGAATGAGGTTGGAGTTTCCCTGCCAAACGTTCAGTTTTATCTGAGTTCAGTGTGCATTGGAGAGGTGCTCAGGCTTTGTACAACACTGAAGCTCAATCTGTGGACTATGCATTTCTTCGTACTTTTTCCTTCGGAGGATCTTCTGGAATGATGAGCTATCTAAAACGAAATTATCTTATTTGCGGTGTCAGTCTCTTGAGCAATGAGACAGCCTTGGCTTTAGCAGGGGTTTAAGACATGCTCTCAGAATTATGCCTAGATTCCCAACAAAACCGGCACGCCCTCGACTACCTCCTCGCCAAAGAACGTTGTTTTTCGCCATAGAAAAGGGCAAGTGTATGTTGGGGTTACTGACCTCATCAAGAATATTACCAACCATCCCGATAACAGTCACACCTTCCTCTCTCAAATGAGGGAAGTCACAGAACGGAGAGATTTGGGTTTTAGCTCATGGTACAACTGGTTGATAAGTCTTGCCATGCATATTGCTATTGTTTAAATTTGCCTCTTTGATGGCGTTGCTATTATTAAATGTATTATTGCTAAGCTAATAACTTCTGTTGACAACATCGATTCATCTCAGAAAATGCTTCTTCTCCATCCAAATGAAGATGAGGACGTGCGATTGCCTACCCCTGGTTCGGCGGAGGTGAAGAAGGAAGTATGTCATTCTCTAGCGTCCAATTGATTGAACTGATCTAATCTGTTTAGATCAGAGTGGTGCTGCAAAAGCACAGCAGATCAAGCATCATCCGAGGAGCAGGAAAATCGACTTTTCGGGCAAAAGCCCTTCAGTAGGAAACTAATGGCATCATCAGGCCATCTAATCTATGCCCTCCCATAATATGGTGTGGTCATGGAACGACCAAAGAGCGGAGATGAGGATCTGAAAACTGAAAACAGGCCGAGGTAACTAGTTGTTGTCAGGAAGAGCCACTTAAGACATATTCTTACTAACTTAGGTGGAAATAAAATGGTTTCTTCATACGAACAACAGAACAAAATGGCTTCTCGTTTGCAAATTGCCAATTCTGCTTTAAGCTGCTTAAAATGCCTTTTAACCCTGATAAAGCTGCATAACTGACTTGATCACAGTCTGTCTCAAGAAAGAATAGCAGACAATGCTTCCTTTACAGCACAGAATTAACTAGACTTGATAAGACACGACTGGCCATCATAACTAACATTCAAGTGCATGTGAAAAAACGCGGTTCGTGACATAAGAATGGCTTAAGTTTTGGAAAGCAAAGTTGGTTTCCAGGAAATATTGGGTTAAGTTGCTGTAAAAAAATCGTTAAATTGATTGGTAATTGTTTGAATGAACTGTATGATTGTGGCATTCAAATCTCTTTAAGAGAAGTATAAAAATGTCTTTCTTTTAAGCCATGGGCGCAGTTCCTCTGAGGAACATTGAAATGTTTAACCTCTGTGTTTCTGAATGTTCTGAGCCCGGCTGTGAACAATAAAATGTAAAGTCTTCAAGAACCAGACGAATTTCTTGTGTATATTGACCGATCACGGAACAGAGAGGCACCCCCCTCCCCCACACGGATCAGATCTTCACACTCTGTCCTTTGCCCTGTCTTCAACGCTTTCCTGCTATCCTGCATTCAACACTCTCCTTATCACTCTCTATTTATCTTTTTTCTATTACTCTGTGCTAACGCCCTGCTATTTTTCCCTGAACTGAACACTCATTTTACTGCCTGACTTCAGCACCCGACCTATGACTCTATTGCATACTCCAAAGTTCCACAAATGTGGGATCCCATTATCAAGTCACACTGCAATTGCACTTGCATAGTACATGATACTGACTCAGCTCGCACAAAGCTGGTTCCTGGAGTCCACAGAAACCCCGACACTCCTGTTCATACCGGTCAGCCAGGACTCCCTGATTATACCAGGTTGTCAGCACAAATCAGAGAACTCATCTTCAATGAGATCCATCTGGCTGACCACAATACAATTCCAACAGTTTCCTCTGTCGTAAGCCACTCCCTGTGTCCCTGTAGTCAGGATCCTCCCTCTTATTCCTAATAAAATTCTCCTCCTATTAATTTTAGTTACTTTCCCGAACTTTTCTGTCTTTATCCGTCCCCCTTTTCCTGTATTCAGCTCTCTCCCTATAACTCTGCAATTAACCCTCTCCTATTGTCTATGTAATTCCTGAAGAAGGGCTCATGCCCGAAATGTCGATTCTCCCGCTCCTTGGATGCTGCCTAACCTGCTGCGCTTTTCCAGCAACACATTTTCAGCTCTGATCTCCAGCATCCGCAGTCCTCACTTTCTCCGATGTAATTCTCTCCCCATTATTCTCCATTGAGTTACCTCCCTATTACAAAATTTTACCCTGTCTTTATCCGAATTCAATGCTTTTTCATTTCCCCGTGCTCTTTAGTTATTGCCCTCCACTCCCCCCGCGACTCCCCCATCCAGAATGTGTGTTTCCTCTCTACAATAACCAGAGACCACGTGTCCCTGCCTGATCATTCCCCACAACTGCAAACACGGGATCACTGATGCGCTGTGCTGCCGGCCCTCTGGCCTGCGCTGGGATTGCAGATCCGTTCCAAAGTGCCGGTGAAGCTCAGCAGCACCCCTACATGGACAGAGACAGTATCACTGTTTGGTAGAAGAAAGGCACAATTTCAATATGAACTAATACAGTATTGATGTATAAATAGGAAAAGTTACAAGACACAACAGGAAACACATACAAACATGAACATTTCTAGTATGCAACAATATTTGGATATAAACTCGAACATCTCCAATACTAACAATATTTATGCTCCAATGCACAATGATATTACATGTAAACACAATCAGCTGTAATACACAACAATATTTGTACTGACACAAATAGCACCAACATATAACAATACATAATGTATATTATACAAGTAAAACATGGGATAATGTTTATATGAAGGACTTGCACGGAGGAAGTGATTGCTCTGTTGCCAAATGTGCAGAAGGCACAAAAATGTTTGGGAAGACAAGTTGGCACATTGCTTTTGCTTTCTTAGGTATGGGGATGGTGGTGGTCTCCTTGCAGAAGATGGAGACTTCCACTTGTCTGAGGGAGAGGTTAAAGATGTCGGTGAATATCTCCGCAAATTGGTCCATACAGGATCGAAGTGCATGGCCAGAGACTGCATCCAAACCCGTCTTTGGGTTGACTCTCAAGAAACCTTTTCTGACATGTGCAGTCGTGAACGATTGACAGGTGTGTCAGGGGCTGTTGGAACAGGAGTCACTGCGCCCCTGGCATTCTGGTTGAACCACACACGGAAAGCATTGAGCTTCTTAGAGAGCGATGTGTCTTTGTCCGCTATTGTTCTTTGCTTCATTTGGCATCCTGTAACTTTCTTTAGGTCTTGCCATAGACAGCGGGAGTCTGTTTGGTTTGGATGGGCCTTTCAAGTGGTCTTCTACTCCCTCTTCACATCTCTGCTGGCCTTGCAGATGTTAGATCTGGATTCCTGTTTAGGTTTGGCTCTTCCCACTTGAATGTTGCCCGTCTGGTCTTCAGTTGGGACTGGAATTCCCTGGTCAACACGAGGTCGACACTTGGGGAACACACGCATTGACTTCTTCAATACTCAGTCCTCCATGCATTTGCTAAAGACGTCCGTGATGGTGATGTTTACTTATCCAGGTTTTCTGCTGAGTGCTTTAACACAGTCCGGTTCACCAATTCTAAACAATCCCAGAGACTGTCATTCACAGCCAGAGACCAGGACATTGAGTGTGTGATGATGCTGCTCCTTTAATGTTCTTATTTTTTTTTTCTTAGAATGTTTGTAAATGCAGAGGTTCTGTGGTGTCTCGTTTTGATGGGTTTTAGGGCCAACTTCATGATTTCTAACAGACACTACCTCCAGCAAAAGACGTTCAAGTAAAAAAAAATACAATGAAAGGGGAGTGGCCAATTCTCACAGCCCAGCTTTATTCTGGTCTGGTTTAGTTTGGTTTGCTGTTAGTAAACAGCCAGTCTTTCAGACTGCTGGTAAAAGGAACAGCTACGTGAAAGTAATTGTTCCATGCTGAATCTCTCTCTGACATCTCTCCTGTCAGCCCCTGTGTTTGATTTGACCTGTATTGCCATGAGGTGTTTAAGGGGATTTGTGCAGAATTTAGAACAATTATTAAGTTGGGATAGTCTGTTCGCTTTCACACAGGTTAACTTAGTCTGTATTCTGTTCCCTTTGGTTGTGTTTCATTCGGTACTCTGGAAATAAATTCTGTTTTATTTCAATCCGAGGAATATTGACAAGCTCCATCACTCCTGGAATGTCCACTGTATATATCTGCTCAAAACAAGTTAAGCTCAGAAAAGTTAGGGTTTGGGCTACCATCTTGAAATGTTTTGAAAGGGTCTGGCCTGGTCTATAACAATTTTATTAAAAATATGTGTTCCTAATTGATCAGGGAATCAAATGTTATGGGGAGAATGCAGGATAATAGAATTCCATCATGTGGAAATGTCAGAACGACTGGTTGGGGTGAATGGCCTAATTCTGCTCCCACACTATATAACTTAATGATCTAATATGTAACAATAATAATGAATGGACACAACCAGCTTCAATATTGCATCCATGTTACAAACAAGGATGGAAGAACTGGAATCCTTCCTTTCATTGAATATTTCCCTGTCTTCTTTCGTTCATTCGTCTTAGGTCCTTGAATTGAAGTGACAGTTGAGCTCTCAGACTGCAGGAGCTACGGATGCTGATAGTTAGATATTTCCTAGCTTGCCGGAATTGCGGACGATGTGCACCGTGACCTGCTCAAGGGTTCACTTGAACCTTTTCACGAGAGGGAATATCAAGATCAGACATACACAGAACCACACCCAAAGGATCACCGAAACACATCCACACTCTCGCACAAACATACACGTACATACAGAAACACATCTACACCCACAAACTGACGTACACATACACGCAGAACACATACCTCGACAAAGAAATGCAGTCAAAGTGAGATATAAGAACACACTGACAAACAAAAGCACACATAAACGTACACACAATGCACAGATACACAGTAACACCATCAATCTGAAACGTGGGAACACATCTGCACACAGACTACAGCAACATTCCAGCACCCTCGCAACACACAGGAATGAAAACAGAGTGCAGAAGGGGGCACACCTTCTCACACATGTGTGCACACGTATAAACCCAGACAAACAGTCATACTGAGACACACTTATGTATGCACAGAATGCATACACAAACACACACAAAGAAATGCAGTCATACTGATGATTTAGAGAAGTGGTTGCTGGACTGGGGTGTACGAATTTAAAAATCACGCAACATCAGGTTCTGGTCCAACAAATCTATTTGGAAGCATTATTTCAGAGTACTGCTCCTTCACCACCTGGTGAAATTTTGCAGGCACAGTGAGAAATCGGAACAAATCTACACACACGCTCACACACACACATATGCACACACAAGTACAGAAAGGAACACGTCATGTACATGCCAAATGCACACATATCCACACACAGAGAAATGCATTCATACTGAGATATAGGAACACATCTCCACACAAAGAATCACACCTACAGCCCCACACACAGATATAAAAGAACTCAGCGTAAGAGTCATTAAACACCAACTTGCAAGAACTGACAGTACCTTTTTCGGCACACACACAAGCACATTCAAATAGTTACTGAACCACAACCACAATGAGATATAGAAGAGTGACACTCAGAAACAGAGACACACCTACAGAGAGGCACAGAGAGTTCCTACTAGGGGCACAGAAAGCCCTTGACACACGGACAGACAGCCAAGCACAGTCTGATCAATACACTCACCTGCTTATACATGAACATAGACAGGCAGAGAGACACCCGCACTCCAATAATAATACAATGACACTCAGAGACACACACACACACAGTGTCATAGAACCACCAAGACATGCTGAGAGTAATGCACACAGACACACACACAAACACACACACACACGCACACACACAGACACACAGAGACACACACACACAAAACCACACCGTCATAGGACTGTGACCTTACAAACATCATACACACAGGCAAAAACACAACAGCTTCACAATGTGCAAAGTACACACAGATAAGCAATCACACAGGGACAGTAACATGCACCCACATAAGAACGCTTACCTTCACGGGAACACTCATACAAGACTGAATAACATATCCAAATATATAAACACTTGAATGGAAATTCACCAAACTACTTCCCAATACGCACAAAGGGAAACCCACACATAGATGCATAAACACAGTCATGATGTGTCACACTCAGGGATATATCTAATGACAAAAACTGAGGGACACACAAACAAAGTGAGATCCCCACAAAGGCAATGAAGTACACCCCCTATACAGATACACACAGAGACCGTCACACACTGAAAGGGAGATGCATGAACACACTTCCCGCACAGCCACAGACAGAAGAAAGGAAGACGATCAAACTCCAGCAGACATCATTACAGTAATGTGTCAACGTATTGTCGGCTGTATCTGTGCACTTTGCAGTTTACAAAATCACTGCCTGGTGAAGGATCAGTGAATGAGGGGATGAGGAAGTGCTTTGAATCAATGCAAGTGAGCATGTTGAAAACTGAGACAAGTGTCTGTCATCGCCTTTGCGAGAGAAAGACACAGAGAGAGAGGGAGTCACAGAGAGACCGGGAAAGAGATAGACAGGGAGACAAAGAAGGATAGAAATAGAGGGATACAGTGAGGCAGACAGACAGATAGACAGGTAGAGAGACAGATCGATGCAGACAGTGGGGCAAAAAGAGCGAGACAAAAAGAGAGAAAGAGAGACACAGCAAGAAACTGAGAGATGGAGGGTCAGCGTGAGAGAGGAAAAAAGGCAGACAGGTGAGGTAGAGAGAGAGAGAAAAAACAATATTTCTGTGAAGTAAGTAGACAGGTGGTGGACTCAATAAACTCTCTCAAACACAAATGTGCTTCTCCAATATCCAACTCAGATGAGGTGATCACTGGCACCCAGAACCTTTCCCTGTTGGTTGTAATAAAGTGTTTATTATGAGCTGAACAGAGAGAGTCTGAGAATCATCATGGTACAGGAACGACAGCTTCTGCCCCACCCCTCCTCCCCTGCAAGAGAAATACAGAGACCCATCCTACTGGTCTTTAACACTCATCCAAAGGGCACTCTGTGAAGACCCAATATTCCAGCTGAAGCCATCACTCGCAGCCAGCCTGTCATTTGGAATCACTCCTCCAGCCTCTTTACATCCTCTTTCCATCATAAGTGAAGAATTTACGTGACCAGAACTTCGCTCTGAATTTGGGCAGAGTCGCTGCATAAAATAATGTGTTCGTGCTGCAGCTTAAATCCCTCAGCATTTCTGCCATCAACGTAAACTGGAAGAGATGAGAGCTCTTCCAACGATATGCTTCTTTAGTGCTAAAGTTTCAGATGTTTCCACCCTGCGCTAACCACACAAGTACAAAGCTGATGGATATAGAGATGAGAGATATCACCGACTTCCTCAAGCTCTCCATCTCTGTGTCTTCAGTACACTCGGGTTCCACAATTCAAAGAAATATTTCTGGGAAGTGGGCTGGGAAGTGAAACATTTTCAGAAAGGAAGTAAACGATGAACGTTTGTATCATCCAATAAACCTCAGTTCTAAAATGCTCTGTGTCCGCTGGAAGTTAACTCAGTGCTGTCAGCGGTTTGTTCAAGTTCTTGAATGAATGAATTGCACCACAGTCTTGAATGAATGAATTGTAACGTAACAGTCCCCCAGGCGATGTCAGCAGGTTTCAATGAAAGGTTTTGAGGTTGTCTCACATTGGCACTGAGTACACAGAGATTTACTGCACAAAGAGATTCAGGCAGAAAATGACGTTTTCACTTCACCATGTGTGAAGAATATTTTACACGATGTTTCAGTTTGTAACAATTCTTGTTAAGTGCCCTTACACCATTGACTTTGTGTGAACCTGTCTGTGGATTCTCTGTGCGGTCAATTTATCACTGACAATGATGCAGGGGCATGTTGTGCCCAAAAGCCACACATTGGCAGACGTTCAGTAATTTAGTCTCAGATGACAGAGACGCCGTGGAAACTCCATCATCGCATATCCCTCACGGAAATTATTGCTTGGGAAATTATTCATCTCTTCTGGGAACGTTGCAGAAATCTCCATTTCACTTGGAGACTTCAGAGAATTTCGGTGGAATTAAGCAAAGGAATCACTTTAGAAAAATATAAGCGCCAGTATTTTTTTTTATATAGAGAGTGCAAAATCGTTTAGTTTGCATTTGACTCTGGATTTTTGAGTGAATAAGCAATGGGCTTCTCTGTACATCTGCAGTTAATGGAGAACTTGAAGTTATTTCTGGAATGATAAGATTTGTTTTTAAAAATGTGTTTGGAGTTTGGATGTAGGCTGATAGGCTTTGTAGTCAAGATTGAAGTCAAGTCAAAGAGCCCCTGCCTGAAACGTCGATTTTCCTGCTTCTTGGCCTGGCCTGCTGTGCTTTTCCAGCATTCCTCGAATCTTGACTTGAATCTCCAGCATCTGCAGCCCTCACCTTCTCCTGAATGGCTTTGAACACGAGTGAACCTTTGTTTACTTTTGACGCTTGCAGCACAGCATGGAATTGATGTAGCCTTAATGATTATTTGTAGAGTTCTGGAATTTTCGATTGAAGAAGAAAGAAGTAATTGAGAAAGCATTAATTTCACATCAATTATATTTGTAATTTATTTTAGTTCCTCTATGACCCTGGAACTGAGTGGATGTGTAGATCTGTGCTCATGTGAGTTGCGAGTTTTAATAAATTAGACTGCCTAGGAATGAAAATTCCTGTGTCGGTCCCAGACAGAAGTGTTGGGACAAGGAAAAGCTCTGAAGCGATTGTTTAAAGCAGAGTACATTGACACTCAGGTGTACCGTAGCCCCAGGAAGACATTTGCTATAGTGTCAGTTTAGAAGTGGCAGTCACAAATCATTTAGCCAAGTGATAGATACAGGGATTCTGATGTGAATATTACACAAAGAACAAAGAAAATTTCCATACCAGGCAACATCCTCGTAAACCTTTTCTGCACCCTCTCCAATGCGTCCACATCCTTTTGGTAATGTGGCGCCCTGAACTGTACACAGTATATTAAATACAGCCGAACCAATGTCTTGGATAATTTTAACATGACTTGCCAGTGCTTATATTCAATACCCCGTCCAATGAAGCCAAGTATACTATATGCCTTCTTGACCAATCTATCCAACTCTGCAGCAACCTTCAGGATACAATGGACCTGCACTCCCAGATATCTCTGCCCATCTACTTTTCGCAAAACTCTTCCATTCATTGTATGATTTGCTCTAGAATTAGACTTGCCTAAATGCATCACCTCACATTTGTCTGGATTGAAAGCCATCTGCCACCTTTCTGCCCAACTCTCCAGTCTATCTATATCCTCCTGCATTTTCTGACAGTCCCTTATCCTTTCTGCTACTCCACCAATCTTTGTGTCATCTGCAAACTTGCTGATCATAACACCAGTGCCCTCTTCTAGATCATTTATGTATATTACAAACAACAGTGGGCGGCACGGTGGCACAGTGGTTAGCACTGCTGCCTCACAGCGCCAGAGACCCGGGTTCATAATCCCGCCTCAGGCAACAGTCTGTGTGGAGTTTGCACATTCTCGCAGTGTCTGCGTGGGTTTCCTCATGGTGCTTCGGTTTCCTCCCACAGTCCAAAAATGTGCAGGTTAGCTGAATTGGCCACGCTAAATTGCCCATAGCATTACGTGAAGGGGTACATGTAATGAGTCTGGGTGCGTTGCTCTTCGAAGAATCGGTGTGGACTTGTTGGGCTGAAGGGCCTGTTTCCCATACTGTAAATAATCTACAATATCTACAGTACTGACCCCTGTGGAACACCACTGGTCACGTTTTTCATTCCGAAAAACTCCCTTCAACCGCTACTCTCAATCTCCTGTTGCTCAACCAGTTCTTTCCTCACCTCGCTCGAACACCCTGCACACCACGTGACTTCACTTTCTCCATTTGTCTACAATGGGGAACCTTATCAAACGCCTTACTGAAGTCCATTATATGATATCAGCAGCCCTTCCTTCATCTAACAACTTGGTGACTTCCTCAATGAACTCTATTAAGTTGATAAAGCACGATCACACCTGCATGTTGCCTATCACTGATAAGCTCATTCTTTTTTAAATATAAATAGAACCTATCTCTCAGGAATCTCTCCAGCAACTTCCCCACCACCGACATCAGGCTCACTGGTCTGTAGTTCCCGGAATATCCCTACCACCCTTCTTGCGCAGGAGGAACAACATGAGCAACCCTCCAGTCCTCAATCACCTCACCTGTATTTCAGGATGCCCCAAAGATATCTGTCAGGGCTCCAGCTATTTCCTCTCTCGCCTCCCTCAGCAACGTGGGATAGATCCCATCCGGTCCTTGCGATTTGTCCACCTTAATAACCTCTAGCCTACCCAACACATCTTCCCTACTTATGCCAACGTGATCCAGACTAATCAAACTTCTATCTGCAATCTCAAGATTCATCATGTTCCTCTCCTCAGTGAACACTGATGCAAAGCAATCATTCAGAATCTCACCCATTCTCTCAGGTTTGGCACACAGCCTTCCTTCATTATCTTTTAGTTGACCAACCCTTTCTCTAGTTACGTGCTTGCTTCTTATATAAGAATAAGATACTTTGGGATTGTCTCTAATTCTGCTTGCTAAAGCTATTTCATGACCCCTAATACCCTTGATTGTTTAAGACTTGTCCTACTCTTCCGACATTCCGCCAGGCCCGTTCTGTTCTTCACTGCCTCGACCTTACGTACGCTTCCCTTTTCCTCTTGGCGAGTTGTACAATTTCTCCTGTCATCCATGGTTCACGAATCGTGTCCTTCCTATACTTTGCTTTACCACGGGACATAGTTATCCTGCATTTCCCTTAACCGACGTCTACAGTGTAATTTAGCATGGCCAACCAACCTAATCTGCACATTTTTGGATTGTGGGAGGAAACCGGAGCACCCAGAGGAAACCCACGCAGAGACTTGGAGAATGTGCAAACTCCACACAGTCAGTTGTCTGAGGAGGGAATTGAAGCCAGGTCTCTGGCGCTGTGAGGCAGTAGTGCTAACCACTGTGCCACAGTGCCGCCCATTATGGGAATTATTTTTTTGGAACGGCACTGGGAGTCGTGTTATGTAGAATAGATAAAAATCGTGTCCTTTTGCTTCATTGATACATTGTTTTGAGATTAAAGAGAGTTATGAAATATACTGCGTGTTCATTGCCTTTGACTCTGTGTTTTTGGTGCGAAGTTTGGTTTATTCTAGTTTGTCGTCATTTCTTTTGGAATAAATTTCTGTTTTGATTAGGAAACAATATTTGCAGCATTGTGTGATTAATGTCAACAAGAAATCACTTTGTTAAATGAAAACAAATAAGGTCATCATCCATCAAGTTGGATTTCTGACGAGGATCTGGCGTGTTCTGGAATTAATCAGCTTGTGCTGGAACTGATAGACTAATCCCACTCTTCAAATACATTGCGCCCCAACGACATTCGTCCAGATCGATTATATGCCCCAGACACTGACCAGGATTGCACAATGAAATGTAATTCCATATTATCCCTTCAAAGTTACTACTCTCTCACTCAGCACCAGATCCAATGCAAAACAAATTCCCTCAGCCCCTGCCAGATTTGTAACAGTGGAACTGCATGAGACACTGGCTGGCTCACACAAATGCGGCTTAGTGCAAATTACTGGTCATCACCGAGGAGTAATTGATAATTGCAGATGCTAGAGATCAGAGTCGAGAGTCTGATGCTGGAAAGGCACTGCAGGTCAGGCAGTATCCGATGAGCAGGAGAATCGACAAATCGGACATGAACCCTTCATTGGATTATCAATTTAAAGGTTAATTGCCTCTGACATGATATAACATAACAGAGAGTCAGCGAGATGTGATTTTTGTATCATATCATATTGTACAACGGATTGGACCTGCTCGATTCACTAATTGCAGTAGTAATCTGCCTGTTTTGTTTTGTATTGTGTAGTTTATTCATAAAATATCAACAAGCACATTCCAAAACGATTTGAGTCAGCTATAGCAGAGAATACAGTAAAAAGTCACATCACCCTATTTGCATTTCCATTACTTGCTGACTGAATGTCAGTCAAATTAGAACAGTTGCTAAACTTGACAAGGAATAGATCACTCTCCAAAACAAACTGTGTGGGATTCAATGAGTTAACAGATCCTTTGTTTATCATCGCAGAGATAAGTCAGATCGTGGTTTGCACCTTTAATGATGAAACAAACAGTTCTCAGCTCTGTTAGCAATGTCCGCCAGACAATCACATCTTCTCAAGTGCAACAACTCATGCTTTTTGTAATATAGTGACCAGACGATTCGAGGTAATCCTAATTTGAGGACGGGAAAAGATTGTGGCTGTGAGAGATGCTCCAGTATTTGGGGTATTTCAGGTGTCAGCGCAGACTTCCACAAATTTCGGGAATAGTAATTATTATTTTATGAGCTGTTGCATTGTTTTGGAAATTTAGGGAAAAAAGATCAAAGCAACACAATGCAAATAAAGGAGGAGCTTGTGTGGGAGAGTTCACAGCGCAGGAGTAGGAACATTTATGGTTTTTAAGTGTTGTCTTGCTTAGTATTTTTTGTGTAAATCTACAATACTGAGTAGCGTGGTTTCTTTTTGGTTATAGACTTGATTCAGATCTGTCACTTGATTAAAATGTAAAACTATAAAGCATAGGCACTGCATTAGCCGTCAGCACATTCTTTTAGAGCTGTAAGGCTGTGGTATCTTCTGGGCGTGTAGATTATTAGGGTGCGAAGATGGCCTTTAGTGAAGTCATGTCCTCTACCTGTTAGATGTGGGAGATGAGGGAGAGCTTCCAAGTTCTGATGATTATGTCTCCAATAAATATGCTTGATTGCAAAACCGATCATATCGCATGGATTGGTTTGACCAGCATTTGGAGACAATGAGGAATTTTCAGGAACTCGAGGGCTTGATGGATGGCAGCTATAGGAGCGAGTGAACAAAAGCTGACACGATCAAGCAGATGTGTTATCGCTAGGAAAGGCAGGAGAGGGGTATAGTTAGCGCAGGAGTCTACTGTGGCCATGTGTATTTTAACCAGATATGCTGTTTAGGAAAATGTAGCGAGTGATGGACACTAAGGGGAATGTAGCACTGACAGCCAAGTTTCTGGTACAAATGAGCCTTTCTCACACTCTGTTCATTGACACAATTAGCTGCCTCCCTGTTGCATTGCCTTCAAGGATCCCTTCTGTCCATCTTACCGACTGTTCCTCATTCCCAATATAATTGGAATTGAAGGTCACACAAATTCCCTCTCCTCACACCTCCCCTTTCCCGCGCGCCTTGTTTTTTTCAATTCCACCAGTGTGGACTGACGTAATGCCCATCGACTGTTCTTGCCACTTGAGAGGGGATGAATGGACTTCTGCTGGTCCCCTTTCCCATTTCAAAAATGGGTGAAATTGTCTCCACCAATTCCTCTGTTACAGGTTCAAGAAAGGGCTTTGTTTTTCTTCATTCGGGGATAAGGGCATTGGTGGCTAGCATCAGTATTTATCACCCATCCCCAATTGCTTCGAGGGCAGGTCAGTGTCAACAACATTGTTATACGTCTGGAGTCACACGTAGTAGTGAACAGGAAAGGATGGCAGTTCCCCTCTCTGAACCGGTCATCATGAGCCTCTTTAATTCCAGACTTTATGGAATTCAAATGACGCCATCTGCTGTGTGTCTGTGTCTGCAGAACATTACCTGGGTCTGTGGATTGACAGTCCAGTGATAGTTCCACAGGGCCATTGCCTCCAACTTCTGAATGACCTCCTCCTGTGCAACAAGCTAGAGAAGGGGCTGAACAGAACCAAAGGAACTGCAGACTCTGTATATCAGAAACACAAACAGAAATTGATGTTCATTCAACAAATTAATTATCTGCATCAATCTTCGATCTCATCCCAGTCAGACATCCTGACAACCCAGACCATCACACGAGCCAAACTGCCATCGATTGACTCCATGCCGATCAGATATACTAAATTGTCTCATTTGACCTATGTACCTCCAAACTCTTGCTGTTCATATACCAACAGGGACTTTACAAAGGAGAAGGTGAACACTACCCCAGAAATGATGGGGAGAAGAGGTGATAGGCCCTTCACTGACTTTTTGTTATTTGCATTCTTTTAATCAAATGGGCTTCGAGCTGTGAACTGGGAACTGTTTGCTGAGAGTAACTTGTGGCCTTTGCTACAGCTTGTGGGTAAAAGAACAGACCAAACAATCTTTTTTTTGTTTGTGGAGCCAGGCCTTGGGGCGAATTGTCCGATCAGTCTGGATTAAAAGGGTTTCTACTGACACCACGACCACCGGGAAGAACATTCTGAAGATCAGCAAATCCCTTTTTGCCAGTCGATATGATATAAAATGCACAGATAGCGCGGCCGCACAGTTGTTCCCGTCCTGTATCGCAGAGGTCTTAGACAACAGCATACGGGAGAGTCTGACTCAGCCGTTACCTCTGTAGAAGCTGACCAACACCCTTAAGTCCTTAGGAAAGCGTACAACTTCCTGAAGTGATGGCTGCCCATCTGAATTGTTTTCACCTCTGTGGCACTTGATTGGCCTGGACCTCTGGAAGTGGATAACTGTATGCTTTGAACAGGTCGCCTGTGTGAATACAACAGGAAAGTTATCATCCCTCTTTTCTACAGTTTGAAGGGGCACGGGGAGGATTGATGACCGGTTTCACGGCAAAATTTAATTTACAGAATCCTGCCTGAGATTATCGCCAACTACGTCAGGTCTGCTGTGGGATCAATGATTCACTCCGACAAAGCCTGTGATGTACTTGGCAGAACAATGTCTCAGTGTCTCGCACTCCTCAGCGATGTAATTGTCTATGTGTGAGACAGTGAGGTTGACAATCTACCTGGGCAGCCTGGACCAGGAAAAGGCCATTTACAGGGAATTGTATACAAACTCGTGGGATGTACTCTCCAAAATTGGATTTTGCAACGAAACCTGCAATTGGATGTGACAGCTCTCCATCACCAGCGTTAGTGCAGTCTGAGTAAACGGGTGGGAATCAGAAAGTTTCCCGAACAGTCCTGGAATCAGGCAGCGCCACCCATTGTCGCGTTTTCCTGTTTGATTATTGTCGGAGAGCTGACTGAATTAGTGTTGTGATTGATTAAGATGTTTCATACTTCTTAGCCATTGCCTATCCACTGAGAACTCAGTCCACGTTCGCTCATTTATGCATCGATTACCTGTTGTTCTTTTTAGTTAGCTTCAGGGTTCTGAGTTTCAAATTAAATTTCTTCACTCTCCAACTTATTAAACAATTTGAGCATTTTATGGGCATTCTTCCAAATACAACAATATTGTGAGATAATGCTGTCTCATTGTTTTCGTAATTTTTGGAAATATATAACAGTTTGCTGCATGCTTACATCTGGCCTCATGTGTCAATCCAATGCTGTGAGAGGTAATAAATTTGTCCTTTCAATGTGCATTCTGGCTTTAGGTTCTTGGGCGGTAGTGAACTGTTCAAAATATTGATGTATTCTTGCAGTCTATTTCAGAACAAATACCACGTACATCATCATAAAGACAAAGTAAAATAAAAAAACCTTTCGATAGAAACTATGTTATTGAGCATCTCCCGAAAATGAAAAAGAAACGAGCTGGAAATAACTCTGTCCCTAGATCTGTGAGGTAGGGGAGGGAAGTTTGATCCTGAAGACCAGAATTCAGACGCATATCATCTTGACAGAGCCAGAGTGTGATTCTGTTGCTTTTCTCTTTCACTCACAGATTGTCTACTTCCAGCTTCATTTCCCTTCTAAATGAGGTTGATTCCAGATTCCCAATCCTCTGACAGGTCTGATTAAATATTCTCCAACAACAGTCGTATATCTCCCCAGCTGGGTAGCAAACCCCATCCAAGTAAAACAAAGCAATCACAATATATTCAGGTCGCCCCAGCCTGAGAAATATTTCCAATGGCAGAGATGCCCAAAGCCCTTCCTCATGGAACCAGTGTTTCCAGCCACACCTTCTTCGGCCTAATGAGCACTCGGAGTCAACCATGGACCAGCTTTTCATTTTCTTGCCCGATTGGTATTCCGTATTTTTAGAAACTCATTGTTTCTTTTTCCTGGTAATGATTGTCATGAGGTCGGGTAGCTGGATTATATTGGATATAAAATCCCTGACTGGGGCCATTTGTCTCTGTCAGTCAGGGATATCAGGCTGATTCTGAAGAGTAAAGGTCAGGGATACTGAGATGCTGAGTACCTGACTCAGTGACAGACTTCCATCAAAGGCTCTTCCTTTGTAAATAAAGAGTAATTAATGGTAGGATGCAAGATTCTGAAGGATTGGCGCCAATGTGGACGAGGACCTCCTCATTTTCCACACTTTCCCTCTCCCTGCCCCACTCGCAGTCCACCCCACCCCAAAAATGTGCTGAAGGTGTTAGGTGATATTGTCGACCCTCGGCACTTTTGAGACAATATACCATCCTGGACTCTGTCAAGTCAGGACGGATGATTCTGAAAGAGTCAATTAATTTAGCTTTGAACACTGCTGCAACTTGATGTTAGTACGGCACCAAACTGACTTTATAAGTGGGGAAAAAACGAAAAATGCCATCCAGGTTTTGCGTCCATGTCTATTGGAGTGCAGCATCGATTGACCAGAATGATAACTGAACTAAAAGGGATCAATATGAGGGACCGAAATGACGCAAACCCAGGATGTAATTCCTCAAATTTGAAAGGGTCTGAGAAGAGGAAAGGTTTCGAGAGAATAATAGAAACTACTGGCACTGAATGGAACGGATTGATTCCTGTTGCCTCATGATTTACGACTGGATTAAGCATCGAAAAGTTATTGGTGGCCTGAAATCTTTCAAGATTGAAATGGTTGAAGAATTCTTCACATTTCTCGACATTATATTGCACAGACTATTTTTGTGCTCATTCGCTCACTGAACCTGCCCTTCCCTTTCTCAGTCTTCCTCTCTCCTCCTTTACTGTCCACCTACCATTATTTTATCACCAACGTAACACATGATCCTATCACCTCAGTCATGGAATCAGATTATGAATGGCTGTGACACGAGGAATGATAATTGCGGTACTCACTAATATCAGCCGAAGAACATGAATATGACAGATTTATTCCTGCTCTCTGTTTTCTGTACTTTATCAGTCCTCACAGCAATTCCCAATTCCCCATCACTGCAGGGCTCATTGACAACATTGACACCTGCTCAAACATTTCCAGAATTTGAATTTTGTGCATCCTTGAGTGTGCAAATGCCTCCCTAGCCTCATTCCTACATCTCACTTGAAACAGTTCCAATCCACCATCAGTCAGATGTTTGAAGTTTCGTCTCTATACATGCTCAGTACACTGCAGGGAAGAGAGAATGACTCAGGCCCATGTGATTCTGCACAGGTCAGGTGTGTCTCAGAGTCAGTTCTGCAAAATGTCCAGGACATTCGTATCCCAGTAGAAGGATTTTTATTGATTGGAGTTTGTATCGCCTTTGAGGGCAATTTTCAGTGATTATTTTATTGATTTCAATGACTGCCTGCCCTGGAGAAGTTATATTTGATTCAGACGCTGTATCGGTGGAGCGGAGAAATTCGATCACGATGTTTGATTTATTAAAACATACAATGTGTCGTCTCCATTAACCAACTATCATCCTTTCACAGAGCAGCCGCTGATAACCAGGGAAGCCACATCCCAGTTTTGAGGAGAACACTTCTCAGAGAGAGACACTCAACAACCGGAAAGGCAAGGGAAGGATGACATTGAAGTCAAATGAGATTTCAGAGATGGTGTTGGGGTGTCAATGCTGGTGAACAGGTTGGCACAGTGGCTCAGTGCTTACCTCTGGTGCCTCACAGGGACAGTGGGTGGGTCTGGGTCGGATAGTCTTTGCAGGGTCGGTGTGGACTCGATGGGCCAATTGGCCCACTTACACATTGTAAGGATTCTATGATTTTCTTCAATATGCATTTTCCAATGTTTGCTATCGTCCAATTGAGATTTGCATCATCCAATAAACATCAGTTCTAAAAATGCTCTGTGACAACTGAGAGTTAAATCACCGCTGTCACCTGTTAGTTCAGTTTTGTAAATGAATTAATTGAACCATATTGTAATGCAACAGCCCCCCAGACGATGCCAGCAGAAATAAATGAAAGGCTTTGAGATTATATCACCCCGGCATTGAGTAAAGAGAACTTGACATCACAAAGTGATTGAGGAAGAAAATGACGTTTTCAATTTATGTTGTATGGAAAATATTTGTTACGACCCTTCCGTTTGTAACAATTCCTGGTAAGTGCCTTGCACCTATAAGTTTGTGTGAATGTGTCTGAGGATTCTCTGCGGGTATTCTCTGCCACTGACAATGATACCTGGCTATATTGTGCCCAGACGTCACACATTGGCAGACAATCAGTAATTAAGTCTCTGATTACAGGGACCCCGTGAAATCCACATCATCGCAGATTCCGCAGGAATTGCTTGGAAAATTATTCCTCTCTTCTGGGAACCATCCAGAAATCCCCATTTCAATCGAAGACTATAAAGATTTTCGGTGGAATTAATAAAATGAATCACTTTGTAAAAATGGAGGCCGTGGTACTTTTATGATTTGGAGATGCCGGCGTTGGACTGGGGTGTACAAAGTTGAAAATCACACAACACCAGGTTATAGTCCAACAGGTTTAATGGGAAGCACACGAGCTTTCGGAGCGACGCTCCTTCATCAGGTGATAGTGGAGGGCTCGATCGTAACACAGAATTTATAGCAAAAATTTGCAGTGCGATGTAACTAAAATACATTGAAAAATTGATTGTCTGTTAAGCCTTTCATCTGTTAGAATACAGTAATAGTTTCACTTCTTCATGTGTAAATCACAAAACCTTTTTTTTAAAGTTGCATATTCGGGTTAGCTGTTAACAATGGTGATAGCGAGACAATATGTTGAAGGTGTTAGCCCCCTGTGTTCTCTGTCTATGACCTGATGTTTAGATTGATTCTAATCGAAAAAGTGATATAACAGAGTTTTACATAAATTCATGCTCTTTTTGAACTCAGAGTTCTACATGAATGTATGCAGTTTTTGAGCAAAGTGCAATGTAACTCTGCAAGTACAAATTCACATAACAAAATATATGTGTGCATGTGGGTCTTTGTCTGTCTGTGTGTCTGTCTGTCTGGGGTGGGGGTTGTGAGTGTGAGAAAGTGTGTGTGTGTGCGTGTGTCGTGAGTGCAGAGTGTCTTAAGTCTGTGACGGGGTGAATGTGTGAGTGTGGGAGTGTTTGTGTCTATTAGGGTGCGTGTGGGTGTCTGTGTGCGCGTCTGTGTGTACCTGTGGCCGTGTGTATGTGAGAGTGTGTGGGTGTAGGAATATCTGTGTGTGTGTGTAGTGCAATGGTGATCACCTGTAATGTGACATGTGCCGAAGGTCCCGGTTGAGGCCCTCCCTATGGGTACAGAACTTAGCAAGCAGCCTCTCCTCGGCCACTTTTCTTTGCTGCATGTCCCGAAGTCCAACTTGGAGGATGGTCACCCGAAGGTCCGAGGTTGAATGTCCTGGACCACTGAAGTGTTCCCCAACTGGGAGGGAATCCTCCTGTCTGTTGATTGTTGTGCAGTGCCCATTCATCCGTTGTCTTAGCCTTTTCTCGGTTTCCCGAATGTTCCATGTCTCCGGGCATCTTTGCCTGCAACGTATAAGATAGACAATGTTGGCTGAGTCACATGAATACCTGCCATGTACAAGGTGGGAGGTGTTCCCATGCGTAATAGTGGTATCCGTGTCGACACTCTGACACGTCTTGCAGCATCCACCGTGACAAGGTTGTATGGAGTTGTCCTGAGAGCCAGGCAGTTTGCTACGAACAATGATCTGCTTGAAGTTTGGTGGTTGTTTAAAGACAAGTAGTGGAGGTGTGGGGAAGGTCTTGGTGAGGTGCTCATCCTCATTCCCAGGGGCTGAAAAATTATGTTCTTCGTGACCTGCAACACATTATCAATTAGAATGAGCACCTCACCAAGACTTTCCCCACACCTCCACTACTTGTGTTTAAACGGTGTGACGCTCGAGCCCTCCAGTATCACCTGATGAAGGAGCGTCGCTCCGAAAGCTAGTGTGCTTCCAATTAAACCTGTTGGACGATAACCTGGTGTTTTGTGATTTTTAACGTGGTATTTTTATGTCGAGTTTGCAAAATCAGTTAGTTTGCATGTTGTTCTGATTTGTTGAGTGAATAAGCAGGAGGCTTCTCTGTGCATCTGAAGTTGAAGTTATTTCTGCAATAACATAAAATTGTTTTAAAAATTGCGTTTGAGGTTTGGCTTTCGGCTAAATGGCTTTGTGCATGAGTGAACCTGTGTTTCTTTTTGATGATTGCAACCCAGCATGGAGTCTGAAAGATTTGTTGAAGCGTTCTGGAATACGCGATGGAGGAAGAAACACTTAACTGAGAAAGATTTGCTTTCACTGATATCATTTTTGTCATTTATTTTAGTTCAGTCAGACTCTGGAAATGATTGGATGTGTAGGTCTATGCTCATGCGAAGGAAATGAGAGTTTCAGTAAATTACATTGCCTTCGAATGAAAATGTTGTGTTGGTCCCAGACAGAAGTGTTGGGACAAGAAAAATCTCTGAAGCGATGGTTTAAAGCTGAGTACATTGACTCACAGACAGGGGGCTTCTATCGTGGTTTGTGCCTTTAATGATGAAACAAATATTTCTGAGATCTGTGAGCATTAGCCGTCAAATAATAATCGTATCTTCTCAGGTGCAACAACTCATGATTTTTGTACTGTAGTGACCAGCCGATTCTGGGTAACTCTATATGGAGGACGGGCAAAGATTGCAGCTGTAAGAGCTGCTCCATTTTTCGCGGGATCTTCGGTGGCAGAGCTGATTTCCATTATCTCTAGGAAGAGTAATTATTATTTTTAAGCTAATGCATTGTTTTCGAAATTTGGGAAAAAAAAGACCGAAGCAACGGCATTTTAAAAAGGAGGGAGAAAGACAAACTTAGAGATCACAAGGTCAGCGAAAGAGAGAGACAGAGAAACCTGCACTGCTGTCTGACACAGCAGTGAAGTGCTGGAAAAGGACAGCATGTCAGACAACATCCGAGAAGCAAGAAAATAGAAGTTGTGGGCAAAACCATTCATCAGAAATGTCCGAAACGTCGATTTTCCTGCTTCGCAAATGCTGCCTGACCAGCTGCGCTTTCCAACACTGCACATTTCTCTCCAAACCTCCAAAATCTGCAGTCCTCACTTTTGCCACTGCAGTGAATCAGCACAGCTTCTCCCTTTGAGTTTAGATCTCATGTATTTCTGGGGATCAGAGTGCATCTAGAAAAATCCAACAACGCGAAAATCACAGGAGGAACCTGTATGGGTGAATTCATAGCACAGGCTTTTGCTTGTAATCTTGCTGACATTTTTGTGTAAATCTACCAAAGTGAGCAGAGTTAGTTGTTTTTGGTTTTCCGTTTTATTCAGGTCTGTCTCTTGACGAAAATGTGAAAATAAAAAGCACAGGCAAAAAGTTAGCCTGGTGCTGTGCCTTTAGGCGCAGTAAGACGGTGATAATTTCTGGGTCTGCAGATTGCTCAGCCGCAATGGGGGCCTTTAGTAGAGTAATATAATCTTCCTGTCGGATGTGGGATTTTCTGGACAGTTTCCATGTTACTGATGATTAGGATCTACTGTAAGTGTGTTCAGTTTTGAACCCCATCAGATCGCATGGACTGGATTGGAGCAGCAGCTTGACGCAATGAGGAATTTATCGGAGGTCGGGGTGTGATGGATAGCACTTATAGGAAGAGAGAATAATCACAGATACAATCAGTTTGATGGGTTACCACCAGGAAAGGTAGGAAAGGAAGGCACGTAGTGCAGGAGTCTCCGTTGGCTACACCCATTTTAAACAAGTGTGCTCTTGTGTAAAATATAGGGGGTGATAGACTGTTAGGGGAATGCAACACGAACAGCCACGTTTCTGGTACCAAGTCTGGCTCTAATGTAACAAGCAGTACGTCAGTTCCCAAACGATCAGTTCTGGTAGTCAAAGGCTCAGATAGATATTTCTGCGGCCAAGAGCGAGAAATAAAATTGGAGTGCTCTCTTGCCGCTGCAAGGATTAAGGATCTCTTGGAGAAGGTGCCGAATATTCTCAAAGGGGGATGGCACCAGCAGGAGGTCATTATGCACATTGGAACTAACGACATAAGAAGGAAATAAAGATGAAATTCTGAAGAGAGAATATGATAAGTTAGGCAGGAAGTTCAAAGGAGGTCCTTGAGCGTAGTCATAACTGCATAATTCTCAGTGACACAAGGTAGTGAGCGTAGGACCAGGGGGATAGAGCTGATGAATGTGTGGCAGAGGTACTGGTGCAGGGGACAAGGGTTCACACTTTGCTCTCGCTGGAACCTATGGGAGAAATGACTTGTACAAGGAGGACGGATTGAATCTCAATTAGAAGGGGACGAATATACTAGCAGGGAGATTTGCTCGAGCTGCTCAGATAGAATTAAAGTAATAAGGTCGGGATGTGGTGGGGGCGGGGAACCAGTGGACTGGGTGGGACCCAGGGAGATAGTGAGAAAAATGTCAGTATGAGACTGGTGCATTTGGGAAAAGGATTCGGTCAAACAGTCAGGGCAGGCAGGAACAAAGCAGAGAACGAGTTAGGACTGATCAATTAAACTGAATTTATTTCAGTACAAGATTTCAAACAAGCGAGGCAGACGAACTTAGGGAATGGTTAGAAAAATGGGATTTCGAAATCATACCAATTGTGGAGATGTGGCTTAGGGTGGGCAGGACTGGCAGCTTCATGCTGCAGAATACAAAGGCTGTGGGAAGGAAAGAAAGGGGGAGCAAGAGAAGAGGAGAAGTTGTGTATTTGATAAGGAATGGTATGACGGCTGTACTTACAGGATGTTCCTCTGAATAAGTACAGGGAAGTCTTGTGGGTTGAACTGAGAAATAAGAAAGGAATGATCACCTAATTAGGATTGTATTATGGACACATTCCCCACCGTCAGCGGGAATTTGTAGGGAAACTTTGTAAGGCAATCTCTGATCTCTGTAAGAACAATAGAGTGGGAATGGTAGGGAATTTTAACTTTCCAAACAGAGACTGAAACGTCCGTTGTGTTAAGGGTTTAGATAGAGAGGAATTTGGTAAGTGTGTACAAGAACATTTTCTGATTCAGTATGTGAATGGGCCTACTAGAGAAGGCACAAAACATAGGAAATAAGGCAGGGCAAGTGACTGAGTTGTGAGTTGGGGAGCACTTTGGAGCCAGCGACCATAATTCTCTTAATTTTAGTACACTGATGGAAAATGCTAGACCGGAGCTAAAAGTTGAAATTACATAAAAGCCAATTTCAATGGTACCAGGTAAGAACTTTCAAAGGTTGACTGGGGACAGATGTTCTGAGGTAAAGGGACAGGGGAGAATGGGAAACCTTAAACATGAGACAACGAGTGTCCAGAGACAGTATCTTCCTGTTCGTATGAAATGCAAGGCTGGTAAGTGTAGGGAATGCTGGATGACGAAAGAATTTGATGTTTTGGTAAGAGAAGGAATGACACATATTTCAGATATAGATCGCAGAGGTCGAGTGAATACTTAGAAAAGTATAAAGATGTATACTTCGGAGGCAAATCAAAAAGGGGACATGAAATGGCTTTTGCAAATAGGTTTGAGGAGGAAACAATGGGGTGTCAGAAATATATTAAGGACAAAAGCCTAACTAAAGAGAAAATAGGATCCTGCAGAGATCAGCAAGGTAGCTGATGTGTGGAAATGCTGGGGATGGGGGAAATACCAATTGAGTAGCTTTGCATCATTATTTACTGTGACATGGAAGACATGGAAGTTAGAGAATTTGGGGAAATAGATGGTGATTTCTTGAAAATTGTCCATATTGCAGAAGAGGCGGCGCTGGATGTCTTAAAACGTATAAAAGTGTATAAATCCCAAGGACCTGATCAGATTTACCCTGGAACTCTTTGGGAAGCTGTGGAAGTGATTGCTAGGCACCTTGCTAAGATATTTGTATAATCAATCGTCACAGGTGAGATGACAGAAGATTGGAGGTCGACTATCGTGGTGCCACTATTTAAGAAAGGTAGTAAGGAAAAGCCAGGGATCTATAGACTGGTGAATCTGATATTGATGGTGGGGAAGTTATTGGAGGGAATCCTCTGGGAGAGAATTTACATGTATTTAATTGGCAATGACTGATTAAAGACAGTCAACATGGCCTTGTGAATAGGAAAATATAACTCACGAACTTGATCTGTTTTTTGAAGAAGTTACGAAGAGGATTGATGACACAGAACGGCGAATGTGATCTATATGGACTTCAGGAAGGCATTCAATCAGTTTCCTCATGGTAGAGTAGTTAGAAAGGTTAGATTGCATTGAAGTAATGGAGACACAACATTTTGAACAGAAGTCCCTTGAAGGTAGAAGACTGAATGTGGTAGTGAAAGGTTGCTTTTCAGATTGGAGGCCTGTGGCCAGGGGTGTGCCTCAAGGATCGGTGCTGAATCCACGGCGTTTCCTCATTTATATACATGCTTTGGATGTGAACATTGGAGATACAGTTAGTAAGTTTGTAGATGCCACCAAAATTAGAGTTGGGTTGGTCAGCCAAAAAGTTTCTCAGGGTACAACTGTTCTTGATAAGATGGGCCAATTGATTGAGGAGTGGCAGATACATTTTAATTCAGATGAATGTGAGCTGCAACATTTTGGAAAGGCAAATCAGAGCAGGACATGTACAGTTAATGGTAAGGTCCTGAAGAATGTTGCTGAAAGAAGGGATTTTGGAGTGCAGGTTCATTGATCCTTGAAAATGATGTCTCAGGTAGATAGGATGGTGAAGAAGACGCTTGGTATACTTTCCTGTATTGTTCAGAGCACTTTGTACTTGAATTGGGAGAGTATGTTGTGTCTGTGCAGGACATTGGTCCGGCCACTTTTGGAATATTGTGTGCATTTCTGGTCTTCCTCCAAAAGGGAGGATGTCTTGAAACTTGAATCGGTTCGGAAAAGATTCAAAAGGATGTTGCCTGGATTGGAGTATTTGAGCTATGGGGAAATGCTGAGTAGGTTGGGGCTGTTTTCCCTGGAGTTTCGGAGGCTGAGGGGTGACTTTTAGATGTTTATAAAACCATAAGGAGCATGGACAAGGTAAGTGGAAAGGTTCTTTTCCATGAGTTGCGGGAGTCCAAAATTAAAGCGAATAGATTTAGAGTGAGAGGGGAAAAATATTAAAAGGGACCTAAAGGGGAACTTTTTCATGCAAAGGATGGTGCATGTATGGAATGATCTGCTGGAGGACGTGATGGTTGCTGGTATAATTACATTTAAAAGTTATCTGGATGGGTAAATGTTTAGAAAGATTTTAGAGGGAGATAGGAGCAAACGAGACTAGATTAATTTAGGATATCTGAACTATAATAAAAATTTGGCCTACAAATTGTTTCTGTGTTGTACATCTTCATGACTCCAACTGTGCCCGGTAAGTGAAGAGCAGTTTACCAAATGTTCTAGTGTAGTTGAATATCAACACTTTCAACCTCATTTCCCTGTTAGAAACGAATCCCTGTGTTTTTGGTTGAAATGATAGGAACTTTTGTGGGCAGAAACCTGAGATGATGTTTTGAGTTCAATGACCCATGTTTAGATGAAAATGCTCTGATGAACAGTGATTCCACGAACTCTGTTTCTGACTCCACAGATGCTGCCATACCTGTTGGTTTTTGCCATTTATATCTGATTCTGTTTCATGTTTTAGAAATTCAAAACCCTTTCAGTCATTACATTAAAATGCTTCACACCCAATCTTGCCCCAGAAGTAATTCTTAGAATAATAGAATCCAACGATATCGAAGAGGTCCTTCGTTCCATCCAGTTTGTGCGATAAAAGCTGCACGAAATCTATACCCGCCCAAGCTTCTCGTACTATACATGTCGTCTCAAATACTGTGACGCTTCAAGTGTTCATCCAGGTCGTTTTTGAAGTTTGTGAGGTTTCCTGCTTCCACGACTTTCCTAGGCAATGAATTACCATGCCCTCACCAGTCTCTGGGTGAAAACATCTTGCTCAGACCCCCTCTTAACCTCTTCCCTTTCATCTTAAAAATAATGCTCTCTGCCATCTAATTGCCTGCCCACAATTAATCAAACACAAGATTGAGCTGCTTCAAACAATGTGTCAGGCCATTAAAGATGTCATATTCAAACTCCATATCTGAACACTTCCAGCTGCCCCTGTTAGGTGCTGAGACATTCTATTGCTCTCTGAACCGAAGCAGAGAATGTTTGATCATTAATTTCTGATTTGCATTTTACCTCCTGTGTCTTTCAGTTAATTTCCTGGTGGTTTTGGTTCTCGCACGGGGAAAATGCGGCCTCTCTAACTGCACAACGCGCTGCCTGATGGCCATGGCAACATCGGATCTCCTGTTTATTCTCACGGAGATTATTCTGTGGCAATTCAAATTCATTTACTACCCAGGGTCTTACCTGAATATCACTCCTGTGTGCTGTGCTGTCTATGCCTTAGCTCGAGCAGCCACAGACTGTTCCGTCTGGTTCACTGTCCTTTTCTCCTTTGAACGTTTTGTGGCCATTTCCTGTCTGAAAGTGAAGAAAAAATATTGGACAGAAAAAGCCTTGGCTGTGGCTCTCGCTGCAACCAGTATTCTACTCTGTTCAAAAAACATTACCTTCTATTTTCGGTTTCAACCTGGGAGGATAATTGACAATGTTCAGTGGTATTGTCGAACAAAGTCAAGTTATTTTACTGATCCCAGGTGGTTGGGGTTTAAGTGGTTCGATATCATTTTAACCCCTTTAATCCCATTCGTGTTAATTCTGTTGATGAACACTTTGACGGTAAGGCACATTTTAGTGGCCAGTCGACTACGCAAGAGCCTGAGGGGTCAGAGGAAGGGAGACAGTCACAAAGATGCAGTGATGGAGAGCCGGAGGAAGTCAGTGATTTCCCTCTTCACCATATCAATCAGCTTCATACTTCTGTGGATAATGCAGGGTGCAGACGTTGTGTACAATAACATTAAAGAAGGGAGTCGTGGGAACTACAGTCCTGTCATCGGTGTTGCATACATTGAAGAAATGCTGAAGGATTTCAGCTGCAGCACAAACACATTATTTTATGCAGCGACTCTGCCCAAGTTCAGAGCGAAGTTCAGGAATGCAGTGCACCAACTGGTCATGTAAATTCATCACTTAATGAATTAGCAAAACAACTGAGAGAGCTCCAGAGGCAGCCGCAGTGTTCCCAGTGCAGGAATTGCAGATATACGGCCAGGATTCCATCAGCACAAGCACATGGATTTGAGTATAACACCCAGTGGAGGATGGGGAGGCCAGTAACAGGATGGATTACCATTCACGATGCTCTGGAGAATGCTGTTACCCCTGATTGACTGACGGATTGACACACACGGGAGCACACAATGAGCATCAAGAGGCCATTCAGCCCTTTATTTCTGATCGCTCTGCCAGCCCAGAAAATCGCAATTGATGAAACTGGACCATCAAACCCGCATTTCCTTGTTCACCTGAGCACCCCTAACACATCATCCCTTAAAACATTAGCAATAATTTATCTGCATTCCGCTTCAACGATACTGAAGGTTATGACAAAGGGACAGCAGGTAATGGAACAAGAGGTGAATATCCGGGCCAGGGTAGGTTGGAAGGAAGTGATGGACAGGCTGTGAGTGAAGGGTCCAGCTGGAACATTTGGTCTTCATGCACTGCCCTGTGGATGTGTGTTAAAGACTGTGGCAGGAGGGGTCTCTGAATTTTCCTTGCAGGGACGGAGGGGGTGGGACAGAAACAGTCCATCCTGCACCATGATGACTGACAGCCTCTCTCTGTTCAGCTCACAATAAACACTTTATTAGCACAAGATAAAAGTTATGAGGACCAGTGATCTCCTCATCTGAATGGGTTATAGTTCCATGCACATTTGTATTTGAGTGTGTTTATTGCATCTACCTTCTGTTTCCTTCATTCATAAGGTTATTTCTGTCTCTCCCCCTCTGTCTCTTTCTGGCTGTCTTTGTCTGTTCCTCTCTTCCTCTCTCGTGCTGTCCCCATCTCTCTGCTTCTTGCTCTCTCTCTCTCTGTCTCACTCTGTATGTGCCCCTGCCTGTATCGTCCATCTCTCTCTCTCTCTCTCTCGCTATCTGTCTGCCTGTCAGTCTCTCTGTCTTCCTCTGTATCAATCCTTTTCGTCTCTCTGTCTCTGTCTCTCTCATGCGCTCTCTATGCCTTTTTCGCACATTGACCATGTCAGACACATGTTGTCTCTGTTCAGCACATGCTCACTTGCATTGACTCCAATCCCTTCATTCAATGATCTTTCCCCAGACAGTGATTTGCAAAATACAAAGTGTATAGCGACAACCAGAAATACTTTGACGCATTACTCTTAATTAGTCGGCTGGAGTTTTATCATCTCTCATTCCTCTCCCTGTGTCTGGGCGGGAAGTGTGTTCATGCATTTCCCTTTCGGTGTGTGAGGGTGTCTGTGTATCTGTGTGTGTGTGTGTGGGAGCGGTGGGGGGGGGGGGGGCTTCATTGCCTTTGTGGGAATCTCACTGTGTGTGTTGGGGGTGAGGCGGCTTCTTTGCCTTTGTGGGGATCTCCTTGTGTATGTGTGTGTGGAGGGATGGGGCTTCATTGCCTTTGTGGGGATCTCGATGCGTGTGTGTGTGGGGGGGCGCGGCTTCATTCCCTTTATGGGGATCTCCCTCTGTGTGTGGGGGTGTGGCAGGGGGCTTCATTGTCTTTGGGAAGATCTCCCTGTGTGTGTGTGTTTGTTGGTGGGGGTGAGGGGGCTTCTGTGCCTTTGTAGGTATTTCCCTGTGTGGGGGGGAGGGGGCGTCATTGAAATTCTGAGCATCTCCATGGGGGGGCGGCATCATTGCCTTTGTGGGGATCTCCCTGTGTGTGGGGGGGGGGGGGAAGGCGACTTCATTGCCTTGTTGGGGATCTCCCTCCGTGTGTGTGTGGCGGGGGAGGCTTCATTGCCTTTGTGGGGATCACCCTGTGTGTGAGGGGATGGGGTGAGCCTACTTCGTTGCCTTTTGTGGAGATCTCCCTATGTGTGTGTCGGGGGGCGGTGTAGGAGGGCTTCATTGCCTTTGTGGGCATCTCCCTGTGTGTGTGTGTGGGGGGGCTTCATTGTCTTTGTGGGTATCTCCCTGTGTGTGTGGTGGGGGGAGGGTACTTCATTGCCTTTATGGGGCTCTCCCTTTGTGTGTTGGGGGAGGGGGCTTCATTGACTTTGTAAGAATCTCCCTGTGTGTGTGGGGAGGGGGACTTCATTGACTTTGTGGGGATCTCACTGTGTGGGGGGGAGGGGGCTTCATTTCCTTTTGTGGGGATCTTACTGTATGTGGGGTGAGGCGAGGTGGCTTCATTTCTTTTTGTGTGGATCGCCCTGTGTGTGGGGGGTGGTGGGAGAGGGGCTTCATTGCCTTTGTGGGGATCTCCCTGTGTGTGTGGTGCGGAGCGGGGGCGTCATTGTCTTTGTGGTCATCTCCCTGTGTATGTGTGTGTGTGTGTGTGAGGTGTGGGTCTTCATTGCCTTTGTGGGGATCTCCCTGTGTGTGTGCGTGTGTGAGGTGTGGGTCTTCATTGCCTTTGTGGGGATCTCCCTGTATGTGTGTGTGACCCTCAGTATTTGTTCTTAGACATGTCCCTGAGTGTGACACATTATGACTGTGTTTATGAATGTCAGAGTGACTTTCCCTTTGTATGTGTTGAGAAGTATTTCGATTCATGCGTACTTGTGTTTGGGAATGATATTCAGTCTGTCTGAGATCGTTTCTGTGAAGGTGGACGTTTTTAAGTTGGCGTATGTTACTGTACCTGAGTGATTGCGTATCTGTCTGTGTTTTGCACATATGCATCTGTTGTGTTTGTGCCTGTGTGTATACTGTTTTTGGGATTGCATTTCAATGACGATGTGGTTTTGTGTGTGTGTATGTTCTCTGAAACGATGTGTGTATGTCTCTGAGTGTCATTACATGATTGTGGGATTGGGGAGTGTGTTTCTGCCTGGCTGTGCTCTTGTTTAAGCAAGTGAGCATGTTGTTCAGACTCTGTTTGACTGTCTGTCCGTAAGTCATGATCTTTCTGTGCCCCCAGCAGGATCTCTCTGTGTTTGTTTCTGTGTGTCACTCTGTCTATATCTAGTTGTGGCGATGGTTCCATAACTGTGTTTGAATGTGTTTTTGCATATGTACAAGAAGTTGCTGTCATTCTTGCAGGTTGGTGTGTAATGTCTCTTACTCTGAGTTTGTTTATGTAAATGTGTGAGGGTGTGGGTGTGATACTGTGCCTGCATTCCTATATCTCAGTATGACTGTATTTCTGTGTGTGTGGATATGCGTGCATTCGGAATGTTCATGGGGGTGTTCCTTTCTCTGTGAGTATGTCTGGATGTATGCGTGTGTAGTTTTGTTCAACTCTTTCAGTATGATTGTATTTCTTTGTGTGGGGACGTGTATCCATTCTGACCATACGTGAGTATGTTCCTATCTGTCTCAGTATGCCTGTTTTCATGTGTTTGTGTGTGTGTGTGTACATGTGCGCGAGCATGCTCAAGCCAATGTGAGTATGTGTGCCCCATTCTTGACTCTGATTGTATTCCTGTGTGTTGTAAGGGTATGGAAATATTTCTTTCGTCTTTGTATAGGTGTGTTCTCACCTTTCAGTTCGAATGTCTTGTTGTGCACGTGTGCATGTATTGTGAGTTGAATGTGTGCGCGTGTCTGTGCTTTTATTTGTCAGTATGTACCTATATCTTACTTTGACTGCATGTCTAGTGTCGATGTGCTTCTGCTTGCATGTACATGTGTGTATGTGTGGGTGTTAGCGTGTTCCTGTGTCCCTCTATGTGTGGTTCTGTGTCAGTCTGATCATGAGACTCCCTCTCCTGAAAAAGGAAAAGGGAACCCTATGGCAGGTCACTGTGCACATATTGCTCTCAAATGTGCATTTCGGCAACCTGGGAAAAATCAAAATATCAATATATGTACCTCCTGCACCCTGATTGCGGAACTGTTACGTCAGTTCAAGGACCGAAGACGAATGAAAAAAAAAGACAGGGAAATATTCAATGAAAGGCAGGATTCCAGCTGTTTCTTCCATGTTCAACCAAGGAACCGATATATACACTTTTTCCATGTTGGAGCTGTTTGTGTCCGTCCATAAATGTTATCATAGACGGGATCACTCCACTATACAATGTAGCAGCTGAATAGGGCCATTCAGCCCATCATGTCTGCTCTGTCATTTGATCATCAATGATCTGTTTCTCAATTCTATTCTCCGGCCCTCTCCCCACAACTTTTGATTCCCTTATCAACCAGGAACAAATATTTCACTATTTTTAATACAACTGTTAGGGACCAGACCCTCTAAAATTATTGTAAGATGGTAGCCCAGACCCTAATGTTTCTGCTGATTTTATGCATGTGTAAAGTGGATATTCCAGGATTGATGGAGCAGATAAACATTCATCGGTTGAAATAAAACAGAGATGATATACAGATTATCGAATCAAACACGAACAAAAGAGAACAAAAGACTGAATCACTTCACTCATCTGAAAACCCAACAGACTGTCCCAACTTCATGATTGTTCAAAATTCCACCAACAACCTCCAAAAGCACCCAATGTCCAAACGGGTAAAATCAAACACAGGGTCTTGCAGGAGAGATGTCAGCGAGAGATTAAGCATGGAACAACTTTTTCCATGTCGCTGTTCCTTTTACCAGCAGTTTAAAAATCTGACAACTTCAAACACCAACCCAAACTAAACCACACCAGAGATAATCAGAGGTGGGAGAACTGGCCACACCCCTTTCATTGCAGATGTTTTTACGTTTGAAAGCCTTTTTGCTTGAGCCAGTTTCTGTTAGCTATCATGAAATTGGCTCTGCAACCCAACCCAACTCGACATCCCGAAACAGTTGCATTTACAAACGAGAGGGACCGTATTGTTGAAGAGGAGAGTGTGAAACGGACTGGTAAGCTAGAGGAGATACTTGTTAGTAAGGAAGATTTGTTGGACATTTTGAATAACTTGAGGACAGACAAGTCCCCCGGGCCTGACGGGATTATGTGGGAAGCAAGAGAGGAAATTGCACAACCGTTGGCAATGATCTTTTCGTCGTCATTGTCAACAGGGGTGGTACCAGGGAACTGGATAGTGGCGAATATTGTGCCCCTGTTCAAAAAAGGGAATAGGGATAACCCCGGGAATTACAGACCAGTTAGTCTTACTTCGGTGGTAGGCAACGTAATGGAAAAGGGTACTGAGGGAGAGGATTTATGACTATCTGGAAAGGCACTGCTTGATTAGGGACAGCCAGCACGGATTTGTGAAGGGTAGTCTTGCCTTACAAGTCTGATTGAATTCTTTGAGGAGGTGACAAAGCATGTGGATGAGGGTAGAGCAGTGGATGTAGTATACATGGATTTTAGTAAGTCATTTGATAAGGTTCCCCATGGTAGGCTTATGCAGAAAGTCAGGAGGCATGGGATAGAGGGAAATTTGGCCAGTTGGATAGAAAACTGGCTAACCGGTCGAAGTCAGAAAGTGATGGTAGATGGTAAATATTCAGCTTGGAGCCCAGTTACAAGTGGAGTTCCGCAGAGATCAGTTCTGGGTCCTCTGCTGTTTGTAATTTTTATTAATGATTTGGAAGAGGGAGTCGAAGTGTGGGTCAGTAAATTTGCAGATGATACGAAGATTGGTGGAGTTGTGGATAGTGACGAGGGCTGTTGTCGGCTGCAAAGGGACTTAGATATGATGCAGAGCTGGGCTGAGGAGTGGCAGATGGAGTTCAACCTTGCCAAGTGTGAGATTGTCCATTTTGGTAGGGCAAATAAGAATGCGGAATACAGGATTAACGGTAGGGTTCTTAGTAAGGTGGAGGAGCAGAGGGATCTTGCGGTCTATGCTCATAGATCTTTGAAAGTTGCCACTCAGGTGGATAGAGCTTGTAAGAAGGCCTATGGTGTATTAGCGTTCATTAGCAGAGGGATTAAATTCAAGAGGCGTGAAGTGATATTACAGCTGTGCAGGACTTGGTTAGGCCACATTTGGAGTACTGTGTGCAGTTCTGGTCGCCTCACTTTACGAAAGATGTTGAAGCTTTGGAGAGGGTGCAGAGAAGATTTACCAGGATGTTGCCTGGAATGGAGAATAGGTCGTACGAGGATAGGTTGAGAGTGCTGGGCCTTTTCTCATTGCAACGGACAAGGATGAGGGGTGACTTGATAGAGGTTTATAAAATGATCAGAGGAATAGATAGAGTGGACAGTCAGAAACTTTTTTCCCCGGGTACAACAGAATATTACAAGGGGACATAAATTTAAGGTGAAAGGTGGAAGGGAAAGGGGTGATGTCAGGGGTAGGTTCTTTACCCAAAGAGTGGTGGGGGCATGGAATGCACTGCCTGTGGGAGTGGCAGAGTCAGAATCATTGGCGAACTTTAAGTGGCAATTGGATAGGTCCATCGATGGGTGCTTAAGCTAGGAAAAATGTTCGGCACAACATCGTGGGCCGAAGGGCCTGTTCTGTGCTGTATTGTTCTTTGTTCTATGTCTTATGTTCTACAAACACACTAAGAAAAACACCAAGGGCACACAACCCTGGTAAAGGGGCAGCACCATCATGCACTCAATGTTTGACCTCCACAACACTCTGAAGCAATGATTTCCATGATGAACCACCTGAAGAAATTCATTCCAGTCTCAGTTCCAAAGGTCGCCCCTTCACTCTGAGGCTGTGTCCTCCGGTATTAGTCTCTTCGACATGTGGAAACAGCTTACAAACAGAAGTTGAAATGGGAGGACCCTTTGCAAAATGAAATACAATGCTGGTCTGAGGCTGTGAATGACCGTCTCTGGGACTGTAATATTATTGTGCATTGGAACTGAAATATTGGTTGTATTGGAGATGTTCGAGTTTATTGCTATATATTGTTGCATATTAGAACTGTTCAACCTTATATGTAAATGTTGTTGTGTATTATAGCTGTTCCTATTTTTACATCAATACTGTATTAGCTCATGTGAAAGTTGTTCCTTTCTTCTTCCAACCAGCGATACTGTCACTGACCATGTGGGGATGCTGCTGAGCTTCTCCAGCACTCTGGAATAAATCTGCAGTCCCAGTGTTGGCCAGACGGGCGGCAATACAGAGCAGCAGTGGTTGCAGTTTAGCGGCTGTGGGCAATGTTCAGGCAGGGATACTCAGTCTCTGATTATTGCAGAGGAAAAAAACTCATAATCTGGAATGGTGGGATTGGGTGGAGACATTAATTAAAGAGCCCTGGAGAAAGAGACAGGGTTAAATACAGATAGAAAAAGGGTTAAAGATTTTAATAGAGGGAGAATTCAGTACAGAATAATGGGTAGAGGAAAAGATAGACAATAGGAGTGGGTTAAGTGGAAAGTAAGAGCGAGAAAGCTGGATACAGGACAATTGGTGGGGTTTAAAGACAGAAAGGGTGAGGATTTAATAGAAAATAACAGGGGAAGAAGTGCATAAGGTCTTAGTGGGAAGGTCCTGATTACAGGGGCACAGGGAGAGGGTTAATACAGGGAACTTTGGAGAGACTGTAATTTGGTCAGCTATATGGATCTCAATAAATATGAGTTTCCTGAGTGGGGCTATTAATCTGGTACTGGCTGACAGGATATAAACGGGAGTGTCAAGGGTTCTGCTCACTTTAGGAAACAGCTTTGTGCTAGCTGGGTGAGTGTCATGTACTATGCAAGTATAAATGCAGAGTGACTTGATGAGGGGTTACCACATTTGTGGAAGTTGAGAGGAAATAATACAGAGTACTAAGGAGATTGTTCAGTACAGGGGAGTAACGTGAGTGTTCAGTTAAGGGGAAAAGGAAGGAGAGATAAGACAGAGTGATAGAAAAAGAACGAAATACAGAGTAATGAAGAGAGAGTCGTAGACACCATAGCAGGGACAGGGTTAAATGCATGGGAACGGATAAGGTTAAGTCCAGAGTACGGAGGATTAAACGAAGAACAATAGTGAGAGTACTAATTAGAGAGTAACAGGGAGAATGTTGAATACAGAGTGAAGGTTTAAGCAGAGTGAGTGCAATGGAGAGTAATTGTGAAAAGATTAAATGGAAAGTATGAGGAAAATAACGGGCAATAGAGAAATGATAAAATGCAGAGTAATAGAGAGTAATAGTGTTTAGATGCAGAAGAATTTGTTAAGTGTGTACAAGAAAGTTTTCTCATTCAGTATGCGGACGGACCTACTAGAAAAGGTGCGAAACTTGACCTACTCTTGGGAAATAAGGCAGGGTAAGTGATTAAGGTGTCAGTGGGGGAGCACTTTGGGGCCAGTGACTATAATTCTAATAGTTTGAAAATAGTTATGCCAGAGTCAAAAAAGTCTAAATTGGAGGAAGGCTAATTTTGATGGTATTAGGCAAGAACTTTCAAAAACTGATTGGAGGCAGACGTTCACAGGATCGGGTCGGATGGAAAATGGGAAGCCTTCAGAAATAAGGTAATGAGAGTCCAGAGACAGTATGTTCCTGTCAGGGTGAAATGAAGGCTTGTTGAATGCAGGGTGACTAAAGAAATTGAGGGTTTGGTTCAGAAACAGAATGAAGCATATGTCAGGAATAGACAGGATAGATCGAGTGAATACTGACAAGAGCACAAAGGCAGTAGTGGTATGTTTAAGAGAGAAATCAAGAGGGCAGAAAGGGGACATGAGAACACTTTAGCAACCAGAGTTAAGGAGAATCCAAAGGAATTTTGCAAATACATTAAGGACGAAAGGGTAATTAAGGAGAGAATAGAGTCCCTCAAAGATCAACAAGGTGGCCTTTGGAGCAACAGGAGATGGGGAAGGTACGAAACGAGAATTTTGCATCAGTGTTTACTCTGGAAAATGACTTGGAAGTTATAGAATGTCGGGAAATATATAGTGACATCTTGAAAAAAGTCGATATTACAGAGGAGGAAGTACTGGATGTCTCAAAATGCATAAAAGAAGATAAGCCCCCAAGACCTGATCAGGTGTACACGGAAACTTTGTGGGAAGTGATTGCTGGGCCTCTTGCTGAGATAATTTTATCATCGATAGTCACAGGTGAGGTGGCGGAAGGCTGGAGTTTGGCAAACGTGGTGCCACTGTTTAAGAAGGGCGGTAAAGACAAGCCAGGGAACGATAGACCAGTGAGCCTGACGTCAGTGCTGGGCACGTTTTTGGAAGATAACCTGAGGGACAGTACATACATGCATTTGGAAAGGCGAGGACTGATTAGGGATAGTCAACATGGCTTTGTGCGACGGAAATCATGTCTCACAAACTTAATTGAGTTTTTTGAAGAAATAACAAAGTGGACTGATGATGGCAGAGCGATGGTCTATAATATGGATTTCAGGAAGGTAATGAGGTCAACCAGCTGCACAACATAGGGCATGAGTTCCCTGACTGGGGCTGTTAATTGGGACGAATCAGGGAAGCATCGCTGATGTCAACGGGTGAGTATCAGGGATATTGAGATGCTGACGGCCTGGCTCAGTGACAGGCTTTTGTCAAAGTTTATGCACATGTATCAAAAGCGTTCTTAATGATATGATGCCAGCCTTTGAGTCGCTATTTTGCTGTCAATTATTGTTTTTGTCAATGTGGACCAGGGCCTCTGTGTCTTCACTTGCCACACTATCTAACGCCTGTCCCTGTCCCAACTCAACCCCAAACCACATCCAGGAAGTGCTAAAGTTGTTCTGGGATGTGCTTGACATTCGGTACTGTCGAGGCAATATAACATTCTGGACTCTGTCAAGTCAGGACTGATGATTCCGAGTCAGTCAGCCATTTTTGGTTTGTCCACTGCTGCCATTTGATTTTTAACACAGCACCGACACTGACTGTATAAGAAAGGAAAAACAGAAAAGTATACTGGTAAGTTGAGGGTCTATGTCCTTTTGAGTGCAGCTTTGAATGACCAGAATGAAAGCAAGAGAGCAAGGCTTCCATGATGATGGAGTGAAATGACACAAACCAACGTGTGTACCTCAAATTTAGAGAGTTCTGAGAGAAGTAAAATGTTCAAGAGAATAATGGCAAAGGCAATCATTGAATGGACAGAAATGCTATTTTTTTGGCTTTATATTTATGACTAGGTTAAGCATCTATAACTTTATTGACGGCCTGAAATATTTCCAAGATGGAAATGAAGAAACAATGTCTCACATTTCTCTACATTATATTACCCAATGTAACCCATGATCGTATGAGCTCTGTCATTGATAGAAATTTTCAATGGCTGTATCTCAAGTAATTTTCCTTGTGGACTTGCTGATACCAACCTGACAAACTGATTATGGCATATTTTTCTTCTGCTCGCTGTTTTCTGTCCCTTATCAGTCTTCACACCAAGTCCCAGTTCCCCATCACTACAGCGCACATAGACAATATTAACTACCGAACACACATTTCTGGAATTTGATATTTTTGCACCCTTGTAAGTGCATATTCCCCACTGGGCTTATCTGTCCATCTTCCTTCAAACTGTGTCATCTCATGATCAGTCAAATGTTTTAGGTTTCTTCACCATACATGTGGGTACCATTCGTGCCCATCTGCTGTTGTACAGATCATGTGTGCATCAGAGTCAGATCTCAGCTATCTCCAGGATAGTCTCATCGTGGAATGAGGATCTCTATTGATTTGAGCTTACGTAACGGTTGAGGGTAGTTTCAGTGAGTATTGTACTTGTTTCAAACGTTGCCTTAATTGAAGAAGTTATATTTGATTGAGACGCTGTATCCATGCAAGGTGAGCAATTCTATTTCGATGTTGCATGTGTTAAAACCTGAAATGTGTCGTCTCCATTTCTCAAACAATATTTCTTCACGGTACCAGCTGCTGTTAAACAGGGAAGCGACGTCACAGTGTTGAGGAGAAAGTTCTCAGAGAGCTACTTAACAACTAGAATTTAATTTCCAAACGGTCAAAGTCAAGGGCAAGATGAATTAAAAGGTGATTTCAAAGTGAGCTGGATGGTGTTGCTTTGCCAATGCCGGCATGTGGGGTGGCACAGTGGTTAGCCCTACTGCCTGTCAGTTCCAGGGATTGGGTCTGAGTGGGATGCCCTTTGCAGCGTCTGAGTGGATTCAATGGGCCGATTGGCCTCCAAGTACGCTATAAGGATGTTACGAAATAACTCAATACGTATTTTCCAATTTCTGCTATTGATCGATTGATATTGGACTCTTCCAATAAACCTCAGTTTGAAAAATATTCTGCCACAATTGGGAGTTCATTCACCGTCGTCACCTGTTCATTCAAATTCTTTACGAAATGAATTGAATCACGTTGTAATGTTACAGTCCCCCAGGCAATGTTAGCAAGTATAAAGGAAAGGCTTTGAGATTGAATCACATCGGCATTGAGTTCAGAGAGATTGCCTGCACAAAGAGATTCATGCAGAAAATGATGTTTTATTTTCAGCATTTGCGGAAAATGTTTTACACTACCCCTCTTGTTGTAGCAATTCCGGATAAGTGTCTTGCATAATTGACTCGCATAATTGAATTTATGTGAATCTGCCGAAGATTCGCTTCAGTTTCCTGCAACTGACAATGGTACATGCGCATGTGGTGATCACCCTCACACAAGGGCGGATGACTGATTTAGTTTTAAGTTGCAGGGATGCTGCAGATTCCCCACTATCACAGATACCGAAGGAATTGCCTGGGATATTGAACTTTCGTCTGCCAAAATATTCATATCTTCTGGGAATCTCTATTTCAATTGAAGATTACAGTGGAATTGAGCAAAGCCATCACGTCGGCAAATTAAAAACGATGATATTTTTATGTATAGATTTCAATAATATTTCGAGTGAGTTTGGTTCTGGCTATTGAGTAAATAAGGAGTCGGCTTCGCTGTGCTTCTGAAGTTAATAGTTAACTTGTAGGTATTTATGTAATCACAACAATTTGTTTTTCAAACTGATTTTGAAGTTTGGCTGTAGGCTAAAAAAAACAACTTTGTTTACTTTTGTTTGTAACCCAACATGGCATTAAAATGGACTCAAAGATTTATTTGTGAGTTCTGGAATATGAGATTAGGAATAGTACGCTTACCTTTGAAACCTTTCGTTTCACTTTTATCAATTTTGTCATTTCTTTTAGTCCTTCTAATTTCCTGGAACTGATTGGATATGTAAATGTGTTCTCATTTGAAGTGAATGATAGATTTAGTCAATCACTTTACTGTGGAGCCAACAGTTCGTGTTCACTGCAATCCAGAAATGTGGTTTAAAAGAAAGCTCTGCATAGATTACTTAAAGCTAAGTAAATTGACAATCAGCTGTGTGGTAGATTCAGGAAGAGGTTTACTGGAGTTCCAGTTTAATAGTTGAAGTCACAAGTGACTTAACCAAGTGTTACATACACGGATTCTGGTGCGAGCATTGTACGAGGGATAATCTGTTTGTAATCGCACCCTTGCTATTGTTTTGCCCCATCTATAAAATACGTTTTCTTTCTTTTCATTTATGCATTGCTTTTAGATTAACGATTATCTATTTACTGCATGTTCATTGCCTTTGAATCTGTGTTATAAGAACGTAGCTTCGTTTATTCTATTGTATCACCATTTCGTTTATCGTAAACTCCTGTCTTTTTGCTGAAGCAATATTTTGCAGCATTGGTTACGTTCAATTCAGGAAGAGATTCCTTTGATAAATCAAAACAAATAAGGTCGTGATACATCACGCTGGGGTCTGAGGTCTGGCTTGTTCTGTGATTATATCAGCTTTTATCCGCACAGAGGTGAAGCTATTAAACACATCGTCTAACTCGTGAGGAACTGATTAACTAATCCCATACTTTGATCAGACTATGCTCCAACTATACCCCTCCAGTTCCATTTATACCCTAAATCCTGACCGGACACCTGAACTGAGATATAGTGTCATATGACCCCCATCGCCAAATTACTACCCCGTCACCCTGCACCAGAGGCAACCCAACACAACTTCCCTCACCCCTGCCAGACCTGAAACAGTGAAAATAAATTAGATATTGGATCGCTCACAGCTGCAGTTTGTACGCAGTTCTGATCACCACCTAACCGTCAAGACAGACTTGGACTGAGGAGAATGTAGAAGAGATATACAAGAATATTGCGAATAATATGGAAATTACTGAAGCGTTGAGGAAAGATGGATACGTTAGGTTCATTTTGCCCAGAGGAGAAAGAGAAAAAACGTAATTCATGTGTCCAATTAACTAACTTCTTGAATGGAGACCTGTCACCCTGAACGAATGATCATTGAGCAGTGTACAAGAGGGATACGAATTGATTGAAGGGTTATAGGGGACATGATGACTCACCATTTCATCAAGAGGGTGTTGGATTGCCTGGAATTCACCTCCCAGTTTTGGAGGAGAGGGGGTGCTGTGGATGGGGGACTGCTTCAGCTGCAACGTTCAGCTCATTTAAAGGAAACCTGGATCTGCACCTGAAGTGATCTTCAAGGGACAATATGATGGAAAGTGGGATTGGACAGTTACGTAGATTATTCAGTCGACGCAGATATGAATTACCTTTTTCAATGCCAGGAGTGATCTGAGCTTCTTTGGTATTTCAGAAAGACTGAGGGGTGTTATCAATTTGATCATTAGGTTAATATTGCTTGCCTAGTTTAGTTATTCGCATTATAAATCGGTTTTAAAGAAATATTGTAGTTTCTGCTGACATGATCTGAACACTCCAGCGAGTCAGAAAGGAAAGATTTTTATTATATTATGTTTATCGTACTCAGATTAAAGCAGCCACATCCACTAATTGCAATAGAGAAATGTGTCTCTTTTGTTCTTCATTATGTACTTTATTCATAAAACGTCAACACGCACATTCTAAAACTGACTTCGACAATGCAGCAAATGCATTAAAAAGCTCACACTTACCAATTTGAAATGTGCATTCCTTGCTGATTCAATGGACATGCAAAATTAGAATACTTGCGAAACATTATAAGGAGTTGTCGACTTTCTAAAACAGACCATGAGGGACATAGTAAGTTAGCAGATCCGCAGTTTACCCTCACAGAGAGGGCTCATATAGTGTTTGATGCTTTGAATAATGAACCAAAACTTTGTCAGCTCTGTAAGCATTTTCCTCGAATAATTCCATCTTCTCAAGTGCTACAAATCACTTCTTTTGTAATACAGCGCCAGGAAAAACCTCAGTATGCAAAGAATAGTCTAATAAATGTTCCATAATGGATGAATGTTAACACTTTGAATCTCAATTCCTTTTAGAAATGAACCCCATCTCTTGTTTGCAATGATAGGATCTTGTGCGATGAGTAAACTGTGTTGATGTTTTGTGTCCAGTGACCCATGTTTCGATGAAGATGATCTAATTAAGTGATTCTGGTAATATTGTTATTCTTTCCACAGATGCTGGCATACCTGCTGAGTTTCGCCATTTACTTCTGATTCTGTTTCATATTTAGAGCATCCAAAATCTTTGCTTAATTTGATTCTTTTCCCAACCTGCCTCTCAGAAGCAATTCTTCGAATCATAGAACCCGACCAGACAGAAGAGGTCCTTCGGTGCATCAAGTTTGTGTTTTCAAAGCTGCACTAAATCAATACTTGTCCCAGGTTTCACACTATACTCCTCATCATAAATGTTGCAAGACTTCAAGTGTTTATCCTGTTAAAGTCCGAAGCACTGAATTGCAAGATCCCCTCACTCTCTTGTTGAAAGCCATTTACTCCAATCTCCTCTCAACCTCTTACCTCTCATCGTAGAATTGACGACCACTTCTCGTCTGTCAAATTCCTGTCCCCAATACTGGAGTGAGCTGCTTTGAAATGAGCCAGGCTCGGAACTGTCCTGTTTTAACTTGATATCTGAATCCTTCAATTTAGGGGCTAAGATCTTCAATTGCTCTCTGAGCAGACATGGATAATGTTTAATCAGTAATTTCCGATTTCCGATTCACTTGCTGCCTCTTTCGTTAATTTCTTGCTTATTTTGGTTCTCGCCCGGGAAAATGTGGCCTCTCCAACTGCACAACGCGCTGCCTGTTGGATATGGCAATGTCGGGTCTCCTGTTCATTCTCACTAACATCATATTCAGTCGACTGAAACAAATTTATTTCCCAATATGTTTTCTGAACATCAGTCTTGTGTGCAGTGCCATCTTTGTCCTTGTCAGTGCAGCCACAGAGTGTTCCCTCTGGCTCACTGTCTTTTCTCCTTTGATCGTTTTGTTACCATTTGGTGCCGAAAACTAAGAGAAAATTTTGGGCAGACAAAGACTTGGCTATGGTTCTAGCTACAACTGGCATTCTGCTCTGTCCCAAAAATAGAAATCACTTCTATTTTAGTTTCAATCTAGGAGGGAAGTTGACAACGTTCCATGCTACTGCCATGTATACTTAAGTTAATTACTGATTCCAGGTGACTGGAGTTTAACTGATTTGATAACATTTCAACTCTTTTCATCCAATTCGTGTTAATTCTGATGATGAGCAGTATGGCTGTCAGATACATTTTGGTGGCTAGTTGATTCCACAAGACACTGAAGGGCCCGAGTACGGCAGAGAGTCACAAAGACGCAGAGTTTGCGAACCAGAGGAAGTCGATGATTTTCCTCTTCAACATATCCATTAGCTTCATTCTTCTGTGGACAGTGTACGTTGCAAACAACTTATACTTCCGCATTAAAGGAACAATTCTCAGAAAGTATGGCTCGCTCGTCATCTTTTATGTACATCCGAGAAATGCTGAAGGATTTCAGCTGCAGTGACACATTAATTTATGCAGTGACTGTCCAATTTCCGAGCAAAGTTCGGAAACGTGGTGTAACAGCTGGCCACGTAAACTGTTCATTTCATGACTCTGCAAAACAACAAAGAGATGCTCAGACATGGCCACAGTGTTCCCAGTGTAGGAATTGATCATGTATGGCCAGGATTCCATCAGTGCAATGACATGGATCTGACTATAGCACCAGCGGTGGATGGGGAGGGGGAGGCAGTATGGGTTGCCAATCACTATGCTCAGGAACACGCTGTTGTCCCTGATTGACTGACGGTTGGAGGCACACGGGGACACCCAGACAATGAGCAGCAGCAGGCCGTTCAGCCCTTCATACCTGGTTCGCCCACTCTTCCAGAAAATCGCAGCTTGTTCAGTTGTAAGATCATGATAATTGTCAGATTCTGATTTTTCTCCTCTCAATAAACAGGCTATTACAACAAGTGAAAGGCTCCATGTGCTGTTTATCCCCTCACCTGAATAGGTTACTACTTCTTGCACGTTTGATTTTGAGAGAGTTCGATGAGTTCACTCCCTGTCTATTCCCATCACAAGGAGTTTACGTTCTCTCTCTCCATCTCTTTCTGACATTGTCACTGTCCCTCTCACCCCCGTCTTGCACACTTCCCCATATCTCAGATTCTTGCTCTGTCTCTCTCTGTCTCTCTATGTCTGTCTCACTGCGTGTCTCTGCTGTCTGTATTGCTCTGTCTGTCTCTCTCTCTGTCTGCTTCTCTGTCTGTCTCTCCATCTTCTTCTTTGTCTACCTCATTCTCTGTCTCTGCCTCTCTGTGCGCACTCTGTGTCATTTTCTCACATTCAACATGACAGACAATTGTTGTTTCAATTTAGCACATATTCACTTGCATTAGCTCACAACCCTTCACTCCCTATATTCAGTGATTTTTTTCTCCCCAGGAGGTGATTTTGGAAAATACAAAACGCACAGACACAGCTGGCAGTACCTTGATCAAACAATCATTACATTTATCTCAAAGAATCTCCCTCCAGCTCCTGAACATTAATCGTCTCCCTCTTTCTCTCTCTTTCCCCCTGTTCCTGTGAGAACTGTGTCCTTTATGAAGTTCCCTTTCAGTTTTTGTGGGTCCTTGTATGTCTCTGTTGGTTTTGCTTCATTGCTTTTGTGGGAATGTCACTGTATGCGGGTTCCTTGTTTTTTGTGCTTGGTTATGTCCCTGGGTGTGACAGTGTGTGCGTTTCCACTTTTGTGTGTTGCAAGTATTTCATTGATTTTACATTACTGTGTTTATTTATTTGGGTATGTTATTCAGTCTACATGAGAGTGTTTCCGTGAATTTGAGTCTTTTCATGTGTCTGTTATTGTGCCTGTGTGATTGTGAATCTGTGTGTTTTGCACATGTGTGTTTGCTGTGTTCTGCCTGTGTGAATGCTGTTTGTTCAGCTTTCAGGGTTACAATATTATGGCTGTACGACTGTGATTCTGTGTGTTACTGTCATATTGTTATGATGGTTCTGTTACTATTTGTGTGTTTGTCATTGAGTTTAGGTGTATTATTGTGGGATTGAGTGTGTGTTTTTGCCTGGCTGTGCTCCTGTTTACGTAGGTGATAGTGTTATTGAGATTGTGTTTGGCTGGCTGTGTGTATGCCGAGATCTTTCTGTGCCCCAAGCAGGATCTCTCTCTGCCTGTCTGTGGGTGCATCACTTTGTTTCTGAATGTCACTCTGTGCCTGGATGCATTTCCGTTTGTGGTTCTGTAACAATGCTTCAATGTGCTCATGCATGTATCTCAAAATGTTTCTGTCAGTTCTTGCAGTTTGGTTTATAATGTCACTCACGCTGAATTAATGTCTATATGTGTGGACGTGGATGTGATTCTGTACCTGTGTACACATGTGTTGCCATGTCAAAGCATGACTGTTTTATGAGAGTGTGTGTAGATTTGTTTCCATATCTCAATATGACTGCATTTCTGTGTGTGTGCATTCTGCCTGTCCATTGGTATGATCCTATATGTCTCAATATGCCTGTCTGTGTGGCTGTGTGTCTGTCTGTGTGAGTGTGGCTTCATTAATGTGTCAGTGTATTGGTGTGTTCCCAAACTGCAGTCTGATTGTTTTGCTGTATGAGTTTTCGAGGGTTTGAGAATGTTTCTGCAGTTGGTGTTTAAGTATGTTCCATTATTTCATTTGATGATTTTTTTTGCATGTGCAAGTGTGTATGTGAGTTTGGGTGTGTTCCTGTTTCTGTTTGTCACCATCTTCCTCTACCTAAATTTGACTGTATTTCTGCGCGTGGGTGTGTTTGTGTGTCTCTGTGTTGGTGGGTGTGTGAGGATGTGGGTGTGGCTCCGTGGTCCTCGCAGTGTGGATATATTTCTCGATCAGCATGAGATTGCTTCTAATGAGAAAAGGTAAATGAACCATACAGCAGCACATTGTGCACAAATTACTCACAATGGTGCATTTCTGGGAATTTGCGAAAGATCCAAATATCATTACCTCTACTTCCTGAACCCTGAAAGCTGAACTGTTACTTCTGTTCAAACACCTGTGTTACGAATTGAACAAGGCAGGGGAAGACATTATAAAAGCCTGGTTGTCAGCACTTATGTGCATGTTTCAACCACACATGTAATATATAAATATTGTTTTATGTTAGCGCTACCTGCATCCATACATCAATATTTCTATGATGTTGGAGCATAATTCGGGCATTCAGCCCATCGAGTCAGCTGTGCAATTTAATCATGAATGCTCTGTTTCTCCATCCCATTTTCCTGCCTTATCTCTGCAGTCTTTGATCCCCTGACTAATAAGAAATCCATATATCTCTGTCCTAAATACATTCAACAACCTGGTCTCCACAGCCATAGGTGATGACGATTTCCATAGATTAACCACAGATAGGCTGAAGAAATTCATTCTCATCTACATTCCAAGGTCCGAGCCTGTTTCCTCAGCTCCTAGTCTCTCCTATGTGTGGAAACAACTTACAAGCAGAAGTTCAAATGGGATAACAATTCACAAAGGCAGTACAATGCTGTTTCTAATGCGTTGGAATACGGTTCCGAGACCGATTGGATTTGGTGGACGAGACGTGTCCAAGTACGCAGCAGAAAACCTGGTTGAGTACACCACCACTGTCACAGACTGCAAAAGCAAATATGTGGAGGATTGCTAACCAAAGAAATCAATCTGAGAGTCCCCCAGTCGGAGACCTTGGATAAACTAGGAAATCTACTCCCTACTGAAAGCCATGCAAGCAGCATTCGGGTCGCTATCCAGAGCAGGGAAAGGGGAGATGACCTCCCCAAAGCCATCAAGGATGCCAAAGGAAAGTATCAGACCAAGATAGAGACCCAACCCTACCAAACAGAATCCAGCCACCTCTGGCAAGGCCTAAACAATATGACGGGATAAAAACTGAAGCAGAGCAAAACAGCGGACGTAGACACATCCCTCCCTGAAGTGCTCAATGCTATGCTTAGCTCTAGCAGAATGCCAGTGGTGCAGTGATGTCTGCCCCAACATCCGCTGACGCACCTACTCCCTCAGTTACCACTGCAGACATCAGAACAGTCTTCCTGAGAGTCAACCCAAGCAAAGCGATGAGCCATAATGGAGTTCCTGGCCATGCACTTAAATCCTGCATGGACAAACAGGGCATGTGTTTACTGACATCTTCCAACCCTCTCTCCATATAACTGAGTTCCCCACTTGCTTCAAGAAGACAGCTGCGCACTGATACATTAACACAACCCCTCGCACTCTCTCTCTCCCTCTCCTTTCTCTTCCTCTTTCTCTCTCTCTCTCTGTCTCTCTCTCTCTCTCTGTCTCTCTCTCTCTCTCTCTCTCACACACACACACACAAATAGAAATACAATCATACTGTGATATAGGAACAACTCTACACACATACACAGATTAATAGTCACAGGAATATAGCAACTGGCCATTCAGCTCCCTCAAGCCTAATCTGCCATTCAATAGTTGATCTGCAAGGTAACTTCATGCAGCTATGTTTGTGACTTATCCCAAAATACGTATGCATAACAACAAGCATCTATCTCAGATTTAAAATAAACGACTGGTCCAGCATTCACTGCCATTTGTGGAAGAGACTTCCAAACATCTGCTACCTTTTCTGTGTGAAAATGCTTCTGAATATCTCTCCTGAACACACTGACCATAATTCATAAACTACTTCCCTTTGTCCGCGAAACCCCAAACAGGGGAGAAGGTTTATCTTTATCAGACCTGAACTCTGATTTCGAAAGAGAATGGGCTTAATTCGTACAGTCTGTCCTCATATCTCACCCCAAATGTGCAATTATCATTCTTGAAAATCTAACATGTAGTTGCTCGAAGGGCAATATGTCCTTCTGAAAGTGTGATACTTGGATCTGCTCCCTGTACTCCCAGTGAGATCTAAGCAGGGCCATTCAAAGCTGCAGCATAACTTCTTCGGTTTTATGATAGATGAGCTACTCCCGAGTTCGAGAGCTTTCATTGCCCTGTCCAGAGAGCAGTTAAGAGACCATCACATTGTTGTGGGTTGTGAGTCACATATAGGCCAGACCAGGAAAAGATGGCAGTTTCCCTTCCGAAAGGCCGTGAGTGAAACTTTACTTGTTGAATTATTTTTTCCACTTGGACATTGCTAAGGCAAAACAATAAATCAACGAGTTGACCATTTCCCTGCAGACATCGACAGAGTCCCCTGTTGGCTTCCTTTTCGTATGGTCTGATCTACCTGCTTACTTAGTGGGTCTGGAATTACACTTATAGAGAGATGTGCAAATTAATTTTGTAATACAGATAGATAAATATACAACTTTATAAAACCAGTCTTTCCCTTTCATATCCAGAGTAACCTTACAGTTCTGAAATATCTATCTCCTTATACGAGCTTAAGATATGTTCGTGTTTGATGCGTGTTTAATAGTGTTTATGCACTTGCAATGCATAGCTTGTCGAACTAGAATTGGGGCTGTTTTCCTTCTCACATGGTTCTGCTTCATTGTCCTAATGTTCTCTGGAGTGCATGTGGAAGCTCTCTGATTTGAATGGCTTCTTTCTGCTTTGATGTGGAGGTGCTGATGTTGGACTGGAGTGGACAATGTCAGAGGTTACTTGAAATCAGGTTATCGTCTAACAGGTTTAATTGGAATCACAAGATTTCGCGTGAGCTGTGACATCTTAGTTAGTTATCCAGGACATGTCCGACTGCGGTGGCTTAGCAGTAGTTTGATGTAACAATGTAATTGATATAATTTAAATTCAGCTTCTATTACAGGAAGGGTGTTACATGAGACAACATTCGATATTTAAATATTCCCTTTTACATGGACCGGTCTCAAAAGCATATCTGCAGAAATTCAGGTTTTTTATTCCATCCGAAGGCTTGTCGCAATGTCTCACCACAACCCCTCAATCATCAATCAAGGTGCAGGCTTGCATATCTCTCTGACTTGATTCAGTTTGACAGTGGATGCCGCAAGATTGCTGGCTTAATATCTCAGTTCCACTGTCCAATTAACAATGGTTCAATGTGATCAATCAAATCAATTAGCTGGTGTACCTGGACCAGTCACACCAACACCTCAGTCGACACCAGGATTTCTCTTACAGGTTCACAACGCTACTGCCATAGACACCATTGATGCCATCTTCCTCCACCGTCACCACAAAAAGCACGATGAGACAATGATGAGGATGAGAAGAAAGAAGATCAAAGGATACGATTGACCTGGTGCTGGAAATCGAATCGAGCAAACAGCATGAACGTGGCCTGCTCTGCCACAAGGAACAGTGTCGGAAAATGCACCAGGACTAGAACATTTCAGCTCCGAGGTGACATGAGAGTGACTGTGATTGTTTTAATTCAGATCCACTGACATCAAGCCGGTGTTCCTCTCATGCCATTGCCTCCTACTGGCCAGCAATGGAAGGTGGAGTCTGAATGTGAAACTGCCAAGCCCACAAAACAAGGAGCTGGTCGAAACGTTTCGCCTGATTGGAGAAGAGTGAAGGTCCAATTTGAGTCTTCCTCAAATTTCCAGGAAACAGTCAAGGGGTCCATCAAGAGCACCATTCGTTTCAAATGTCTTCTAACAGCAGTAGAGTAACAGGGAAAACTGGCGAACGTACACCAGAGCGTGCAATACCAACCCCGCTGTACTCGAAGGGGCTCATTGTCACGGAGGAAACCCAGGAGGGGAAGGGGCAGCAAGCTTTGCTCTTTTCTTTGGAAGCCTCTGAGATTATCTCCCGGGACAGGGTCCACAATGTGTAATGGAATGAGATGTACTCACTTTTGATCCTCAGAAGGAACAAATGGAGATCTCTGTGCTCAGCAAACTGAAGGAAGAAGGTGGCTCGCTAACGTCATCCCAGTCTGACATCCTGAGGATCCACAAATGCTTTTATGCTGGACTCTATGACGCAAAGCTCACTGACACTGCGACCTCCCATTAGTTTCTGTCCGCTATCGGAGATGTCTGAGACAACAGCACCAGAGAGAGGCTGCATCAGCTGTTATCTCTGGATGAACTGACGAAAGCCCTCAAATCCTTAAAAACGAGTAAATTTCCTCGAAGTGATGGCTTACCAGACAAGTTATGATCAACTCTGTCAGACTTGTTTGGCGATTACCTGCTGGAAGTGAACCACAGTATGCTGTCGACAGGTAACTTGTGTGAATCCATAACGAAAGTTGTCACCCCTTCACCTCCAATCACAACGTTGAGACGGATGACGAAGGACCAGTTTTACGCTGAATGCAGATAACAAAAGTCTGACTGAGGTCATCGCCAACCGGATCAGGTCTTCATTGTGATCCGTGATTCGCACTGACCAAACTGTTCTGTACTGTTTAGAAAGACACCCGAGATCCTTGCAATCCTTAAGGATATGCTCACCTATGTGCAGGGCAGGTCTGCCTCATCAAGCTGGACCAAGAAAAGGCCTTTCCCAAGATATCGCACACCTACATGTGGGATGTGTTCTCTAAAGCGGTCTTTGGGAGGAAATCCGCACCTGAATCCAACTGCTGCGCACCAACATCGGCAGTGCAGCCTCAGTCAATGGGTGGCAATCAGAAATCTTCCCGACCAGATCGACAGTCAGGCAGGGCTGCCCCTTTCTCACCTTTCCTTTTTTATTGCTGACTTAGAGGCACCTGAATAATCGTTATGATTCAGTCAGATGTTTGTTCCTCTTGAGCCGTTGTCTATTCACTGCGAACCTCTTCAATAAGGTGCATCAGTGCACCACTGTTCATTTATGCTACCAATCGTTATTTAAATTCAGGACCCGAGTTTCAGACTCGGTTTCTTCATTCTCCAGCTGAATAAGCAATTCGAGCACTTTATAAGACCATAAAAACATAAGATCCTAAGATACAGGAGTGGAAGTAAGGCCATTCGAGTCCACGCCAATATTTTATCATGGTTGATGGGCATTTTAACTCCATTGACCCGCACTATTTCCGCAGCCCTTACTTCCTTGTGCGCTCAATAATTTTGTCAATCTCGACCTTGAAGGCATTTACCATCCTGGACTCCACTGCCCTCCATTGCAATGAATTCCGCAGGCCCACCTCACTCTGGCTGAAGAAAGGTCTCCTCATTTCCGGTCGGAATTGACCCCCTCTAATTGTAAGGTTGTGTCCCCGCCTAACGGAAAAAGCATCCTAGCGTCCACCCTTTCTGAGCCATGTATCATTTTATAAGTTTTTATTAGATATTCTCTCAATCTTCTGAACTCTAATGAATATAATCCCAGGATCCTCAGCCGTTCAACTCATGTTTGGCCTACCATTCCAGGGATCATCCTTGTGAATCTCCACCAGGCACGCTCCAGCGCCAGTCTGTCCTTCCTGAGGTGTGGAGCCCAAAATTGGACACAATATTCTAAACGGGGCCTAACGAGAGCTGTATACAATCTCAGATGCACATCTCTGCTTCTTTATATTAACCCTCTTGAGATAAATGACATTACATTTGCTTTCTTAATCACGGACTCACAAATCTTCACAAAAAATAAGTAGTAAAGCTGAGTTTTCGAAAATAACTGTTTCAATTAATTTAAATATCACACAACACAGGCTTATAGTCGAACAGATTCAGTTGGAAGGATTAGCTAGTGCCTCTAAATAAACCTGTTAGCCTATAACCTGGTGTTGTGTCATTTAGAACGTTGTCCACCCCAGTCCAATGGTTGAGGCTCTTCCTAATCGTGTATCATTTAATGGATACTTTATTGAGGATCGGTCCAGAAGAGTAGCAAACTTCATTCAGTTGAAACAAAACCCACGTTTCCAATGTAATCGGATCGTGCCAGCCCCAGAAATCTCATCAATAACTGAGACGTCCAAAGCTCTTTCCTCCTTGAACCAATCTTTCCAGCCACACTTTCAATAGTCAAGTGAGAGTTCAGAGTAACCCAGGAATCAGCTTTTCAATTTCTTGCCTGATTCGCTAAATTCTACTTTCAGAAATCATTCGCTTTTTCTCCTGGTAATGTTTATAATGAGGTCCGACCGCTGGACCTTGCATCGTTCCTTGATTGAGGCTGTTATTGTGGTCCAATCAGGGAGCACTGCCTGACATGAAACGGTGAATGTCATGGATGTTGAGAAGCTGAATGCCTGGCTCAATGAAAGTTTATTGTCAATCACTGCGCATTCTTAAATGAAGGGTGATTAACGATAGAATGCCGGTCTGTGTAGGGTTATTTTACCACTAAACATCGTTGATGCCAATGTGTATCAGGACCTCTGGCACTTCACTTTCCACACTTTCCCGCTCCCGCCCCTTTCTTATCCATAGTTCACGTGAATGCCAAGATGTGCTGAAGTTGTTCTGAAATGCCCTTGACCTTGGATAAATTTGAGGCAATATTCCACCCCAGATTCTGTCATTTCAGTGTCGAGAGTGGGGTGCAGGAAAAGCACAGCAGGTCACGCAGCATCTGAGGAGCAGGAAAGTTGATGTTTCGGACAAAAGCCCTTCATCAAAAATCCTGCCATGTCAGGTATAGAGCTTATGAAAGAGGTAGTCAGCCATTTTCGGTTTGTCCACTGACGCCATTTAATGTTAAGACAGAAGCTAATTGATTTTACCAGTAGGAAAGACAAATAAATAGTGGAGACTTGTAAGTTCTTGTCCATTCAAGTGACCAGAATGATAGGTGGACAGCAAGTGTTCGATGATAGTGAGTGCAATGACACAAACTCAGAGTTGAATTCTTTAACTTTACAAGGATCTGAGAGGAGTAAACTTTTCCAGAGAAGAATGAAAACTGCTGGCACTGAATGGACAGAAAGGCTCCTTGTTGCCTCTTGATTTAAAACTAGCATCTATATATTTATCAATGCACTGAAATATTTCCAAGACTGAAATGAAGGAACAATGCCTCATGTTTCTCTACTTTATATGGCACAGACGATGTTGTGCTCATTAACTCACTGAACCTGTCTTTCACGTTTTCAGTGTTCCTGTGTCTTCATAGTTCAAACATTTCTGGAATGTGACATTTCAGCATCCTCGCTGGTCACACCTCTCCACCTCCTGGCAAAGAACTCCATCCTGTCAGCAGTCATCTGTTTTAGGTTTCTTCACTGTACACGTCCAGTTCACTGCAGGGAACAGAGAATGAATCTCCTCGTGTGCTGCTATACAGATCTTGTGTGTGTTAGAGTCAGTTCAAGGACACGACTCATCCAAGTAGGCAGCTCTGTATTTTTGGACCTTATGTAACCAGTGATGATATTTTTCAGTAAGTTATTTTTCTTATATCAAATATTGCCTTAATTGGACAAGTTATGTTCGTTTGGGACACTTTATCAGTGTAAGATGAGGAATCCTTTTCAGTTATTAGAATATAGAACATCGAAGTACAGGCCCTTCGGCCCTCGATGTTGCGCCACCCTGTCATTCTGATCTGAAGCCCATCTCACCTACACTATTCCATGTACGTCCATATGCCTGTCCAATGACGATTTAAATGAACGTAAACTTGGCGAATCTACTACCGATGCAGGCAAAGCATTCCATACCCTTACTACTCTCTGAGTAAAGAAACTACCTCTGACAACTGTCTTATACCTATCCCCCTCTCTTTAAAGTTGTGTCCCCTCGTGTTGCAGTCCCCATACTTGGACAAAGGCTTTCCATGTCCAACCTATCTCACCCTCTGATTATCTTGCATGTCTGTATTAAGACACCTCCCAACCTTCTTCTCTCCAACGAGAACAGCCTCAAGGCCCTCAGCCTTTCCTCGTAAGACATTCCTTCCATACCAGGCAACATCCTACTAAATCGACTCTGCACCCTTTCCAAAACTTCCACATCCTTCTTTTCATGCTTTGACCAGAACTGTACACAATACTCCAAGTGTGGACGCACCAGTGCTTTGTACAGCTGCAGCATAACCTCCGAGTTGCGGAACTCAATCCTTCTATTAATAAAGGCCAAAAGCATGTATGCATTCTTAACAACTCTGTCAATCTGGGTAGCAACATTCAGGGATCTGTGTACATGAACACCGAGATCTCTCTGCTCATCTGCACTCCCAATAATCCTACCTTTCGCCCAGTACTTTGCAGTCCGATTACTCCGACCAAAGTGTATCACCTCACACTTGTCAACATTAAACTCTATTTGCCACCTCTCAGCCCAGCTCTCCATTCTATCTATGTCTCTCTGCACCTACTACATCCTTCGTCACTATCCACAACTCCACCGACCTTCGTGTCGTCCGCAAATTTACTAACCCACCCTTCGAAGCCCTCATCCAGGTCATTTATAAAAATGACGAAAAACAGTGGACCCAACACCGACCCTTGCAGTCTGCCGCTAGTAACTGGACAGCAAGATGAACATGTTCCATCAACTACAACACTCTGTTTTCTTTCAGGAAGCCAATTACTGATCCAAACTGCTATGTCTGCCACAATCCCATTCCTCCACATTTTGTATAATCACCTATTGTGGAGAACCGTTATTGAATGCCTTGCTGAAATTCATATACACCACATCAACCGGTTCACTCTCATCTACCTGTTTGGTCACTTTGTCAAAAAAGTCAATAAGATTCGTTAGGTACGACCTCCCCTTCACAAAACCGTGCTGACTGTCCCTGATCAGATTATTCATTTCTATATGGTTATAAATCCTATCTCTTTTCCAACACTTTACCAACGACTGAAATGAGACTCAGTGGTTGTCTCTCCTACCCTTTTTGAACAAGGGAACCACATTTGCAATCCTCCCGTCCTCAGGCACTATTCCTGTCGACAATGATGATTTGAAGATCAATAACAAAGGCTCGGCAATCTCTTCCCTTGCTTCCCAGAGGAACCTAGGAAGGATTCCATCCGGCCCAGCGGACTTGTCTATTTTCACTCTGCAGTATTTCTAATACGGAGAAAGTGAGGTGTGCTGATGCTGAAGATCAGAGCTGAAAAATGTGTTGCTGGAAAAGCGCAGCAGGCCAGGCAGCATCAAAGGAGCAGGAGAATGGACGTTTCGGGCATACGCCCTTCTTCAGTAATGAGCAGGGTGTGCCAAGCAGGCTAAGATAAAAGGTAGGAAGGAGGGACTTGGGAGAGGGGCGTTGGGAATGCGATAGGTGGAAGGAGGTTAAGGTGAGGGTGATAGGCCGGAGTGGGGTTGGGGGCGAAGAGACCTACAATTTGCAGTCTCCAGTCACCAGCTATTATCCCTTCATGCAACAGCTGCTGTTAAACAGAGAAGCCATGGCCAAATATTGAAGAGAACATTTCTCAGAGAAACAGTCAACAACCGAAAATTAATTCCCAAATGGTCACTGTCAAGTTAATGACGATATGATGTAAAATAAGATTCCAAATGTGGATGGATGGTTTTCGGGTGTCATTGCTGGTAAGGATCGTGGCACAGTGGCTCAGTGATTAACTCTGCTGCCTCACAGCACCACTGGTCGTGTCTGTGTTGGATGCCCTTCGCAGAGTCGGGGTGAACTCAATGGGCCAATTGGTCTGTTTCCGCATTGGAGGGATTTTATGATTTTGCTCAATATGCATTTTTCAATGTTTGCTATTAACCGAGTGATATATGCATAAAAGAATACAAATATTCCGTCACAACTGGGAGTTAACTCATCACTGTCACCTCTTTGTTCAAATTCTTAAATAAATGAATTGAACCATGTTGTCATGTTACAGTCCCCCAGGCAATGCCAGCAGGTATAAATGAAAAGCTTTGGGATTATAGCTCCTCAGCTTTGAGTACAGAGAGAGATCGTCTACACAAAGAGATTGATGAAGAAAACGAAGTTTACATTTAGCCAGCTCCGGAAAATATTCGACACGACCCTTCTGTTGTAACAATTCCTGATGAGTGCATTACACATTTGCCTTTATGTGAATTTCTCTGAGGATTCCCCACAGTTTCACTCTGCCATTGACAACGATACATGGGCATGTTGTGGCCACTCTCACATAGAGGCAGATGATCCGCAGCTTAATCAGATTACATGGACCATACATAATCCGCAGGAATAGCCTGGGAAATTGGGTGTAATTATTCATCTCTTCTGGGAAACTTCTAGATAGCTCCATTTCAAGAGGAGACTATGAACAGTTTCGGTGGAAGTAAGGAAACCAATCACTTTGGAAGAATATAAACAGTTGTATTTTTATGTAGAGAGTACAATAACATTTCAGTTGAGCTTGGTTCTGGATTTTGAGTGAATAAGCAATGGTCTTCTCTCGTAAACTTGTAGGTTTTTATGTAATCAAAGCAATGTGTTTTATAAACTGCGTTTGACGTCTGTTTGTCGGCTGAATGGTTTTGTGCACGAATGAACTTTTGTTAATATTGATTGTGTGCAAACCTGCATGGTAGTATTGGAGCCTGAAACATTTGTTGGAGAGTTCTGGAATCTGGGATGAAGAACAAAACCCTTAACTGAGAAACCTCTAGTTTCAATTTTATCATTGTTGTAATTACTTTTAGTCTTTGTAAGACCTGGAACAGCGTGGATGTAGACCTGTACTGATGAGAAGGGAATGAGAGATTTAGTCAACAACATTACGTTGGAGTGAAAGATTCGTGTTGGTCTCAGATAGAAATGTTTGGATAAAAACAAAATCTGAATCTTGACCTTGTTCATGTACTCGGCAAAATACCTGGATGATTATGACACCAACGTCATAGACTTCATTAACTAATGCATGGAGGACTGCATGCCAAATAAGTCAATCCAAGTATTCCCCAATCGTGGACCTTGAATGAACCAAGAAATACACTCCCTCCTAAAGACCCGATGGGCAGCATTTAAGGCGGATGACACAGACTAATACAGGGAATCCAGATATGACCACCAGAATGGAGTGACTACTGGATCAATTTAAAGGCTAATGCGACCAACCAGACACCAACCGCCCATGGCACGGCCTAAACAACATTACGGATACAAAATGATGCAGAGCAAGATAGCGGACAAAGACATATCCCTCCCTGACACACTCAGTGTTTTCTATGCTTGGTTTGAGCTCAATGCCAGCGTTGCAGTCACCCCGGCCCTAATATCCCCTGACACTCCTGTTCTTTTGGTCACAACTTCAGATGTCCGATCAGTCTTTCTGAGAGACAACCCGAAGAAATCAGTGGGCCGACACGGAATTACAAGGTGAGCACAGAGATGCTGTGTGAACCAACTGGTGGAGTATTCACCCACATCTTCAAGCTCTCCCTCCAACAAGCCGAAATCCCCACCTGCTTGAAGAATAGCATGACTATCCCGATACCGAAGAAAGCACATGCAATGTGTCAACTTTCCTTCCCACCTATTTTTGTCTCATCTGCAAATTAGGCAAAAGGACATTCCCTTTCTTCATTCAAGTTATTCAAAAATAGAGTATTTGGAGAAAACGATGACTGCAGATACTGGAGTTCAGAGTCGACCGCGTGGTGCTGGAAAAGCACAGTAAGTCAGGCAGCATCCAAGGTGCAGGAGAATCGACGTTTTGGGCAGAAGCTGTTCATCATGGACGATGAAGGACTTCTGACTGAAACGCGATTCTCCTGCTCCAGATGCTGCCTGACCTTTACCAGCACCACACTCTTGATATAAATACAGTTGTACATTTTATATGTATAATCTATGTTACGTAATGTTGCATGCTGAAGCTGATTGTGTCTGTACAAATATTGTTGTGTATTAGAGCTGATTGTGTTTACACGTTAGTAGCATTGTACATAGGAACTTTTAGTGTTGATGTAAAAATATTATTTTGCGTTGGATCTGCTCCAGTGCACATATAAATGTTGTCGTCTATCACAGCTGCTCATGTTTATATGTAAATACTGTTGTTTCTTGGAACTGTTTCTATTCATGCATCAATACAGTATTGTTCACTATGATGTTGTGCCTCTATCTTACCCATTAGTAATACAGTGTCTGGCCGTGTGGGCTGATGCAAAGCTCCTCCAGGACTTTGGAATAGATCTGCAGTCCCAGCACCAGCCAGAGCAGCGGAAGTACAGAGAAGGGATGGTTATGTGTTAGCAGGTGTGAGGAATGATTAGACAGGACACCGAGGTCTAGTTATTGTTGAGCGGACCTCAAGTTCTGGAAGGGGTGGTGACAATAATTGAAGAGCACTGGGGACAGACAGTGTGTTAAATAAAGCTACAGCGAACTTCGAATATTGTAGCAGACAGAGAATTCAATTGAGAAGAATGGGGAGACGATTAAATGGATATGAGGGCAAGTTGAGAGTAATAAGGAGAGAGCAATATACAGGGGAATGGGGGAATGATAAAGACAGAACAGGAAGAGGATTTGACAGAAATTGACAGGGGCGAAATATGTCGGCAGAAACAGTGTTGACTACAGGGGTCCAGGGAGAGGGTAAGCACAGGGGCAGCTGAAAAAAAATATAATGTGTTCAGCTGGATGGCTCTAATTGAACATGGGTTCCCTGATTGGGGCTGTAAACCTGTTCCCATCAGGGAGTACTTGCTGACAGATACAAACAGGAACATTCGGGGTTCTGCTCACTCGAGGAAGCAGTTTTGTGGTAGCTGGTACAGTGTCAGATACTATGTATGCGTAAATGCAGTGACTTGATGACGGGTTCCCGGCCTTTGTGACACGTGAGTAGATTAAATACATAGTAATAAGGACAGTGGTGATTACAGGGGAGCAGTGTGAGAATTATGTTAAGAGGAAGATGGAGGACATTTATTACAGCGTAATTGAGAACGAACTACCTAGTGTTATTAGTAGAGGGTTGAATACAGGATAGCTGGGATAGGGGAAATACATGGGAAAGGCATACAGGTACACACAGAGTGCAGGATTAAATGAAGACTAAAATTATATGAGTTAACTGGAGAGCAATGTGCAGAAAGTTGAATGCAACGACAGGACTAAAGATTGTCATGTGTGCAGTTTTTAATAAAATTGTTGAGCGCAGAGTAATTGTAAGAATATGAAATGCAAAGTAATACTGACAGGATTGAATGGAGAGGAATAGGACGAGGGTTAAATATAAGGGAAGAGAGAAATGGTTAAGTACAGGGGAATAGAGAGAATCAAATGCAGAATAACATTGGGTTAAGTAAAGATGAATTGGGGAGGATTAAATGCAGACTAAAAGGAAGAGGTTTAAATACAGGGGAGTGGATAGAGAGGAGTGAATTCAGATAATGGCTTAAATACAGAGCAAGAGAGAGCGGGAGAAAGAGAAAGACAGAGTATCCGGGAGAGAATTTAACACAGGGGAAGAGATTGGATTGCATTGATAATAAGAGAGTTGTTTAACTACTGTGGATTAGGTAAAGGATTAAATATTGCTCAACAGAAATGTTTTCCAGTTTTAGTTATTGTTGGTGAAAATAGGCATAGCCTTCCAATAAGCTTCCAATAAATGTTCTGATCCCTTCAGATTTCCAAACCACAACATTAAGTCACTCCTTTCATCTGCACAATTACTCCCCTCCAATACTGCGTTGTCTCACAAAATCACCTCTCTCCATCTCACTGACTACTCAGTCCTGGCACCTCACACACAACCTATTCCTCACACTTTTCTCTCCCACCTGCTCTCTCTTTTTTTATGTAGAGCAGTGTGGACTAATGTAATTCCCTTCTCCTGGTCTTTCACTCACATGAGATGGAATGAATGGCATTCTGTTGTTCCTCTTTACACTCACAAAATGAGCTAAACTACCTCCTCCACTTCCTTCGTATCAGTCCCAAAAGGGGCTATTTAAAATTAATTCATGAGAATGAAGGAGTCGCTTGTCAGAGCCAACATGTTCTTGCCCATCGCTAATTGTCTAGAGAGTCAAACACATTGTTGTGTGCCTGGAATCACTGTCGTCCTGACAAAGTAAGTATGGTCGTTTTTCTTTGTAAAGGACATGAATCAACCGACAATCGTCATTGGATTTTTGGTCATTAGACTCCTCAATTGCAGAGTTTTATTGAATTCAACTGTCACCATCCTACATACTGGCATTTGAATCTGGTTCCCCAGAACATTACCTGGATCTCTGGATTGACAGTCTAGTGATAATTCCAATAGGACACTGCGTCCACATGCTGAATGACCTCCTTCTGTGTAACAAGCTGGAGGTGGGGCTGAACAAAACCAAAAGAACTGTGGATGCGATAAATCAGCAAGAAAATCCGAACTTGCTGGAAAAATCTCAGCAGGTCTGCCAGAATCTGCGCAGAGAATTCAAAGCTGAATGCCTTCCCGCTCCAGTACAGTAGGCTAGAGAAGGGGCTGAATGGCCTCCTCCAGTTCCTGTGGCACACGCTTGCGAAGGAGTTGAATAGTCTCCAACCATTCTAGTGTTGCTGCGTGTGTCTATGCCAGCAGCACACTTATTGAAAACTCAGCAATGCTTTATCTATTGAATAAAAAACAAAATCCGTCAGCGAAATGTTCAATTCTCTGGCTATTTGTTCGCACATTGAACAATATTTTAGATAACGGCTGCTTGCAGTATTCCAAATATTTCAGCTAATCACTGTCAATTAGTGGGATCTTTCTAAGCACATTTTATACTGAAAACCAGTGAAGGAGGCAGAGAAATAGGAGATAACGTAAGAAGTGAGAAACCATTAAACTTTCTGAACAAGAGATATGCTATAAATTAAATTACCTAATTCTGGAGGTGACATGAGAACATCAAGGCTTGGAGGTGTACACTTTATTTCTCTGGAAAGTCGCTGGGCAGTTTGAACAGGCTAGAAAAAACCTGTTCAAAGTCGAGATGGAATACAAAGTTAAGGAAAATATTATTAAATCTTTACAATTCATATTTTCAGACACAGTTGGGGGGGACACCGATCAAATCTGAACTCTTGAAAAGTGAATGGATTGTAAAGGGGTGAAATTGAGCTCTGGAAATGTGTTGCTGGAAAAGCGCAGCAGGTCAGGCAGCATCCAGGGAACAGGAGAATCGACGTTTCGGGCATAAGCCCTTCTTCAGGAAGGGCTTATACCTGAAACGTCGATTCTTCTGTTCCCTGGATGCTGCCTGACCTGCTGCGCTTTTCCAGGAACACATTTCCAGCTCTGATCTCCAGCATCTGCAGACCTCACTTTCTCCTGAAATTGAGATCTGCCCACTTCTCAACGCTACTCCTTTTGGAAGGATGTCAATGCCTTGGATAAGCTCTGGCAGTGGGCTATTAGTCATAGGAACATAGAAAAAGGTCAATCAGCCCCCGTGAGCTAGTTCGACCATTAAATGGTTGATGTGCAGCAGAACGCCATACACCTCTATTTGTATCGTTCCCTTAACACCAACGTTTACTAAAAAAGAAAATCCACCTCGGATTTAAAATGAAAACCCAATCCACAGTCGTTTGTCGTGCAGAGTTCCAAACAACCTGTCTGTGCAAATGCTTCCTAAAATTTCTCGTGAACACACAGGCTTTAATTTGCAGATTTTGGACCTTTGTGCTTGACCAATGGAAACAGTTTACCTTCATCCACCCTGTCTTCAATTTCGACAGAACAAGGACACATTTGTCCGGCCTCTCCTTATAACTGAACCCCGAAAGTCAAGCTCTCATTCTTGCAAATCTTTACTGTATTCCCTCCCATTGTACGCCATTGTATCCAAACTAAGGTATAGATGCTGGATCTGTTCACATTAATAATAAATCAGGTTGGCGATGACCTCAGTTAGATTTCGTTGTCTGCATTCAGCGTAGAATTGGTCCTTCATCATCCCTCTAAACATTGTGATCGTAGGTGAAGAGGTGATAACTTTCGTTATGGATTCACACAAGTTACCTGTCGACAGCATACTGTCGTTCACTTCCAGCAGGTAATCGCCAAACAAGTCTGACAGAGTTGATCATAACTTGTCTGGTAAGCCATCACTTCGAGGAAATTTACTCGTTTTTAAGGATTTGAGGGCTTTGGTCAGTTCATCCAGAGATAACAGCTGATGCAGCCTCTCTCTGGTGCTGTTGTCTCAGACCTCGACGATAGCGGACAGAAACTACTGGGAGGTCGCAGTGTCAGTGGGCTTTGCGTCATAGACTCCAGCATAAAAGCATTTGTGGATCCACAGGATGTCAGACTGGAATGACGTTAGCGAGCTACCTTCTTACTTCAGGTTGCTGAGCACAGAGATCTCCATTTGTTCCTTCTGAGGATCAAAAGTGAGTACATCTCATTCCATTACACATTGTGAACCCTGTACCGGGAGATAATCTCAGAGGCTTCCAAAGAAAAGAGCAAGGCTTGCTGCCCCTTCCCCTCCTGGGTTTCCTCCGTGACAGTGAGCCCCTTCGAGGACAGCGGGGTTGGTTTTACACGCTCTGGTGTACGTTCGCCAGTCCCCCCTGTTAATCTACGGCCGTTAGAAGACATTTGAAACGAATGGTGCTCTTGATGGACCCCTTGACTGTTTCCTGGAAAATTGAAGAAGACTCAAATTGGACCTTCACTCTTCTCCACCCAGTCTAATCGTTTTGACCAGCTCCTTGTTTTGTGGGCTTGGTAGTTTCACATTCAGACTCCACCTTCCCTTGCTAGCCAGTAGGAGGCAATGGTAAGAGAGGAACACCGGCTCGATGTCAGTGGATCTGATTTAAACCAATCACAGTCACTCTCATGTCACCTCGGAGCTGAAACGTTCTAGTCCTGGTGCATTTTCCGACACTGTTCCTTGTGGCAGAGCAGGCCACGTTCATGCTGTTTGCTCGATTCGATTTCCAGCACCAGGTCAATCGTATCCTTTGATCTTCTTTCTTCTCATCCTCATCATTGTCTTATCGTGCTTTTTGTGGTGACGGTGGAGGAGGATGGTATCAGTGGTGTCCATGGCAGCAGCGTTGTGAACTTGTAAGAGAAATCCTGTGTCGACTGTGGTGTTGGTGTGATCGGTCCAGGTGCACCAGCTAATTGATTTGATTGATCACATTGAACCATTGTTAATTGGACAGTGGAACTGAGATATTAAGCCAGCAAGCTTGCGGCATCCACTGTCAAACTGAATCAAGTCAGAGAGATATGCAAGCCTCCACCTTGATTGATGATTGAGGGGTTGTTGATGAGATATTGCGACAAGCTTTTGGATGGAATAAAAAAACTGAATTTCTGCAGATATGCTTTTGAGACCGGTCCATGTAAAAGGGAATATTTAAATACCGAATGTTGTCTCATGTAACACCCTTTGTGTAATAGAAGCTGAATTTAAATTATATCAATTACATTGTTACATCAAACTACTGCTAAGCCACCGCAATAGGACATGTCCTGGATAACTAGCTGAAATGTCAGAGCTCACGCGAAATCTTGTGATTCCAATTAAACCTGTTGGACGATAACCTTAATTCATGTAACTTCTGACATTGTCCACTCCAGTCTAACATCAGCACCTCCACATCAAAGCAGAAAGAAGCCATTCAAATCAGAGAGCTTCCACATGCACTCCAGAGAACATTAGGACAATGAAGCAGAACCATATGAGAAGGAAAACAGCCCCAATTCTAGTTCGACAACCTGTACATTTCAAGTCCATAAACCCTATTAAACACGCATCAAACACGAACATATCTTAAGCTCGTGTATGGATATAGATATTTCAGAACTGTAAGGTTACTCTGGATATGAAAGGGAAAGACTGGTTTTATAAAGTTGTATATTTATCTGTCTGTATTACAAAATTAATTTGCACATCTCTTTATAAGTGTAATTCCAGACCCAGTAAGTAAGCAGGTAGATCAGACCATACGAAAAGGAAGCCAACAGGGGACTCTGTGGATGTCTGCAGGGAAACGGTCAACTTGTTGATTTATTGTTTTGCCTTAGCAATGTTCAAGAGGAAAAAATAATTCAACAAGAAAAGCTTCACTCACGGCCTTTCGGGAGGGAAACTGCCATCTTTTCCTGGTCTGACCTATATGTGACTCACAACCCACAACAATGTGATGGTCTCTTAACTGCTCTCTGGACAGGGCAATGAAAGCTCTCGAACTCGGGAGTAGCTCATCTATTACAAAACCGAAGAAGTTATGCTGCAGTTTTGAATGTCCCTGCTTAGATCTCACTGGGAGTACAGGGAGCAGATCCAAGTATCACACTTTCAGAAGGATATATTGCCCTTCGAAAAAGTACATGTTAGATTTTCAAGAATGATAATTGCACATTTGGGGTTAGCTATGAGGACAGACTGTACGAATTAAGCCCATTCTCTTTCGAAATCAGAGTTCAGGTCTAATAAAGATAAACCTACTCACCTGTTTGGGGTTTCGCGGACAAAGGGAAGTAGTTTATGAATTATGATCAGTGTGTTCAGGAGAGATATTAAGAAGCATTTTCACACAGCAAAGGTAGCGGATGTTTGGAAGTCTCTTGCACAAATGGCAGTGAATGCTGGACCAGTCGTTTATTTTAAATCTGAGATAGATGCTTGTTGTTATGCAAACGTATTTTGGGATAAGTCACAAACATAGCTGTATGAAGTTACCTTACAGATCAACTATTGAATGGCAGATTAGGCTTGAGGGAGCTGAATGGCCAGTTGCTATATTGCTGTGACTATTAACCTGTGTATGTGTGTAGATTTGTTCCTATATCACAGTATGATTGTATTTCTATTTGTGTGTGTGTGAGAGAGAGAGAGAGAGAGAGAGAGAAAGAGGTAGAGAAAGAGGGAGAGAAAGGAGAGCGAGAGAGGGAGAGAGAGAGTGCGAGGCGTTGTGTTAATGTATCAGTGTGCAGCTGTCTTCTTGAAGCAAGTGGAGAACTCAGCTATATGGAGAGAGGGTTGGAAGATGTCAGTAAACACATCCCCTGTTTGTCCATGGAGGATTTAAGTGCATGGCCAGGGACTCCATTATAGCTCATCGCTTTGCTTGGGTTGACTCTCAGGAAGACTGTTCTGACGTCTGCAGTGGTAACTGAGGGAGTAGGTGCGTCAGCGGATGTTGGGGCAGACATCACTGCACCACTGGCAATCTGCTTAAGCCAAGCATAGCATTGAACGCTTCAGGGAGGGATGTGTCTACGTCCGCTGTTTTGCTCTGCTACAGTTTTTATACCGTCATATTCTTTAGGCCTTGCCAGAGGTGGCTGGCTTCTGTTTGGTAGGGTTGGGCCTCTATCCTGGTCTGGTACTCTCCTTTGGCATCCCTGATGGCTTTGGGGAGGTCATCTCCACTTTCCCTGTTCTGGATTACGACTCGAATGCTGCTTGCATGGCTTTCAGTCGGGAGTAGATTTCCTAGTTTATCCAAGGTCTACGACTGGAGGACTCTCAGATTGATTTCTTTGGTAAGCAATCCTCCACATATTTGCTTTTGCAGTCTGTGACAGTGGTGGTGTACTCAACCAGGTTTTCTGCTGCGGTCTTGGACACGTCTCGTCCACCACATCCAATCGGTCTCAGAACCGTATTCCAACGCATTAGAAACAGCATTGTACTACCTTTGTGAAGTGTTATCCCATTTGAACTTCTGCTTGTAAGTTGTTTCCACACATAGGAGAGACTAGGAGCTGAGGAAACAGGCTCGGACCTTGGAATGTAGATGAGAATGAATTTCTTCAGCCTATCTGTGGTTAATCTATGGAAATCGTCATCACCTATGGCTGTGGAGACCAGGTTGTTGAATGTATTTAGGACAGAGATATATGGATTTGTTATTGGTCAGGGTATCAAAGACTGCAGAGAAAGGGCAGGAAAATGGGATGGAGAAACAGAGCATTCATGATTAAATTGCACAGCTGACTCGATGGGCTGAATGCCCGAATTATGCTCCAACATTATAAAAATATTGATGTATCGACGCAAGTCACGCTAACATAAAACAACATTTATATATTACATGTGTGGTTGAAACATGCACAAAAGTGCTGACATCCAGCTTTTTATAATGTCTTCCCCTGCCTTGTTCAGTTCGTAACACAGGTGTTTGAACAGAAGTAACAGTTCAGCTTTCAGGGTTCAGGAAGTAGAGGTTATGATATTTGGATCTTTCGCAAATTCCCAGAAATGCACCATTGTGAGTAATTTGTGCACAATGTCCTGCTGTATAGTTCATTTACCTTTTTCCATCAGAAGCAATCTCATGCTGATCGAGAAATATATCCACACTGCGAGGGCCACGGAGCCACACCCACATCCTCACACACCCACCAACACAGAGACACACAAACACACCCACGCACAGAAATACAGTCAAATTGAGATAGAGGAAGATGGTGACAAACAGAAACAGGAACACACCCAAACTCACATACACACTTGCACATGCAAAAAAAAACATCAAATGAAATAATGGAACATACTTAAACACCAACTGCAGAAACATTCTGAAACCCTCAAAAACACACACAACAAAACAATCAGACTGAAGTTTGGGAACACTCCAAGACACTGACACATTATTGCAGCCACACTCACACAGACAGACACACAGCCACACAAATAGGCATATTGAGATAAATAGGATCATACCAATGTACAGGCAGAATGCACACACACAGAAATGCAATCATGTTGAGATATGGAAACAAATCAACACACACTCTCATATAACAGTCATGCTTTGACATGGGAACACATGTGTACACAGGTACAGAATCACATCCACGTCCACATATATAGACATGAATTCAGAGTGAGTGACATTATACACCAAAGTGGAAGAACTGACAGAAACAATTTGAGATACATGCATTAGCACATTGAAGCATTGTTACAGAACCACAAACGTAAATGCATACAGGCACAGAATGACATTCAGAAACAAAGTGACGCACCCACAGACAGACAGAGAGAGATCCTGCTTTGGGCACAGAAAGATCTCGGCATACATACAGCCAGCCAAACACAATCTCAATAACACTATCACCGACGTAAACAGGAGCACAGCCAGGCAAAAACACACAAGCAATCCCACAATAATACACCTAAACTCAATGATAAACACACAAATAGTAACAGAACCATCATAACAATATGACAGTAACACACAGAATCACAGTCGTACAGCCATAATATTATAACCCTGAAAGCTGAACAAACAGCATTCACACAGGCAGAACACAGCAAACACACATGTGCAAAACACACAGATTCACAATCACACAGGCACAATAACAGACACATTAAAAGACTCAAATTCACGGAAACACTCTCATGGAGACTGAATAACATACTCAAATAAATAAACACAGTAATGTAAAATCAATGAAATACTTGCAACACACATAAGTAGAAACGCACACACTGTCACACCCAGGGACATACCCAAGCACAAAAACCAGGGATACACATACAGTAACATTCCCACAAAAGCAATGAAGCAAAACCAACAGAGACATACAAGGACCCACAAAAACTGAAAGGGAACTTCATAAAGAACACAGTTCTCACAGGTATAGGGGGACAGAGAGAGAAAGAGGGAGACCAGTAATGTTCAGGAGATGGAGGGAGATTCATTTAGAGAAATGTAATGATTGTTTGATCAAGGTACTGCCAGCTGTGTCTGTACGTTTTGTGTTTTCCAAAATCACCTCCTGGGGAGAAAAAAATCACTGAATATAGGGAGTGAAGCGTTGTGAGCAAATGCAAGTGAATATGTGCTAAATTGAAACAACAATTGTCTGTCATGTTGAATGTGAGAAAATGACACAGAGTGCGCAAAGAGAGGGAGAGACAGAGAATGAGATAGACCGAGTGACAAAGAATGTTCGACATAGAAGAAGATGAAGAGACAGACAGATAAACAGACAGAGAGAGAGAGAGAGACAGAGCAATACAAACAGTAGAGACACGGAGTGAGACAGACATAGAGAGACAGAGAGAGACTGAGCAAGAATCTGAGATATGGGGAAGTGCTCAAGACGGGGGTGAGAGGGACAGTGACAATGTCAGAAAGAGATGGAGAGAGAGAACGCAATATCCTTGTGATGGGAATAGACAGGTAGTGAACTAATCGAACTCTCTCAAAGTCAAACGTGCAAGAAGTAGTAACCCATTCAGGTGAGGGGATAAACAGCACATGGAGCCTTTCACTTGTTGTAATAGCCTGTTTATTGAGAGCAGAAAAATCAGAATCTGACAATTATCATTATGTTACAACTGAACAACCTGCGATTTTCAGGAAGTGTGGGCGAACTAGGTATGAAGGGCTGAACGGCCTGCTGCTGCTCATTGTCTGGGTGCCCCCGTGTGCCTCCAACCGTCAGTCAATCAGGGACAACAGCGTGTTCCTGAGCATGGTGATTGGTAACCCATACTGCCTCCCCCTCCCCATCCACCGCTGGTGCTATAGTCAGATCCATGTCATTGCACTGATGGAATCCTGGCCATACATGAACAATTCCTACACTGGGAACACTGTGGCCATGTCTGAGCATCTCATTGTTGTTTTGCAGAGTCATGAAATGAACAGTTTACGTGGCCAGCTGTTACACCACGTTTCCGAACTTTGCTCGGAAATTGGACAGTCACTGCATAAATTAATGTGTCACTGCAGCTGAAATCCTTCAGCATTTCTCGGATGTACATAAAAGATGACGAGCGAGCCATACTTTCTGAGAATTGTTCCTTTAATGCGGAAGTATAAGTTGTTTGCAACGTACACTGTCCACAGAAGGATGACGCTAATGGATATGGTCAAGAGGGAAATCACCGACTTCCTCTGGTTCGCAATCTCTGCGTCTTGGTACTCAGGCCCCTCAGTGTCTTGCGGAATCGACTAGCCACCAAAATGTATCTGACAGCCATACTGCTCATCAACAGAATTAACACGAATTGGATGAAAAGAGTTGAAATGTTATCAAATCAGTTAAACTCCAATCACCTGGGATCAGTAATTAACTTAAGTTTACATGGCAGTACCAAAGAACGTTGTCAACTTCCCTCCTAGATTGAAACTAAAACAGAAGTGATTTCTAATTTTGGGACAGAGCAGAATGCCAGTTGTAGCTAGAACCATAGCCAAGTCTTTGTCTGCCCAAAATTTTCTCTTAGCTTTCGGCAGCAAATGGTTACAAAACAATTAAAGGAGAAAATACAGTGAGCCAGAGGGAACACTCTGTGGCTGCACTGACAAGGACAAAGATGGCACTGCACACAAGACTGATGTTCAGAAAACATATTGGGAAATAAAATTGTTTCAGTCGACTGGATATGATGTTAGTGAGAATGAACAGGAGACCCGACATTGCCATATCCAACAGGCAGAGCGTTGTGCATTTGGAGAGGCCACACTTTCCCAGGCGAGAAACAAATTCACCAGAAAATTAACGAAAGAGGCAGCAAGTGAATCGGAAATCGGAAATTACTGATTAAACATTATCCATGTCTGCTCAGAGAGCAATTGAAGATCTTAGCACTGAAATGGGTCAGTTGGAAGGATTCAGGTATCAAGTTTAAACAGGACAGCTCTTCGCCTCGCTCATTTCAAAGCAGCTCACTCCAGGATTGGGGACAGGAATTTGACAGACGAGAAGTGGTCGTCAATTCTACGATGAGAGGTAAGAGGTTTAGAGGAGATTGGAGTAAAAAGGCTTTCAACAAGAGAGTGAGGGGATCTTCCAATTCAGTGCTTCGGAATTTAACAGGATAAACACTTGAAGTATTGCAACATTCATGATGAGGAGTATAGTGTTGAAACCTGGGACAAATCTTGATTTAGTGCAGCTTTGAAAACACAAACGTGATGCACCGAAGGACCTCTTCTGTCTGGTCGGGTTCTATGATTCGAAGAATTGCTTCTGAGAGGCAGGTTGGGAAGAGAATCAAATTAAGCAAAGATTTTGGATGCTGTAAACATGAAACAGAAACAGAAGTAAATGGCGAAACTCAGCAGGTATGCCAGCATCTGTGGAAAGAAGAACAATATTACCAGAATCACTTAATTAGATCATCTTCATCGAAACATGGGTCACTGGACACAAAACATCAACACAGTTTACTCCTCGCACAAGATCCTATCATTGCAAACAAGAAATAGGGTTCATTTCTAAAAGGAATTGAGATTCAAAGTGTTGACATTCATCCATTATGGAACATTTATTAGACTATTCTTCGCATACCGAGGTTTTTCCTGGCGCAGTATTACAAAAGAAGTGATTTGTTGCACTTGAGAAGATGGAATTATTCGAGGAAAATGCTTACAGAGCTGACAAAGTTTTGGTTCATTATTCAAAGCATCAAACACTATATGAGCCCTCTCTGTGAGGGCAAACTGCAGATCTGATAACTTACTATGTCCCACATGGTCTGTTTTGGAAAGTCAACAACTCCTTATAATGTTTCGCAAGTATTCTAATTTTGCATGTCCATTGAATCAGCAAGGAATGCACATTTCAAATTGGGAAATGTGAGCTTTTTAATGCATTTGCTGCATTGTCGAAGTCAGTTTTAGAATGTGCGTGTTGACGTTTTATGAATAAAGTACATAATGAAGAACAAAAGAGACACATTTCTCTATTGCAATTCGTGGATGTGGCTGTTTTAATCTGAGTACGATAAACATACTATAATAAAAATTCGTCCTGTCTGACTCGCTGGAGTGTTCAGATCATGTCAGCAGAAACTACAATATTTCTTTAAAACCGATTTATAATGCGAAGAACCAAACTAGGCAAGCAATATTAACCTAATGATCAAATTGATAAAAGCCCTCAGTCTTTCTGAAATCCCAAAGAAGCTCAGATCAGTTCTGGCATTGAAAAAGGTCATTCATATCTGGGTCGACTGAATAATCTCCGTAACTGTCCAAGCCCACTTTCCATCATATTGTCCCTTGAAGATCACTTCCGATGCAGTGCCAGATTTCCTTTAGATGAGCTGAACGTTGCAGCTGAAGCAGTCCCCCATCCACAGCACCCCCACTCCTCCAAAACTGGGAGGTGAATTCCAGACAATCCAACACCCTCTTGATGAAATGGTGTGTCATCATGTCCCCTATAACCCTTCAATCAATTGGTATCCCTCTTGTACACTGCTCAATGATCATTCGATCAGGGTGGCAGGTCTCCATTCAAGACGTTAGTTATTTGGATACATGAATTACATGTTTTCTCTTTCTCCTCTGGGCAAAATGAACCTAACGTATCCATCTTTCCTCAACGCTTCAATAATTTCCATATTATTCGCAATATTCTTGTATATCTCTTCTATATTCTCCTCAGTGCAAGACTGTCTTGACGGTTAGGTGGTGATCAGAATTGTGCACAAACTGCAGCTGTGAGCGATCCAATGTCTAATTTATTTTCAGTGTTTCAGGTCTGGCAGGGGTGAGTGAATTTGTGTTGGGTTGCCTCTGGTGCAGGGTGACAGGGTAGTAATTTGGCGATGGGGGTCATATGACACTATATCTCAGTTCAGCTGTCCGGTCAGGATTTATGGTAATAATGGAACTGGAGGTATACAGTTGGAACATAGTGTGATCAAAGTGTGGGATAAGTTAATCAGTTCCTCACGAGTTAGACGATGTGTTTAATAGCTTCACCTCTGTTCTGATACCAGCTGATATAATCACAGAACAAGCCAGACCTTAGACTCCAGCGTGATGTATCACGACCTTATTTGTTTTGATTTATCAAAGTAATCTCTTCCTGAATTGAACGTAACCAATGCTGCAAAATATTGCTTCAGCAAAAAGACAGGAGTTTACGATAAACGAAATGGTGATACAATAGAATAAACGAAGCTACGTTCTTATAACACAGATTCAAAGGCAATGAACATGCAGTAAATAGATAATCGTTAATCTAAAAGCAATGCATAAATGAAAAAAAAGAAAACGTATTTTATAGATGGCACAAAACAATAGCAACGGTGCGATTACAAACAGAATATCCCTTGTACAATGCTCACACCAGAATCCGTGTATGTAACACTTGGCTATGTGACTTGTGACTTCAACTATTAAACTGGAACTCCAGTAAACCTCTTCCTGAATCTACCACACAGCTGATTGTCAATTTACTTAGCTTTAAGTAATCTACGCAGAGCTTTCTTTTAAACCAACATTTCTGGTCTGCAGTGAACACGCACTGTTGGGTCCACAGTAAAGTGATTGACTAAATCTATCATTCACTTCAAATGAGAACACATTTACATATCCAATCAGTTCCAGGAAATTAGAAGGACTAAAAAAAAATGACAAAATTGATAAAAGTGAAACGAAAGGTTTCAAAGGTCAGCGTACCATTCCTAATCTCAGATTCCAGAACTCACAAATAAATCTTTGGGTCCATTTTAATGCCATGTTGGGTTACAAACAAAAACAAACAAAGTTCCTTTTTTTTAGCCTACAGACAAACTTCTGAAGCAGTTTTAAAAACAAATTGTTGTGATTATATAAATACCTACAAGTTAACTATTAACTTCAGAAGCACAGCGACGCCCACTGCTTATTTACTCAATAGCCAGAACCAACTCACTCGAAATATTATTGAAATCTATACATAAAAATATCATCGTTTTTAATTTTCCGAAGTGATGGCTTTGCTCAATTCCACTGTAGTCTTCAATTGAAATAGAGATTCCCAGAAGAGATGAATAGCTTGGCAGACGAAAGTTCAATATCCCAGCCAATTTCTTCGGTATCTGTGACAGTGGGGAATCTGTAGCATCCCTGCAACTTAAAACTAAATCAGTCATCCGCCCCTGTGCGGGGGTGATCACCACATGCGCATGTACCATTGTCAGTTGCAGGAAACTGAAGCGAATCTTCAGGCAGATTCACATAAATTCAATTATGCAAGTCAATTATGCAAGACACTTAACCGGAATTGCTACAACTAGAGGGGTAGTGTAAAACATTTTCCGCAAATGCTGAAAATAAAACATCATTTTCTGCATGAATCTCTTTGTGCAGGCAATCTCTCTGAACTCAATGCCGATGTGATTCAATCTCAAAGCCTTTCCTTTGTACTTGCTAACATTGTCTGGGGGACTGTAACATTACAACGTGATTCAATTCATTTCGTAAAGAATTTGAATGAACAGGTGACGACGGTGAGTGAACTCCCAATTGTGGCAGAATATTTTTCAAACTGAGGTTTATTGGAAGAGTCTAATCTCAATCGATCAAGAGCAGAAATTGGAAAATACATATTAAGTTATTTCGTAACATCCTTACAGCGTACTTGGAGGCCAATCGGCCCATTGAATCCACTCAGACCCTGCAAAGGGCATCCCACTCAGACCCAATCCCTGGAACTGACAGGCAGCAGGGCTAACCATTGTGCCACCCCACATGCCGGCATTGGCAAAGCAACACCATCCAGCTCACTTTGAAATCTCCTTTTAATTCATCTTGCCCTTGACTTTGACCATTTGGAAATTAAATTCTACTTGTAAAGTAGCTCTCTGAGAACTTTCTCCTCAACACTGTGACGTCGCTTCCCTGTTTAACAGCAGCTGGTACCGTGAAGAAATATTGTTTGAGAAATGGAGACGACACATTTCAGGTTTTAACACATGCAACATCGAAATAGAATTGCTCACCTCGGATGGATACAGCATCATAACTTCTTCATTGAAGGCAAGGTTTGAAACAAGTAAAATATTCACTGAAAACTACCCTCAACCGTTACTTAAGCTCAAATCAATAGAGATCCTCATACCATGATGAGACTATCCTGGAGATAGCTGAGATATGACTCTGATGCACACATGATCTGTACAACAGCAGATGGGCACGAATGGTACCCACATGTATGGTGAAGAAACCTAGAACATTTGACTGATCATGAGATGACACAGTTTGAAGGAAGATGGACAGATAAGCCCAGTGGGGAATATGCACTTACAAGGGTGCAAAAATGTCAAATTCCAGAAACGTGTGTTTGGTAGTTCATATTGTGTACGTGCGCTGTAGTCATGGGGAAATGGGATTTGGTGTGAAGACTGATAAGGGACAGAAAACAGCGAGCAGAAGAAAAATATGCCATAATCAGTTTGTCAGGTTGGTATTAGCAAGTCCACAAGGAACTTTACTTGAGATACAGCCATTGAAAACTTCTATCAATGGCAGAGCTCATACGATCATGGGTTACATTGGGTAATATAATGTAGAGAAATGTGAGACATTGTTTCTTCATTTCCATCTTGGAAATATTTCAGGCCGTCAATAAAGTTATAGATGCTTAACCTAGTCATAAATCTAAAGCCAGAAAGTAGCATTTCAGTCCATTCAATGATTGCCTTTGCCATTATTCTCTTGAACATTTTACTTCTCTCAAAACTCTCTAAATTTGAGGTACACACGTTGGTTTGTGTCATTTCACTCCATCATCATGGAAGTTTTGCTCTCTTGCTTTCATTCTGGTCATTCAATGCTGCACTCAAAAGGACATCGACCCTCAACTTCCCAGTATAATTTTCTGTTTTTCCTTTTTTATACAGTCAGTGTCGGTGCTGTGTTAAAAATTAAATGGCAGCAGTGCACAAACCAAAAATGGCTGACTGACTCGGAATCATCAGTCCTGACTTGACAGAGTCCAGAATGGTATATTGCCTCGACAGTACCGAATGTCAAGCACATCCCAGAACAACTTTAGCACTTCCTGGATGTGGTTTGGGGTTGAGGTAGGACAGGGACAGGCGTTAGATAGTGTGGCAAGTGAAGACACAGAGGCCCTGGTCCACATTGACGAAAAACAATAATTGACAGCGAAATAACGACTCAAAGGCTGGCATCATATCATTAAGAACGCTTTTGATACAAGTGCATAAACTTTGACAAAAGCCTGTCACTGAGCCAGGCCGTCAGCATCTCAATATCCCTGATACTCACCCGTTGACATCAGCGATGCTTCTCTGATCGGTCCCAATTAACAGCCCCAGTCAGGGAACTCATGCCTTATGTTGTGCAGCTGGTTGACCTCATTACCTTCCTGAAATCCATATTGATAAATCCCATCGCTCTGCCATCATCAGTCCACTTTGTTATTTCTTCAAACAACTCAATTAAGTTTGTGTGACATTTTTTCCCTCGCACAAAGCTATGTTGACTATCCCTGATTAGTCCTCGCCTTTCCAAATACATGTATGTACTGTCCCTCATGATATCTTCCAAAAACGTGCCCACCACTGACGTCAGGCTCACTGGTCTATAGTTCCCTGGCTTGTCTTTACCGCCCTTCTTAAACAGTGGCACCACGTTTGCCAAACTCCAACCTTCCGCCACCTCACCTGTGACTATCGATGATAAAAGTATCTCAGCAAGAGGCCCAGCAATCACTTCCCACAAAGTTTCCGTGTACACCTGATCAGGTCTTGGGGACTTATCTTCTTTTATGCGTTTTGAGACATCCAGTACTTCCTCCTCTGTAATATCGACTTCTTTCAAGATGTCACTATGTATTTCCCTACATTCTATATCTTCCAAGCCACTTTCCAGATTAAACACTGATGCAAAATTCTCGTTTCGTACCTTCCCCATCTCCTGTGGCTCCAAAGGCCACCTTGCTGAACTTTGAGGGGCTCTGTTCTCTCCTGAGTCACCCTTTCGTCCTTAATGTATTTGTAAAATTCCTTTGGATTCTCCATAACTCTGGTTGCTAAAGTGTTCTCATGTCCCCTTTTTGCCCTCTTGATTTCTCTCTTAAGCATACTACTACTGCCTTTGCACTCTTGTCAGGATTCACTCGATCTATCCTGTCTATTCCTGACATATGCTTCATTCTGTTTCTGAACCAAACCCTCAATTTCTTTAGTCATCCTGCATTGCACAAGCCTTCATTTCACCCTGACAGGAATATACTGTCTCTGGACTCTCATTACCTTATTTCTGAAGGCTTCCCATTTTCCATCCGACCCTATCCTGTGAACGTCTGCCTCCAATCAGCTTTTGAAAGTTCTTGCCTCATACCATCAAAATTAGCCTTCCTCCAATTTAGAATTTTTGACTCTTGCATAACTATTTTCAAACTATTAGAATTATAGTCACTGGCCCCAAAGTGCTCCCCCACTGACACCTCAATCACTTACCCTGCCTGTATAACAAAATTATACAGCAGCTGGAGAACGTGCTCAAATATCTCTTTACCCAAATTAATCAATCAGTTAAATACAAAAATTATTCAATCAATCCAAAGTATTCTAATTTCAATTCAGATTTGTATCCATGAAGCAGCTTGTTGCAACGGTGACAGGCCGAGGGAAGGGCTGGCATCTCCAACCTGATCGCACATTGTACATTTAAATGTTTCTATTCATGCAAGGGATACAGAGAAGATTTCGGAGAGACATGAACAAGTGTCAGTAATAATACGCATCGTTTTGGAGACAGCGTTTCAATTACTTTTTCATAAAAATACAGTGTAAGTAGTTAAAAACAAAATGTTCATTGAAACATGCCAAGCCGCAGAACTAAATAATTGTTTTGTGCATTTATTTGAGGGGTCAGAAGTTTAGCCAAAGGTTCCCGTGATTGAGGAATCCCGATCTCATATTGTGCTGTTTCGGCATAGCAAACCAGCAGGGACAGACACAGACTGGAATAACAAAACAAAAATTGCTGGAAAAGCTCAGCTGGTCGGGCAGCATCTCTCGAGAGAATTCAGAGCTCGCATTTCCAGTTAACAGCGAACAATATCGCTTCAGTTACCAAATTTCATTTTCTCTGAAAACTTCTTCAAGCAACACACCCCTTCCTATCTCTGTAACCTCCTGCAGATCTTAAGCCCATCTTAATCTCTGAAAATCACTTCAGGCCCGACACCATTCCTTACCTCAATGACCTCTACCAGTCCCAACACTCATCCCGATGTCTATATGTCTATACCCTCCTCCAACCCATACAACACTCTCTCTTCTCTTTAACATCCTTCAGTCCATACAGCCCTGCCGATCTCTGCAATCACCTCCAACCCCTGCTTTACTCCCCCTCTCTCTCAACTCCTCCAGTCGCTACATCACTCCCTACCTCTGTAGCTTCCTCCAGTCCATTCCCCACAAGCTCTCTCTGTAACTTCCTATGCGTGTTTGGGAGAGGATTCACGTCTACAAATGTTACACATCAGTGACAAACACAGTGAGTTTTGTTTAATTCATAGGTCGCCTGATATAACAGTCTCCTGAGGGCCAGGGCCCATCACAGAGAGGATAATTCCCACTGCATCGGGGCTGAATCGGAATTTCTCTAAAACCAATGAATTGGCCGCTTCATTCCAGGTCGGTTTACAGAATGTTTAAAACCTGAGTGTAACCAGTCATACGGGAGTTAATGATGAGAAACCAGACCGAATTCATTCAGAATCTGACAGTAAACGTGTATTCTGCAAATAACGATGGTGATTTGACAGAGTATCTCACTTTCTTACCAGAGTCTCATTTTGATTGCTTTCAAACGACAGTTAGTAAGGATTATGTTATTCACGCACCTTTTTTTTCCTTCTCCTTCTCTTCTCCCGTTTCGCCCCACCTTAGTCTTTGCACCTTTTGGTCCTTATTGTCACGGTGTCATCGACGTCTCTCTGCCCTCCACCCTTTCAGAGACTTTCCCTTCTGCTCTTTGTTCCATGTTCTACTGGAGATACAAGGAGCAACGCAGGCAGTTCCTTCTCACACGAAGTCGGTACATTGTCACTCACAGAGAAACAGAGAAAGAAAACAGTCATCAATCTGACAGGCTCAGACGGAGAGAGTGTTTGGTCCCACCCCAATCCCAAGTTCCGGGGGATATTTTAATTTTTACAGAAAAACAGCGAAATGGAGAAATCCAACAATTATATTTCTCTCCAAACTAGTCTGTAAATAAATCCCAGCTTCCAAATCACGTTGATTATAAAATGGAAAGGTCATGTGTTATTCTCTCAATCGTAACCCACAGGAACAAACTGAATAGTACGTTGTGGACAGCCTTCAGAAATGAGATAACGCAAATCCAGAGAAAGTATATTCCTGTCAGGGTGAAAGGTAAGACTGGTAGGTATAGGGAATGCTGGATGACGAAAGAAATTGAGGGTTTGGTTAAGAAAAAGAAGGAAGCGTATGTCAGCTATACACTGGATAGATCGAGTGAATCCTTAGAAGAATATAAAGAAAGTAGGAGAATACTTAAGAGGGAAATCAGGAGGACAAAACGGGGACATGAGATAGCTTTGGCAAATAGAATTAAGGAGAATTCCAATGGGTTTTTAAAATATATTAAGGATAAAAGGGTAACTAGGGAGTGAATAAGACCCCTCAAAGATCAGCAAGGCGGCCTTTGTGTGGAGCCACAGCAAATGGGGGAGATACTAAATGAATATATTGTATCAGTATTTACTGTGGAAAAGGATATGGAAGATATAGACTGTAGGGAAATAGATGGTGACATCTTGCAAAATGTCCAGAGTATACAGGAGGAGGTGCTGGATATCTTGAAACGGTTAAAAGTGGATAAATCTCCAGGACTTGATCAGGTGTACCCGGGACTCTGTGGGAAGATAGAGAAGTGATTGTTGTGCCTCTTTCTGAGATATTTGTATCATTGATAGTCACAGGAGAGGTGCGGGAAGACTGGAGGTTGGCAAACGTGGTGCCACTGTTGAAAAAGGGCGGTAAAATCAAGCCAGTGAATTATAGACCGGTGAGCCTGACCTCGGTGGTGGGCCAAGTTGCTGGAGGAAATCCTGAGGGACAGGACGTACATGTATTTGGAAAGACAAGGACTGATTCGGGAGAGTCAACATGGCTTTATGCATGGGAAATCATGCCTCACAAACTTGATTGAGCTTTTTGAAGAAGTAACAAAGAAGTAGATGTGATCTATATGGAGTTCAGTAAGGTGTTCGACAAGGTTCCCCCTGGGAGTCTGATTAGCAAGGTTAGATCTCATGGAATACAGGGAGAACCAGCCATTTGGATACAGAACTGGCTCAAAGATAGAAAACAGAGGGTGGTGGCGGCGGACTATTTTTCAGACTGGAAGCCTGTGACCAGTGGAGTGCCACAAGGGTCGGTTCATGGACCTCTACGTTTTGTCATTTAAATAAATGATTTGGATGCAAGCATAAGAAGTGCAGTTAGTAAGTTCGCAGATGACACCAAAATTGGAGGTGTCGTTGACAGTGAAGAGGGTAACCTCAAATTACAACAGGATCTGGACCAGATGGGCCAATGGGCTGAAAAGTGGCAAATGGAGTTTAATTCAGATAAATGCGAGTTGTTGCATTTTGGGAAAACAAATCTTAGCAAGACTTATATACTTAATGTAAGGTCCGAGGGAGTGTTGTAGAACAAAGAGACCTTGGAGTGCAGGTCCTTGAAAGTGGAGTCGCAGGGAGATAGGATAGTGAAGAAGGCATTTGGTATGCTTTCCTTTATTGGTCAGAGTATTGAGTACAGGAGCTGGGAGGTCATGTTGCCGCTGTACAGGACATTGGTAAGGACACTGTTGGAATATTGCGTGCAATTCTGGTCTCCTTCCTATCAGAAAGATGTTGTGAAACTTGAAAGGGTTCAGAAAAGATTTACAAGAATGTTGCGAGGGTTTGAGGATCTGAGCTTTAGGGAGAGGTTGAACGGTCTGGGGCTGTCTTCCCTGGATCGTCGGAGGCTGAGGGGTGACATTATTGAGGTTCACAAAATTATGAGGGGCATGGATAGGATAAGTAGGCAAAGTCTTTTCCCTGGGGTCGGCGAGACCAGAACTAGAGGGCATAGGTTTAGAGTGAGGGGTAAAGATATAAAAGAGACCTAAGGGCCAAGTTTTTCACGCAGAGATGGTACGTGTATGGAATGAGCTGGCAGAGGATGTGGTGGAGACTGGTACAATTCCAACATTTAAGAGGAATTTGGATGGGTATATGAATAGGAAGTGTTTGGAAACATATGGGCCGGGTGCTGGCATGTGGGACAAGATTTTGTTGCGATATCTGGTCGGCATGGAAGGTTGGACTGAAGGGTATATTTCCATGTTGTACATCTCTATGATTGTATAGAATTTGAAAGCGGTGTAATCCAGGTGCATGGAGCATTAAAATCTCTCTTGCACGTGTGTAACAGAGTATGTATGTGTGAATGACTGAATGTGGTGTGCGAGGGCATGTGTGTGTACACGTGTGAGAGAGCGAGTGAATGAGAGTGAGGGGCTCTGTAAATAAGTTCTAATTTGTTTATAACGGAGCGGTTTTAACCTGCCACATCACTCCTGGAGTATCCACATTAAAACTGCTCAAAACAAGTAGAAATGTTAGGGTCTGGGCTGCCTTCTTTAAATATTTTGAGGGGGCGTTGTGTGATCCATAAAAGATTGGTTGTTCTTCCGGGATTTGTTGCATATTTATGATTTGGGGTTGCGTTTGCTGGACTCAACGGCCCGAGTTGTGGGTGTTAGTTTTGCCTGGTTTAAATAATGTGTGGGAAATCAATGGCTCATTCAGTCACGAAATGTTTTATGAGGGTGGAAAAAGTTGCATTTAGGAGATTTACAGAAGTTGAACACGGAAAAGCTGCTGGAATTAGCAGTCATTTGAATTTGTACCTATCTCCTTCCGTGAGGAAAGGAGAGATAATTAGAGTAACAGATCGGCATTTATATTTGCTGGAAATGCCATCAGAATCTTTAGAGATTACTGCAATTCAACTAAAATGGGTTGCTTTCGTTAGCAGTAAATGAAGACGAAAGGACAAAAATAATGAAACTGTTATAATTACGATTGAAAACTTAGGAAAGACTAAATGACCGAATCGATAGTGCAGAACAATAAGAAAAGGAGTGAGAAAGGGAGAAAGAAGAGAGAACAAGCGAGAGCAAGATAGAGGGAGAAGAAAAGAAGGAAAAGCGGAAGTTTGAACTTCAGAAATTGACAGATCGGAAATTTGGCTTAATGGAGGGAGATGAAGGCTGAAAGTAAGCTTAGTCAGGAAGAGAGTGAGGATGTGCAAACCCAGGGTTACCAGAGAACTGGTGAAATTCTGTTTGAACACTTTTCCTAAATTTGATGAGACAGATGTGGAAGTGCTTTACATGACATTGGTGTATATGAGGCGGTGAATAAAGATATCTTCAGTGCACATGAGCTCTTGACAGAAGCCTTCAGGAATCGAAGGAGGGGCCCTGGTCAAACCTGCATTGCATTTGAAAGGACCAAGAAAGCAATTTTAAACGGTGGATGAAATAATTATAAATTAAACAAATCGATAGCATGCTTAGAGAAACGATTACTTCGGACGTATTCATAAATGAACTTGCTGTATTAATCAGAACTCGTGGAAGGGCAGAGATTAAAATAGTAAAATTAACAGCTGAAATGCATCATAATTATGAGTTAGTTCATAAATCAAAGTTTGTCTTCCAAACTTAGTTTCAAACCGTGGGGATTAGAAATTGGGGAAAAGAGAAATCCACACGTGGAAAGGGAAAAGTAGATCTCGGTGAAGATCATATGATAACGGAACAGAAGATGAAATTGAACCCCTTGAAGGAGAAAGAAAAGTTAATAAGCTCCGGTGTTATCACTGAAATAAAATAGGCCACATGAAACCACACCATTGATGGCAAGGGAAAAGCACTGGGAAGCCAGATACAGGAAAATAGGAGAAGTCAGTGAATTTTGTTGGAGTGGCAATGGAAACATCATCGTCGGCTAGAAAACTGCACCAGAATGAACAACATGATTGGATGATGGTTAAGGAGGAAATGCCAGATCTTCTTAAAATATGCACCTGCAAAAATAAAATTAACTCGCTTATGCAAGATGCAGCAGGTAATGAGGTTTGAATTTTAAAAGTTCTAGGATCCTCCCATGAAAGATGAGGAAACGTACTGCTTAACGAATATTACAGAAACTCTGCGAGTAATGGGCATTCACGGTGAGACAAAAAGTGCTCAATTATGTCAAGTGAGGTTGCAGTGTCCAGTAAAGAGTGGAGAGGTTGTTGTAGAAGTATTGGACAAACTGTCAACTCCAGCAATATGATTTTACCTTACTAATACAATAGCGCATTCACAGGTGAGAGTGCTGTTAACTGTGTTTGAAAAGCCAGTAGAAACTCATGAAACTAACTTATTGCAGGACACATATCTTGAAATTTCTCCTGACTGTGTGTTAACGAGGTCACAAAGTCACTAGCTGAAACAAGAGCGATAAAAGAGTGCAGATACGAAAGTTGAAAGTTAATTAGCAAAGATCTGATTTGATCAACTGGTTGACGCAAAACAGGAGCAGGTCGATGACAAAGCAGACATCCTCAGTTCAGAGAGATTAACTGAATTATAGCAGAATGATATATCTAAATCTAAATGGATGTACACGGAATAGTGTAGGTTAGATGGGCTTCTGTTTGGTATGATAGGTCGGTGCAAAATCGAGGGGCGAAGGGCCTGTACTGAGCTGCAATGTTATATGTGCTATATGTTCTATGTATCCTGGTGTACGACTAAGTTAAAAAATGATATTTCAATAAGGAGAGGGAGAACATCATGTATCCAAGCAGATGAGAAATGGACACATGCTCCTTAAATCGTATTGAGAGTGGATTATAGAAATGGGTGTGGTGCATTAACTACCATAACGGGACATTTATGGGTAAATATAAACTCAAGTAAATATACAGAAACAGTTTTACTGGCCTGGATTAAACAAGCATGTCGTTGAATTTTGCCAGACATGACATATGGCTAGTAAAACCTGCGCCGTTATTTCCCTTTGGAGGACGACGATGCTGCTCCTTTAACAAGATAATGCAGTCCTTGCTTTCTTCTTCAGTGAGGTCATAAACGACACAGACTCTGAAGAAATGAAGGCTGAAAGGTTTTAGTGTCAGTTTGGTAACAGCTGACACATACTGTCGCAGGCAATACGATTTCAACGTGTGTAAAGTGAAGATATAGTGTCAGACGAAGAGTGAAGAATTTGTGGTTGGAGAAGAGGATAAACTCTCTGCTCCAGGAATATAATTTGTCCTTTCAAATGATATAACTCCTACACTGGTAGGAGTGCTTCCTACTATGGTCAAAAAGCCATTGGTAACTCAGGAAACTTAACCATTATGGATCACATATTCTGGACTTTTTCCTGCCTATGTGATAACGAGGTCATAAATTCATCAGGTGAAACAGGAGAGATCAAATTTTACAAATAAGAAAATAATGGAAGTAGCAGAGATCATGCTTCATCAGATTGTTGAGATAAACCAGAGCAGAGATTACAATGCAGACATCTTTAACTCAGATAAATTAACTGAGTTACAGCAGAAAGATGAAACTTTAAAGCAACTGTAGCAAATGGCAGACACAGAGAAGGAATCTGAACGTATACTTGAATGTTATCATCTTAAACTGATGGCTTAACGAGGAAACATTGAGAATCATATATTCAGGCAGATGAAAAATGGGCAGAAATTCATCAAATCGTGATGCCAGTGGGGTATAGAAAGGAAGTGTTACGAATGACGAATGAACAACCATTTGGAAGTCATTTCAGAGTGAGGAAAATACAAGCTAAAATCCAAAACATTTTACGGGCAAGGACTGTACAAGGATGTCGTTGAGTTTTACCAGACATGTCATACCTGTCGAGTAATTGGAAAAAAAACAAGCGGTGACAAAACCTGCACCTTTAGTATATTTTCCTGCATTTGAGTAACCTTTTAGCAGAATCTTATTTGATTGTGTAGGTCTCATACATCAAACTAAAAATTGGAAGCAGTCGTTGTCATCTCTAGTGTCTGTGTCCACTAGAATTCGATAGGCTGTCCCATTCCGTAATGTCACAGCTAAAAGGATTAGAGAGGAAATACTCAAATGTTTAACGAGATATGGACAATTGAGAGAGATACAAACAGATCAAAGGTCAAAGTTAGCATCAAAATTATTCAAGGAAGGCATAGACAGCAATGGTATAAAATAATTCAAATCTGCTGCATACCATTCAGATTCGCAGTGAGCACGAGAAAAGTGGCATCAGACAGAAAGAATCTGTTGAGGGCACATAGTCAAGACTATGCAGATGATTGGAATAAGGGAATTTTGTGCTTTTTGAGATCAGAGTAGTCCGAACAAGAATCAAACAAATTCAGTATAATTGAATTCGGTTTTGGGTCTGAAGTGAGTGAAACAGTTAAAAACGATTGAGAAATTAGTAAGTCAAAAATAAGAGACCACATACTTGCACTTTGTGTCAAATCTTAAGGCACGATTAAAGAGAGATTGGAAGTTGGCTAGACAACATTTGAAAGTATCACAGCAAGCAATGAAGCACGAAGCAGACAAGAAACAAATAAAAATCAAATTTTAATATCGGCAATCATGTCCTGGTGCCACTTCAAGTGATACTTGAATCTTTAAAAGTAAGGTTTGGTGGACCTTTTCAAAACTGCAGGTGAATTTGAGGTCGGGGTGGAAGGTGTTGGTAAAGTGAATTTGAGGTCGAGGTGGAAGATATCGGCGCTGTCTCGGCGCTGCCTCGTGCTCCCACGTAGAGGTTGAACTGTTCATCCACTTTACCAACACCTTCCACCCCGACCTCAAATCCACCTGGACCATCTCAGACTCCTCCCTCCACTTCCTCGACCTTTCCATTTCTATCTCGGGCGACCGAATCAACACGGACATTTATTATAAACCGACCGACTCCCACAGATACCTAGACTACACCTCCTCCCACCCTGCCCACTGTAAAAACGCCATCCCATATTCCCAATTACTTCGTCACCGCCGCATCTGCTCCCAGGAGGACCAGTTCCAAATCCTACAACCCAGATGGCCTCCTTCTTCAAGGACCACAATTTCCCCCCAGACGTGGTCGACGATGCCCTCCACCGCATCTCTTCCACTTCCCGCTCCTCCGCCCTTGAGCCCCGCCCCTCCAACCGCCACCAGGACAGAACCCCACTGGTCTCCCTCAAAACCTCACCAACCTCCATGTACAGCGTATCATCCGCCGTCATTTCCGCCACCACCAAACGGACCCCACCACCAAGGATATATTTCCCTCCCCACCCCTATCAGCGTTCCGAAAAGACCACTCCCTCCGCGACTCCCTCGTCAGGTCCACACCCCCCACCAACCCAACCTCCACTCCCGGCACCTTCCCCTGCAACCGCAAGAAATGCAAAACTTGCTCCCGCACCTCCCCCCTTACTTCCCTCCAAGGCCCCAAGGGATACTTCCATATCCGCCACAAATTCACCTGCACCTCCACACACATCATCTCTTGCATCCGCTGCACCCGATGTGGCTTCCTCTATATTGGGGAGACAGGCCGACTACTTGTGGAACGTTTCATAGAACACCTCTGTGACACCCGGACCAACCAACCCAACCGCCCCGTGGCTCAACATTTCAACTCCCCCTCCCACTCCACCAAGGACATGTAGGTCCTTGGACTCCTCCATCGCCAGACCATAGCAACACGACGGTTGGAGGAAGAGCGCGTCATCTTCCGCTTAGGAACCCTCCAACCACAAGGGATGAACTCAGATTTCTCCAGTTTCCTCATTTCCCCTCCCCCCACCTTGTCTCAGTCAAATCCCTCGAACTCATCACCGCCTTCCTAACCTGCAATCTTCTTCCTGACCTCTCCGCCCCCACCCCACTCCGGCCTATCACCCTCACCTTGACCTCCTTCCACCTTTCGCGTTTCCAACGCCCCTCCCCCAAGTACCTCCTTCCTACCTTTTATCTTAGCCTGCTGGACACACTTTCCTCATTCCTGAAGAAGGGCTTATGCCGGAAACGTCGATTGTCCTGTTCCTTGGATGCTGCCTGACCTGCTGCGCTTTTCCAGCAACACATTTTCAGCTTTATTAATTTAAAGTCATGAAATTTGGTATAAAAAACGCGCCAGCCACTTTTGAGAGACGAATAAGGTTGCCAGGTTGTCCAACTGTGTCATTTATATGAATGGCCTGGTGATTTTTAGTCACAAATGGAAGGAACATGTACAACATTTATCAGACTTGTTTGATCGACTTCGGAAGACATGTTTGTTGATAAACCTCATTGTAAGGGCATTTGCCAAAGCCAAATTACCTTCCTGTGCCATGTTATTCAACACGGGCACATTCCCATACCGTTGACAAAAAGAGCAGTTCTACAGTTCCTTGGATTGAGTGAGTTTTATCGAAAATTTGTCCCAAATTTTCGCAGTGTGGCTGCTCCACTCACTGAATTGCGAATGAAAGACGGTTTCGTGGACAGCAGACTATCACAAAGTGCTTCACAGAACTAACCCCTCCCCTAATACTCGCCAAATCTAATTATGCAAAGCCATTCAAAGTGGCTATCGATGCAAGTGTCAGTGTGGTGCTCTTGCAAGAAGTTGATGAGAAGATGCAGAGTCTTATCGGGTATTACTTGAGGAAGTTGAAAATTCATTAGCAAAAATATTCAACGGTTGAGAAGGAGTCTTTGTGCGTGGTGGTAAAATTACAGCATATCAGTGTGATGTTATCAGCAACATATCTGAGACCATCATCGAAACTGATCATGACCCATTGAGGTTTGTGGAGAAATTTAAGGACAAAAAAGCCAGTTTGTTGAGATGGAGCTTGTTGTCATTGCAATTCAATTTGAAAAATGTGTGCGCAGCAGAAAGCGAAAAGGTTGATTCATTGTCGAGACTCGAATGAGAAGTGGAAGCATTTGGTGGCAGGAATACCACAGGCTGAAACGGAATATAGTTGTGCATGTTTGTACATTTATAGTCAATGCAATGAAAATTTGTGTTTTGCAGTACACACAATTTTGAAGGTGTTTTAAATGAAGCCATGTTTGGATATTGATCGTTCATTTGTTTTTAAGTGAGGAGGTGTGACGATGCTGCTCCTTTAACAAGGTTATGCAGTCCTTGATTTTTTTTTCAGAGAGGCCGCAAACAACACCGACTCCGAAAAAAACTGGAGGTTAAAGGGTTTTAGGCCAATTTGATAACACATAACAAATACTGCCTCAGTTAGAAGGCTTTCAAGTTAAAAATAACAGTTGTGCAATGAAAGGGGAGTGGCCACTTCTCCAATATCACTGGTTGTCTGTTTTTGTTTAGCAGTCGTGTGTAGAAAGGCTGCTGGACTCATGGAAGCAGGTCCTGGCTGATATTCTCTCTCTCTAACTTCGATGCAGTCAGACCTTGTTTGCTTTTCCCTTTTGTGCCAAGAGATATTTATGTGAATTGTTGCAAGGATCTGTCACAGAATTATTAACTTGGGATAGTCTGTTGGGTTTTCAGGGAGGACAGGTTATTTGTAATCCATTTTCCGTTCTTTGTGCTTCGTTCAGGAATGTTGACAGTAAATTTGATTTTACTGAAAACTAAGTGGTTTGACGAACTGGTTCTCCCCTGGAATACTGACTTTAAAGCTGCTTAAAACAACGAGCAAAGTTATGGTCTAGCAACGTTCTTGAAATGTTCTGAGAGTTCCGCCTTGTACAAAACAGGAGTTACTCAATTTTTTCACAAGATATGGATTACGCACAAAAATAAAATCAGAAAAAGTGACAAAAATTACATCAAAATTATTCAAGGAGGTTTTGGACAGTTTTGTAATAAAAGAATTCAAATCCACTGCATAACATCCAGAATCGCAAGAAGAACTCGAAAAGTGGCGTCAGATATTAAAGACAATGCTGAGGTTTTATCGTCAAGACTAACTGGATGACTGAGATAAAGGAATCCCTTTTTTCTACTTTTTGTGATCAGAGATGCACCAAATGACTCGACCAAATTCACTCAATTTGAATCAGTTTTTGGATAAAAATTGAGAGGACCATTAAAATTGATTAAGCAGAAATTGATAATTCAGAATTCAGACCCCACATATTTGGACGATGTGTCAGATTTTCAAGAATGATTAAGTAGCGGGGGGAGTTGGCTAGACATTATCTAAAATGATCACAGCATTCAATAAAACGGGAAGCGTAAAAGCGATCAAAAACTCACAATTTTGTTTTCGCAGATAAGATGTAGGGTTACTTTTAGTGATGGGCGAACCTTTTAAATCAACGTTTAGTGCACCTTACCAAGGCGAAAGGATTATGAGTGAGGTGAACTATTTGATAAGAACTCCACAGAGAGTCTTTCACAAAGTGTGTCATGTGACGATAGTTATAAAGTTGAAGATGATTTCTGTATCTTTAAGAGACAGTGAAGGCTATTTTGGCAGTCAGCGTTTGCAGGCAACTGTTATGTTACTGGAGAAAGCGAGGGCTGCAGATGCTAGAGATCAGAGCTGAAAATGTGATGCTGGAAAAGCGCAGCAGGTGGATTCTCCTGTTCCTTGGATGCTGCCTGACCTGCTGCGCTTTTTCAGCAACACATTTTCAACTGTCATGTTACTGACTTGCAGTCTCATTATGTAATGGAAAGTTGAAAATATGTAAAGTTGGCCAAAAATTAGATATCTCAGTTGTTCTGACTACCATTTGAATTAAAACAATCAGTTTAAATTATGCCTTAGGATACGAAAACCCAATCGAATTTAAATTTTGCTCGTTTGACAGCATTGAACCAATGAGACGATCCGATGTTTGGGGTATGAAAAAAGGAAGTTTGGACCATTGGTCAGAAAGAGCGCCAACTGCAACCAAAAGACTGGTATTCACCACATTCTCTGTAAAATACACATTTTTAATGTGAAACATCTTTGTTACATAAGACCGAAGACAACCCATGGAGATCTACAAACGGAGAAAAATTGATGGCGGAGAGGACAGCCACTGGCTGCTTTTGAAATGTAAGTTGATGTAAACTTAATAGAGGCTTTATTCGATCAGTGTATTGTTATAGAGTGGAAGGTTGATAAACAATCTTTAAGAGAGAGGAGGCTTAGGGTTACAAATAGTTGTTTCATATTGACTTTTAGACTTTAAGTTTTTTTTTTGATAAATAGTAGAATTTACCTAATTAGCAGAATGTTTTAGCGCCGAATTGTAAGAAAAGACAATTGGAGGAAAGCCAATGGAGGCTGTGATATTGAACATGACACAGAGTAATGAAACAAGTTCAGAGGAATTATGAATTGGACATTCCTCACATTCAATTGGACAATGAAGAAGTTGTCAAACATTGGGGAAAATTATTGAGTTACCTTCCAGAGAAAATGGTACTGATGTGAAGGAGTTATTACTGTCGCTTTGGCTGACATATGGAAATTGTTACCAAATTTTAGTAATATGTATGCTCCATTCACTGAATTATAGAAGAAAGGTAAGAAATGTTAAAATACAGCCAACCGTCAGAAGTCAGTTGGCAGCCTGAAAGTTGTGCTCACCTTTGCCACAGTATGAGTCATGCAACATTTTAGAAACATGGGACTGGGATATCATAGCAATTACAGAAACATGGCTCAGGGATGGGCAGGCCTAGCAGCTTAATGTTTTAGGACACAAATGCTACAGGAAAGATAGAAAGTGATACAAAAGAGGAGGGAGAGCGGCGTTTTTGATTAGGGATAGCATTACATCTGTGCTGAGGGAGGATATTCCTGGAAATACATCCAGGGAAGTTATTTGGGTAGAGCTGAGAAGTACGAAAACGATGAAAACCTTATTGGGATTGTATTATAGACCACCAGTAGTAAGAGCGAAATTGAGAAACACATTTGGAAGGAGATTTCAGCAATTTTAAGAATAATAGGATGGTTATGGTAGGGAATTTTAACTTTCCAAACACAGACTGGGAATGCTATACTGTTAAGGGTTTAGATGGAGAGGAATTTGTTATGTATGTAAAAGAAAATGTTCTGATTCAGAATGTGGATGTACCTACTAGTGAAGATGCAAAACTTGAGAAATAAGGCAGGGGATGTGACTGAGGTGTCAGTGGCGGGGGGGTGGCGGCGCACTTTGGGGCCAGCGACCTCAATTCTATTAGATTTAAAAGAGTAATGATAAAGGATAGACCAGGTCTAAAAGTTGAAGTTCTGAAATGGAGAATGGGCAGTTTTGACGGGATTAGGCAAGAATTTTCAAAAGCTGATTGGGGGCAGATGTTCGCAGGTAAAGGGACAGCCGGAAAATGGAAAGCCTTCAGGAATGAGATCACGAGAATCCAGAGAAAATAGATTCCTTTTCGGGTGAAAGGAGAGTCTGGTAGGTACAGGGAATGCTGGATGACGAAAGAAATTGAGTGTTTGGTTCCCAAAAAGTAAGAAGCATATGTAAGGAAAAGACAGTATAGATCGAGTGAATACTTAGAAGAGTATAAAGGCAGTAGGAGTATACTTAAGAGGGAAATCAGGACGGAAAAAAGGGGTCATGAGATAGCTTTGTCAAAAAGAATTAAGGAGAATCCAAGGGGTTTATACAAATACATTCAGTACAAAGGGTAGCTGGGGCGAAAATTGGTCCCTTCAAAGATCAGCAGGACGGACTTGACGTGGAGCTGCAGAAAATGCGGGAGATACTAAACGAGTATTTGCATTAGTATTTACTGTGGAAAAATGGATGGAAGATATAGAATGTAGGGAAATAGATGGTGATTCCTTTCAAAATGTCCATATTACGGAGGATGATGTGCTGGATGTCTTGAAACGCATAAAGATGGAGAAATCCCCAGGTCCTGATCAGGTGAAGCCCAGAACTCTGTGGGAAGCTAGTGAAGTGATTGCTGGGCCTCTTGCTGAGATATTTGTATCATCGATAGTCACAGGTGAGGTGCCAGAAAACTGGAGATTGGCTAACGTGGTGCCAGCGTTTAAGAAGTTTGGTAAGACAAGCCAGGGAACTATAGGCCATTGAACCTGAAGTCGGTGGTGGGCAAGTTGTTGGAGGGAATCCTGACGGACAGGATCTGCATGTATTTGGAAAGGAGAGGCCTGATCAGGGATAGTCAAAGTTGCTTTGTGCGTGGGAAACCATGTCTCACAAACTTGATTGAGTTTTTTGAAGAAGTGAAAAAGAGGATTGGTGAGGGCAGATGAGCAGATGTGATCTAAATGAACTTCAGTAATGCATTTGACAAGGCTCCCCAATGGGAGAGAGGTTAGCAAGGTAAGCTCTCACGGAATACAGGGAGAACTGCCATTTGGATATAGAACTGGCTCAAAGTAGAAGACAGAGGGTGGTGGTGGAGGATTGTTTTTGGTGTGCTTTCTTTTATTGGTCAGAATATTGAGTACAGGAGTTAAGAGGTCATATTGCGGATGTACAGGGCATTGGTTCGGCCACTGTTGGAATATTGCGTGCAATTCTGGTCTCCTTCCTATCGGAAAGATTCTGTGAAACAGAAAGGTTTCAGAAAACGTTTACAAGGATGTTGCCCGTGTTGGAGGATTTGAGCTGCAGGGAGAAGCTGAACAGGCTAGGCTCAATGGAGCGTTAAACGTTGAGGAGTTACCTTATGGAGGTTTAAAAGAAATCATTAGGGGCATGTATAGGACAGATAGACCAAGTCTTTTCCCTGGGGTCAGCTGCCAGAAGAAATGTTGGAGGCTGGTACAATTACAATATTCACGAAGCATTTGGATTGGTATATGAATAGTCAGGGTTTAGAGAGATACGGGTCTGGTGCTGGCAGGTGGGACGAGATGGGATTGGGATATTTGATCGTTTGGACGGGTTTCACACTATGACTAATTACACAAAGCCATTCAAAGTGGCCAGTGATCTTAATGTTCGTACTGTGCCCTTCCAGGAAGATGACGAGAAGGTCGAAAGACTGATCAGGTATTTCAGCAGCAGACTGAACACGATCAGCAGAAATATTCGACAATTGTGAAGGACACTTCGCGCTTGTTGTTGGATGTGAAACATTTCAACTTTTATGTCACCAGTGAAGTGTCTCGGTCAATCATATAAATTGATCATGACCCATCGCAGTTTGTGGAGAAATGTAAGGACAACAATTTCAGACATTTTGGTTCGAGCTTCTTCTCACAGACATTCAATTTGAAAGTTGTCTATGTGCCAGAATGGGCAAACGTAATTGCTGACGCATTGTCAAGGCTTGAATGAGAAACAGGCATTCTGTGGACGGAGTAAAACAGACTGAAACAGAAAGAGTAGTGCATGTTTGCATCATTATTGCCAGTGTAATGTACATATGTGTTGTAGCTCACTGACAGTTTAACATAAAAGGATTTTAAAATGAAGCCATCATTGGATATTTGATGTTTCATATTTTTGTAAGGGGGAGGAATAGTGATGCTGATTCTTTTACAAGGTCGTGTTGTCCTTTGTTTTTAGCATTGTCATAAACGCAGATGATGAGTGATGTCTAGTTTCGATGGGTTGTGGGGCTAATTTGATGATAGCGAACAGATGTTGCCTCAGACGAAATGCTTTCAAGTGTCAAAGAATAATGAAAGGGGTGTAGGCAGATTTGCCAGCTCAGCTTTTCTCGGTTTTGGTTTTGGTTGGCTTGGTGTTAGTAAGCAGTCAGTTTTTTTAGACTGCTGCCAAAAGAAACATGTACATGGAAGAAGTTGTTCAATGCTGAATATCTCTCTGACATTTCTTATGTAAGGTCTTCTGTTTGATTATTCCTGTTTTGCCAAAGTGTGTTTATGAGGATTGTTGCAGGAATTTGGAACATTCCTTAAGTTGGAGTAGTCTGTCGCATTTTTGAAAAAAAGTTAAATTAAATCGAATTCTGGTCTTTTGTTTTGTTTGTGTTTCATTCAGTTCTCTGAAAATAAATTCTGTTTTATTTAAAACCGAGAGTTTAGACAAACTACATCATTCCTAGAATGGTTAGGGTTTGGACAACCATCTTTGATAGGTCGTTGCCTATTTTATAATAGATTTATATGAGTTTTTGACTGGTAAGGTGTTCAAACGTTTTGGGGAGAAGGTAGGGGAATAGAATTGAAAAGCAGACTCTTCATGATCAAATGGACAACTGACTCGATGGGCTGAATGGCCTAATGCTGCTCTTACATTGTATGTCCTAATGATCCAATATATAACAATAATTATATTTGGACACAAACAACTCCAGCATGAAAATACATATATCTATATGACATTCTTGTTTCAAACAAGGATTAAAGACGCAGAATTCTGCTTTTCATTGAATACTCCCCTGTCTTATTTCGTTAATTAGACTAGCTGTTTTAAATGAAATAACAGTTCAACTTTCAGGTTGCAGTAGGTACAGATATGATATTTAGATATTTCCCAGATTGTCAGAAATGCGCCATTGAGAGCAATCTGTGAACCGTTATCTGCTGAAGGGTGTGTTTGTCCTTCTTTAGGATCGGGAATTTCATGATCAATCAGAACCATAACCACACCCAGAGATACACAGAAACACACCCACATCCTCACACACGCACCCCGACACGCACACCCAAATCCCATCTCTCTCTCTCTCTCCCTCACACACACACACACACACACACACATAATCACAGGCACAATAACACGGTCAAACTGAAATGTCGGATCACACCTTCACAAAGACTACAGAAACATTCCCACACCATCGTAACACATAGAGGAATACAATAGAGTGCAGAAATGGAACACACCTACTTACACATGCGTCTGCATGCACACGCACAAATACACAGAAAAACAGAGATATAATGACATATCGGAACACACTCATGTGCAGACAGAATGCACACGCATTGCAAACAGACAAAAACAGTCATGCAATGATACAGGAACACATCCCTGCACAGACACCAAATCAGAGGCACACCCTCAGGTGCATGTAGAAATGTACTCAGAGTGAGTGGCTTTACACACAAACGTGTAAGATCTGACAGAAACGTCTATTACATACACACACAAGTGCATTCAAATACATTTACTGAACCACAACTACAATCAGAAATAGACAGAGAGCGACACTCAAAAACAAAGAAACGCTTCCGCAGAGAGGTACAAAATGATCCTGCTGGGGGCACACAAAGATCTTGACACACTGTCAGACAGCGAAACACAGTCTCAACAACCCACTCACTTGTTTAAACACACAGTCAGTCAGAGACACACTCCACACTGCCACAATAATACACTGACACTCAGAGACGCACACATCTGAAATCACAGAACAATCGCAATATGCTCACAGTAACACCCACACATCCATACACCCCCCACAACTACAAAGTCATCGGAAGGTAACTCCACAAACAGCATACACACAGGCACAAAAACAACAGTTGTCTGTGTGCAAAACAGACACAGGCAGACAATCACACAGGCACAGAAATGTACACACACATAAAGGAACTCAATTTCACGGAAACACTCTCATACAGACTGAATGGCATTCCCAAATACATCGCTGAAAGGAGAGCTGAGTAGCCTGCTCTTGCTAATTGACTATGTATCCCCATCGGTGTCAATCGGTCAGTCACTCAGAGACAGCAGCGTGTTCCTGAGCGTGGTCAATGGTGACGCATTCTGCTTCCCCCATTCCCATCAATCCCTGGGTGATTATACTGATGGAATCCTGGGTGTACATATGCAATTCCTTCAATGAGAGTACTGCGGCTGTCAACGGACCTCTTTCAGCTGTTATGCTGTATGACTAGGTGAAGAACTTACGTAAGCAATTGGTGCAATGCATTCCTGAACTTCTCTCTGAACTTGGGCAGTGTCACTGCATAAAATAATGTGTTTGTGCTGCAGCCGAAATCCTTCAGCATTTCTGCAACAAACGTAAACCGGACTGTAAGCCTGTTCCTCCAACGATCTTCTCCTTTAATGTGAAAGTATAAGATGTTTGCACCGTACACTAACCACAAAATTATGAAGCTGATGGATATGGTGAAGAGGGAAATAACTGACCTCCTCCGGGTCTCCATCTCTGCCTCTTTGTGACTCTCTCCCGCCCTCTGACCCCTCAGGCTCTTGCGGACTCGACTGGCCACTAAAATGTATCTGACCGTCAGAGTGTTCATCAACAGAATTAACATGAATGGGATGAAAGGGGTTAAAATATAACCAAACCACCTAAATCCCAGCCACCTGGGATCCGTAAAATAACTTGACTTTATATCGCAGTATCTTGGAACATTGTCAACTATCCTCCAAGGTTTATACCGAAAATAAAAGAGAATGTCCTTTGAAAAGAGCAGAATGCCGGTTGCAGCCAGAGTCACGGCCAAGGCTTTCTCTGTCCAACATTTCCTTTTCATTTTCAGGCAGCAAATGGCGACAAAACGATCAAAGGAGAAAAGGACAGTGAACCAGACGGAACAATCTGCCGCTGTACGAGCCAAGGCAGAGACAACACTGCACACAGGGGTGATGTTCAGGAAACAGTTTGGGAAGTATAAGTATTTGAGTCGCCACAATATGATGTGTGTGAGAATGAATAGTAGATCCGACATTGCCATAGCCAACAGGCAGCGTATTGTGCAGTTGGAGAGGCCGCATTTTCCACGTGCGAGAACCAAAATCACCATGAAATTAACTAAAAGAGAAGGTAAAATGGAAATCAGAAATTAGGTAAAAACCTGATGAAGGGCTTTTGCCCAAAACGTCGATTTTACTGCCCATCGGATGTGCCTGAACTGCTGTGCTTTTCCAGCACCACTCTAATCAGAAATCAGAAATTGCCATGGTGGCGTAATTTGTTAGATGAAAGGGACGTGGGTTAGAGGGAATCTGAGGAAGAAGTGTTCACCCAAAACATGGTGGGGCTCTGGTAATTCAGTGCCTGGGAAGGTAGTGGAAGCAGGAAACATCACAAACTTTAAAATTACCTGGATGAACACTTGAAACTTCATAACATTCGAGGCTACGAGCATAGTGCTGGACGCTAGGGCGATTGTAGATTTTGTGTGGCACAAACTTAATTGTCCAAATGAAATATTCTGTCTAGTCTATTTCTATGATTATAAGAAGCACTTCAGGGAGGCAGGTTGGGAAGTGAACCATTTTAATGAAATAAAAATAAGGGATTTGAATGCCGAAAACATGAAAAAGAATCTGAAAAAAGTGGCGAAACTCGACAAGTATGGCTATACCTGTCGAGACAGAAACAGATTTAATGCAATTGCTCTTAATCAGAATACTTTCACCTGAACATGTTTCACTGAACTCAGAATATCATCTCAGTTTTCACTTGCACAAGACCCTATCATTTCAAACAGAAGTCAGGAATTAATTTTGAATAGAGAATTGAGATTTCACTTGTTGATATTCATCTACTATGAAACATTTGTGGGACTCCCCTTCACATGACAGGGCATAGTTAGAGTCATTGAGATGTATAGCATGGAAACAGACCCTTTTGCCGAAATCACCCATGCCGACTAGATATCCCAACTAAATCTAGTCCCATTTGTCCCAAATACATCTAAACCCTTTCTATTTCTTTCATCACCCATGCATGTTTTAAATATAGTAATCGCATCAGCCACCATCACATCCTCAGTCAGTTATTCACACATGCACAATCCTGTATGCAAATGACTTGGTCATCCTGTATTCAATGTGATCTTCCCTTGCTAAGCAGTCTATCACACAAAAAACTTGTCGAACGCCTAACTGAAGTCCACATCGATCACGCCTATCACTTTGCTCTCATGAATCCTCTTCGTTGCTTCTTCAAAAAATGCAATCAAGTTAGTGAGACATGATTTTGCACGCACCACGCCACGTTGTCTATTGCTTATCAGTCCTTAATTATCAAATACATAGAAATCTTGTCCTTCAGCATCCCTCCAACAACTTCGCAACCACGAATGTGAGGCTCACCAGTCTATAGTACCCTGGATTTCCCTTGGCACCTTTCTGATATAGTCGATCCACATTAGTCAATCTCCAGTCGTCCGGCACCTTCACCTGAGACTATTTTTGATCCAAGTATCTGAGCAAGGGGTCCAGAAAGGAACACAGTGGCTCAGCCCCACAAAGCTTGTCTTCGAAAATCAACAATTCATTGCCATGTTTAGTAAATGTGCGAAATTTACATGGATATTCAGTTAGCAAACAATGCAAAATTCAAATGGGGAAAAGTGAATTTGTTATTGCATTCTCTGTTTTGTCTGACTCCAGTTGCTTTGGAATGTGCTTGTTGGTATTTTATGAATAAAGTACATAATGCAAAACAAAACTCATAGTTCAAAACTGCAATTAATAAATGCAGTGCTCCAATCCATGTAAATTAAGATTCAACATCAGAAAATCTAGTCTCTGACTCACTGTTTTGCTCTGATTGTGTCAGGGGCAATTAACATTTCAAGTAATAATGTAACGACCCAGCAGGTCAAAAACAGTGGAACCTTTCACAACACTTCCTTAAACAAAAATGTCTTAATAATGAGAATAACTAAACAAGGTAAGAAATATTAATGTAATAATCTAATGTAATAATCTAATTGATTAATTCTTGATTTTTAAACATAATTAAAAATCATTCCTCCGCAAGAATTACTTTTTGCATTGTAAAATCTATAGAGATACAAACACTTCTTCAAGGAACAAATGGAAGGTCGTCATAGCACTCTGGAATTCACTTTAACACTCCACAGTGTTCCAATGATCCTTGAAAACTGCCAGAAATGTATAGCTTAGAAATAGTCCATTCAGCCCACCAAGTGAATTCAGTTTAACACTCCACAACCTTTCTACAATCCCACAGAACTGCAGGAAAGCTATGTCACTGAAATTCGGTTTTCATGTCTGCATCAACAGAATGAGCTAGCTTCTATTTTGGTCGTACTTTCCAGCACCTGGTCCACGGATTTGAAAGTTAGTTCATTTCAGGTACAGATCCAGGTTCCTTTTAAATGAGTTGTGGTTTGATTCCTCAAGCCCCCAGCGAAACTGGGCAGCGAATTCAAGACGCCCCATCACCTTTTGGACGAAACGGTCGGTCTCATGTACCCTATAATCCTTCCAGCAATTTGTCTAACTCTGTTTCTTCTGATAAATGGTCCTGTGTTCGGCGTGATAGGTCTCCTTCTATGATCCTGATTATTTTGATGACTTCCATCAGATCACCTCTCATTCGCCTCTGTTCAGGGGAAAATGACCCAAACACTATCCATCTTTCCTTAATGATACAGTAATTTCCACATAAAGGCAACATTTTTGTAAATCTCTTCGATACTGCCTCAGTGCATGTCTGTCCTCACTGCTAGTGGTGACCAACGACTGTTCACATAACCATAGATGTGAGCCACCCAGTGTCTCAGGTAGTTCCAGTGCTACAAGTCGAGCGGGGGGAGGGAATTTGTTTTGCGTTAGCTGTGGTGCAGAGTGAGCGATTCCTAATTTGGGAGGTGTAATATGCAATTTCATCAAAGTCTAGATGTCTGATCAAGGTCGGTAGCGTAAAATGGATCTGGAGAGGTATAGTTGGGGCATAGCCTGATTGAAGTGTGGTGTCAATTAATCAGTTCCTCGGGAGTTAGACTATGTGTTTAGTAGCCTCACTTCTGTTCTGATACCAACTGATTAATTACAAAACAAGCCAGGCCCCGAGAATGAAATCCGGCTTGATGGATTATAATCTTATGTCTTTTCATTCAACAAAGTGATCTCTTGCTGAATAGTAAACGCAAAATACTGCAAATATTGCGCCCACGTCAAAATCAAAGTTTGTTACAAAAGAAATGATAAAACATCAGAAAGCAAACTCTGCACTTATAACACAGATTCAAAGACAATGAATATACAGTAAGTGTATAATTCTCATTAACCTCAAAACAATGCATAGATGAAACGAAAGAAAGCAGCTTATATCATATTGTACAACTGCCCTGTCCTTCCAACGAAAATGCCCCTCGTGTAATATTCACACCAGATTCCCTCGATCTAACATTTGTTCAAATGACTTGTGCCTGCCACTTTTAAAGTGAAGCTGCAGTGAACTTCTTTCTGGAATTACCACAAAGTTGATTGTGAATGTACTCCACTTTAAGTAATCTCTTCAGAGCATCTTTCCTCCCAACAAATCTGTCTCGGATGAACAGAAACTTTCACTCCAAGGTAAGAAAACTGACTAAATTTCACATCCCTTTCTCATCAGCACAGGTTTGTGCATCCACCCAGTTTTAGGAAATGAAAAAGACTGAAATAAATGAGAAAATTATAAAAGTTAAGCGTTTTACTCTGCATCTCATATTGCTGAACTCTCCAGCATACCTTTGAGGAACAATTGATACCATGCTGGGTTATGAACAATAATTAAAAAAATAAACAATGTGTAATCGTGCACAAAGCCATTCAACCCACGGCCAGACTTCAAAAAACGGTTTTGAAACAAATGGCGTGGTTTCAGGATTACCTCGAATTTCAATGTTAACATCAGAAGGACAATGCAGCACACAGCTCAAAAACCAGAAAAGAAATCTCTCCAGAAATGTTTTTTCTATTCTCTACATAAAAATACCACTGTATATAATTATTCGAAGAGACTCGTTTCCTTAATTTCATCGCAATTCAACGTAGTCTCCGATTGAAGTTGACATTTGTACCGGCTTGCCAGAAGAGGTGAATCATTACACCACGGTAAATTTAATTTCCTGGGCAATTCCGACAGAGTGTGCGATTACTGCGCATGCATAATTCTGAGTAATAGCATGAATCCTCAGAAAGACTCAGACATTGTCAGACGTGTAACTCACTCACTAGGAATTGTTACAATCGGAAGGTTCGTGTAAAAGATTTTCCACAGCTGATAAATTGAAAACGTCATTTTCTGCAAGAATCTCTTTGTACAAGCAATCTTTCTGTACGAAATTCCTAGGTGATATAATCCCGAAGTCTTTCATTTATACCTCCTGACATCTCTGGGGGACAATGACATGACAACGTGGTTCAATTCGTTTATTTAATAATTTGAACAAACAGGTGACAGCGGTGTGTTCACTCCCAGTTGTAACCGTTCATTTTAGAACTGAGGTTTATTCGGTGATTCAAATTCCAACCGGTCAATATCAAACATGGGTACATGCATATTGAGTAATTTATTGGAATCTCTACCGTATGGAAGCAAGTTAATCGGCCCATCGAGTCAACACTGACCCTGCAGAGGGTATCCAACACAGACGCAACACTGGCGCTGTGAGGCAGCATGTTATTCAATCAGTCATTGTGGCACACTATTTACTACCATTGACATCCCAACTCTATCCATCCAACTTGGAAATCTTATTTTATATCATATCGTTATTAACTTAACGATGACATTTGGAAATTAATTTCCTGTTGAGAGTTTCTCTGAGAAATGTTCTCCTCAACACTGGTTCGTGGTTTCCCTGATAAATAGCAGCTGTTGCATGAAAGGAAAATAGCTGGTTACCGGAGTCGTCACATTGTAGGTCTTAACAAATTCAACGGAATAGAATTCGTTACCTTGCATGGATAAAGTGTCCCAAACGAATACCTCTTCTCCAGTTCAGGTATTATTTGAAACGAGTAAAATAACGTACTGAAAAAAATCATCAATGGTTTCATCAGCTCCAATAAGTACACATCCGCCTACTTGGATAAGTTATGTTCTAGAGCTGACTCTGAGACACACAAGATCTGTAGAGCAGCAGTTGAGGGAGAGTCATTCTCTGCTCCCTGCAGTGTATTGACTGTGAAGAAACCTAAAGTAGATGACTGACATTTGATGAAAATCTTTGAAGGGAGATGGAGAGGTGAGGCCATGGAGGGATTTGCACACACAAGGATGCAGATATGTCAAATTCCAGAAATGTATGAACGGGTATCAATTTTGTTGATGTTCGTGAGTTTTGTGAAGAATTGGCAACGTGCCCTGTATTGATGGGGAAATGGGATTTGGTGTGAGGACTGCTAAAGGAGAGCAAACAGAGAGAAGAATAAATATACCATTTTCTTGTTGTCTGGCTGGTATTAGTGAGTTATCCCAAGTACCATTACTTGAGGCACAATATTTACAATCTCTATCAATGACTGAGAAGATGAGATCATCTGCTACTTTTGCTGATAACACAATGTTAGGTGGGGCAATAGAAGACAAAGCGAACATAGGAACGTTGAAAAGGGGAAGGACAGGTTCTGTGAGTGAAATAAAAGAAAATAGTTTGTGCAACAAAATGTATTGAAAAGTCAGGCATTGTTCCTTCACTTCAGCCTTAGAAAGATTTCAGGCCATTTGATAAATGTATAGATGCTAGTCTGAAATCAAGAGACATCAACGAGCCTTTCTGTCCATTCAATGTCAGCAGTTTCCATTATTGCCTTGAAAACCAGGGAGCGGGAAAGTGTAGAAAATGAAGTGCCACAGGTCTTGGTCAACATTGGCATCAACAATGTTAGGTGGTGAAATAGTCCTTCAGAGGTCAGAATCCAACATTAATCATTCCTCATTTACATAAGCACAGCCTGTGACAATAGTCTCTCACTGACTTCGGCATTCAACATCTCCATATCCATGGCATTCATCCTTTTTATGTCAGCAAGGGCTCACTGATTGGGACACATTAACAGCCACAATCAGGGAAGACATATGCGATGAGGTCCACTTGGCTGACCTCTTCACAAATGTTACCAGGAGGAAAAGCTCTGAGTGTCCGAAAGTAGAATTGAGCAAATCAGGCAAGAAATGAAAAAGCTGATCCTTGGGTTACTCCAAGTGCTCATTTTATTATTGTATGTGTGGCTAGAAATATTGGTTCGAAGGGGAAGAGCTTTGGACATTCCAGTTATTGGTGAGGGTTCTGGGCCTGGTGCGATCTGAATACATTGGAAGCGTGGTTTGCTTTTAATTGAATGGTACCCTTCCAGCCAGATCCTCAATAAATTATGCATTAAGTGATACAATTACTTTTGAAACCTCACCTTTATAACTTATTATTTATGATGCGTGTTCGGTATTTGGACAGAGATACCACTTTGAAAGAATTAAATTGTTACGTCTCACAATATTGACTTGATACAAGAACACAGATGCAAGCAAGCGGCAATGAAATATGCTTTCTCCAAATATTACATAACCAATGCAATAGCATGATTTTGCAATATCATTGTATTGGAGAACAGTGATCACAACATATTCGAATTGTTTGCCAACATGTAGAATGAAGAAAGTTGGGTTCTGAATCTAAGTAGAGAATTGATGAATAAGTGAGCAATGCTGGACTGAGAACTGTAACAAAGAGGTCTTGTCCTTCTAATTATAGATGAGGGTGAGATCCCTTTTCTTGTGCATTGTGCATTGGTTATGGCCAATCAAGTTCCACCGAATTGACCACAATTTGGCCGGAAAGCAGTGACTTCTGGGATTTTTACATATTTCTGAGTACTCAAAAGCTTTGTATGCTCATTCAAGGAGAATGGCTGCTGTCGCATCTCCCGGGTACTGTCGTTTAAGATTTCTGTGAAAGTGGGCAGGAATGAATGGGATATTTGCAATGGTAGTCGGCTTCGTATCATACAGTCCAGCAGAAAAGGATGTGTTGATCCTCAGAATGTCACTTGAGAGGACATTACGGAGCCATCTTCTTCCTTCAAGCTGCTGATCACTGATCTCCCACTGTCCATCTTCTGAAAGAACAAAAATGCGCAGGTATCACCCTGTTCGGCGTTGTGGACCCTGGACCAGGCGGTTATCTTGAAGGCTTATGAGGTAAAGAGCAAGGCTTATTGAAGATTGCTCAAAACATCGACCTCCACCGTCTGCAGTAGGTATCAGTGGTGTCTACAGCAGCAGCTTTGTGAACTTGGAATATGAATTCTGGTGTTGGTAGGGGTAGGCCCAGGTACACAATCCCATTATCTTGACTGATTACATTGAACTGGTGTTAATGAGACAATGGAACTGAGGCCTCATTCCTGAAGGAGGGCTAATGCCCAAAACGTCGATTCTCCTGTTCCTTGGATGCTGCCTGACCTGCTGCGCTTTTCCAGCAACAAATTTTCAGCTCTGATCTCCAGCATCTGCAGTCCTCACTTTCTCCTCAATGGAACTGAGATGTTAAACCAGGAAACTTGCAGCATTCCCTGTCAAATTCAATCAAGCCAGACAGATATGCAAGTCTTCATTTTGACTGAACATTGAATGGATTGGTGATGAGACATTGCCACAAGGTTTCGGATTGAAAAATGGATCTGGGTTTAAGTAGAACTGTTTTTGAGATGGTTCATTTAAAAAGATGATACCAAAATATTAAATACTGTTTATGTGCCACACTTTATATGATCGAAACTGAATTTAAATTACGCTAAGTACATTGTTACTTCAAACGGCTACAAAACCATTCTGATCGGACATGATCTGAATGACTAGCTAAAAGTAGATCAGAAATCACACGAAAGATTGTATTTTCAACTGGACCTGTTGAACAATAGCTTTGTATTGTGTGACCTCTGAAATTGTCCACCCCATTTCATTGCTGGCACCTCCACATTAAAACCAAAAATAATGTCAGCTCAAATCAGAGAGATCCCACACACACTGCAGAGAATCTCAGGACAAAGAAGCAGGGACCTTGGGAGTGGGAAGAACAGGTCCAACTCCAGTTCGACAAGCCGTAATCGGGGTTTCTAACCTCGTGCCTGCGCAAAGACATTTCAGAACTGAAAAATTACCCGGGCTATGAGAGGGAAAGACTGGTTTTGTAAAATTGCATGTTTATCTAACCTGTATTTCAAAGATAATAAACCACAACTCATTATTGGTGTACAACGAGGCCCACTAAGTGAGCAGATCGATCAGACCATACGACAACAAAACTTACATGTGAAATTCTGAATGTCAACGGGAAATGGCCAACAGAGCGATTAATCCTTTTGCCCTGGACTTTTACAGGAGGAAAAACCAACAAGTAAAATTTCACTCATGTCGTTTAGGGAAGGAAAATGGAATCCTTACTTGGTCTGGCCTGCACTTGACTCCAGACCGACTGCAATGTGGTTGACTCTGAACTGCCAAGAATGGGCAATAACTGCTGTCTTAACCAGTGATGCTGTCATCCCACAAAATACCACAAAAGTTACAGCTGCAGTGAAACAAATCCCAGGTTAGATCTCACTTGGTGTAATTTGAACAGATCCAGCAACCACACCTTAATTTGGATACAGTGTCATACAGTGGGAGGGAATACAGTACAGATTTGCAAGAATGAAAACTGACTTTAGGGGTTTAGTTATAAGGCGAGGCCGGACAAATGAGGCCTTATTTCTGTAGAAATTGAAGACAGGGTGGATGAAGGTAAACTGTTTCATTTGGTTGGGGATTCAAGCACAAAGGTGCAAAGTCTGCAAATTAAGGCCTGCGTGTTCACGAGAAATGTTTGGAAGCATTTGCACACAGTCGTTTGTCGTTAAGGTGTTTGGAACTCTTTACGACAAACGACTGTGAATTAGGTGTCCATTTTAAATCCGAGGTGGATTTTCCTTTTTTGGTAAACGTAGGTATTAAGGGAAAGATACAAATAGAGATGTATGGCGTTCTGCTGCAAATGAACCATTGAATGGTAGAACTAGCTCGCGGGGGCTGATTGACCTTTTTCTGTGTTCCTATGATTATTAGCCCTCTGCCAGAGCTTAACCAGGGCATTGATGTCCTTCCAAAAGGAGTAGCGTTGAAAAATGGGCAGAGCTCAATTTCAACCCATTACAAACCATTCACTTTTCAAGAGTTCAGATTTGATTGGTGTCCCCCCCCCCCCCCCCCCCCCACCCCCACCCCCCCAACTGTGTCTGAAACAATGAATTGTAAAGGTATAATAATATTTCCCTTAACTTTGTATTCCCGCTCGACTTTGTCCAATTTTTTTTTACAAGGCTGCTCAACCTGCCCAGCCACTTTCCAGAGAAATAAAGTGTACTCTTCCAAGCCTTGATATTTTTATCTCACCTCCAGAATTATGTATTTTAATTTATAACATGTCTCCTGTTCAGAAAGTTTAAAGGTGTCACACTGTTTATATTATCTGCTATTTCTCTGCCTCCTTCACTGGTTTTCAGTATAAAAAGTATAAAAGGTGTGTAGAAAGATCCCGCTAATTGACAGTGATTAGCTGAAATGTTTGGAAAACATGCAAGCATCCGTAATCTAAATTATTGTTCAGTGTGCGAACAAATAGCCAGAGAATTGAATATTTCACTGATAGATTTTGTTTTTAATTCAATAGATAAAGCATTGCTGAGTTTTCAGTGAGTGTGCTGCTGGCATAGACACACGCAGCAACACTAGAATGGGTGGGGACTATACAACTCCTTCGCAAGCGTGTGCCACAGGAACTGGAGGAAGCCATTCAGCTCCTTCTCCAGCCTATTGGTCTGGAGCAGGAGGGCATTCAGCTTTGAATTCACAACGCAGATTCTAGCAGACCTGCTGAGTTTTTTCCAGCAAGTTCGGCTTTTCTTGCTGATTTATCGCATCCACAGTTCTTTTGGTTTTGTTCAGCCCTACCTCCAGCTTGTTACACAGAAGGAGGCCATTCGGCATGTGGACGCAGTGTCCTATTGGAATTATCACTGGACTGTCAATCCAGAGATCCAGGTAGTGTTCTGGGGAACCAGATTCAAATGCCAGTATGTAGAATGGTGACAGTTGAATTCAATCAAACTCTGGAATTGAGGAGTCTAATGACCAAAAATCCAATGACGATTGTCGGTTGATTCATATCCTTTACAGAAAAAAAGGCATACTTATTTTGTCAGGACGACAATGATTCCAGGCACACAACAATGTGTTTGATGCTCATCTATCCTCCAGGCAATTAGCGATGGGCAAGAACATGTTGGCTCTGACTAGCGACTCCTTCATTCCTATTACTTAATTTTATAAAGCCCCTTTTGTGACTGATACAAAGGAAGTGGTGGATGCAGTTTAGCTCATTTTGAGAATGTGAAGCGTAACAACAGAATGCCATTAATTCCCTCTCATGTGAGTACAAGACCAGGAGAAGGGAATTACATTAGTCCACACTGCTCCACATAAAAAAAAGAGAGAGCAGGTGGGAGAGGGAGGTGTGAGGAGTAAGTTGTGTGTGAGGTGTCAGGACTGAGTAGTCAGTGAGGTGGAGAGAGGTGATCTTGGGACACAACACAGTATAAGAGACGAGTAATTGCTCAGATGGAAGGAGTGTCTTAATGTTATGGCTTGGAAATTTGAAGGGATCAGAACATTTATTGGAAACTTATTGTAAGGCTACGCCCTTTTCCCCCAACAATAATTAAAACCGGAAAACATTTCTGTTGAGCTATATTTAACCCTTTACATAATCCACAGTAGTTAAACAATTCTCTTATCCTCTATGCAACCCACTCTCTTCCCCGGTGTTAAATTCTCTCCTGAATAATCTGTCTTTCACCTTCTTACTCTCTCTCTCTTGCTCTGTATTTACCTGAATTCACTCCTCTCTATCAACTCCCCTGTATTTAAGCCTCTTCCTATTAGTCTGTATTTAATCCTCCCCAATTCATCTTTACTTAACCCAATGTTATTCTGCATTTGATTCTCTCTATTCCCCTGTACTTAACCATTTCTCTCTTCCCCTGTATTCAACCCTCGTCCTATTCCTCTCTATTCAATCCTGTCAAACTTACTTTGCATTTCATATTCTTACAATTACTCTGCACTCAATATTTTTATTTAAACTGCACACATGACAATCTTCAGCCTTCTCGCTGAATTCAACTTTCTACACATTCTTCTCTCCAATTAACTCACACACTATTCGTCTCCATTTAATCCTCTGCACTTTGTATGTATCTGTCTGCTTTTCCCCTTTACCTGCTATGATGTATTCAATCCTATCCTCATAACACTCTATGTAGTTTGTTCTCAATTACTCTGTAATAACTGTCCTCCATCTTCTTCTTCACATAATTCTCACACTGCTCCCCTGTAATCATCACTGTCCCTATTACTCTGTATTTAATCCTCTCACGTGTCACAAAGGCCGGGAACCCGTCATAAAGTCACTGCATTTATGCATACATAGTATCTGACACTGACCTAGCTACCAGAAAGCTGCTTCCTAGAGTGACCAAACCCCCAATGCTCCTGTTTGTATCTGTCAAGCAATACTCCATGAATGAACAGGTTTACATCCCCAATCAGGGAAGTCGTATTGAATTAGAGCCATCTAGCTGAAAACATTATTTTTTTTTTCAGCTTCCCCTTTATTTACCCTGTCCCTGGGCCACTGTCGTCAACACTGTTTCTGTCGATATATTTCACCCCTGTCAATTTCTGTTAAATCCTCTTCCTGTTCTGTGTTTAAAATTTCCCCATTCCCCTGTATTCAGCTCTCTCCTTATTACTCTCAACTTAACCCTCTTGTCCATTTAATCGTCTTCCCATTCTTCTCAATTGAATTCTCTGTCTGCTACAATATTCAAAGGTCTCTGTATCTTTATTTAACACACTGTCTGTCCCCAGTGCTCTTCAATTATTGTCACTACCCCTTCCAGAATATGAGGACCGCCCAACAAGAACTGGAGCCTGGTGTCCCTGCCTAATGATTCCTCACACCTGCTAACACATAACCGTCGCTGTTCTGTACTTCCGCTGCTCTGGCTGGTTCTGGGACTGCAGAAACATCCCAAAGTACTGGAGGGGCTTTGCAGCAGCCCCACACGCTCAGACACTGTATAACGGATGTGTAAGATAGAGGCACAACATCATCATGGACAATACTGTATTGATGCATGAATAGAAACAGTTTCAAGAAACAATAGTATTTACATATAAACATGAGCAATTCTGATAGCCGACAACGTTTATATATAAACTGGAACATATCCAACGCAAAATGATATTTATATATCAACACAAAAAGTTCCTGTGTACAATGATGCTAACTGGAAACACAGTCAGCTCTAATACACAACAACATACAACAATGGCCGACGAGGGGAGAGGCCATTCTAAACTTAGTGTTCGGAAGCGAGCTGGGTCAGGTATCAGATCTTGTGGTGGGAGAGCATTTTGGTGATAGTGACCACAACTGGCTCATATTCTACATAGCTATGGAGAAGGAGAGGATGAGGCAAAATGGGAGAATATTTAATTGGGGAAGAGGAAACTATGATGCGATTAGACATGAGTTAGGAAGAATGGATTGGGAGCAATTGTTCCATGGTAAAGGCACTATAGACATGTGGAGACTGTTTAAGGAACAGTCGTTACAAGTGATGAATAAGTATGTCCCCTTGAGACAGGCAGGAAGTGGTAAGATAAAGGAACCTTGGATGACGAGATCGGTGGAGCTTCTCGTCAAAAGGAATAAGGTAGCTTACATAAGGTGGAGGAAGCTAGGGTCAAGCTCAGCTCTACATGATTACAGGCAGGCGACGAAGGAGCTTAAAAATGGTCTGAGGAGAGCCAGGAGGGGGCACGAGAAAGGCTTGGGAGAACGGATAAGGGAGAACACAAAGGCACTTTACACTTAGGTGAGTAATAAGCGAATAGTCAAAGAAAGAGTAGGACGATTAGGATAGCATAGGGAATTTGTGTGTGGAGTCTGAGGAGGTGGGGAAGCCCTAAATGAGTTTTTTGCTTCTGTCTTTACAAATTCTGTCTTTAATTTGTAGTGAATAAAACCTCTGAAGAGCAGGTGTGCATGCTGAAATGGATAGAGATCGAGGAAGCTGATGTGCTGAAAATTTTGTCAAACATTAAGATTGACAAGTCGCCAGGCCCGGACCAGATTTGTCCTCGGCTGCTTTGGGAAACGAGAAATGCAATTGCTTCACCACTTGCGAAGATCTTTTCATCCTCGCTTTCCACTGAAGTCGTACCTGAGGACTGGAGAGAGGCAAATGTAATTCTCTCTTCAAGAAAGGAAATAGGGAAATCCCCGGCAATTACAGACCAGTAAGTCTCACGTCTGTCGTCTGCAAGGTGTCAGAAAGGATTCTGAGGGATAGGAGTTATGACCATCTGGAAGAGCATGGCTTGATTAAATACAGTCAGCACGGCTTTGTGAGGGGCAGTTCATGCCTCACAAACCTTATCGAGTTCTTTGAGGATGTGACTAGAAAAGCTGATGAGGGTCGAGCTGTGGATGTGGTGTGTATGGACTTTAGCAAGGCATTTGGTAAGGTTCCCTCTGGTAGGCTCATTCAGAAGGTCAGAACGAATAGGATTTAAGGGAACAAAGCTGTCTGTATACAGAATTGGCTTGCCAACAGAAGACAGCGAGTAGTAGTAGAAGGAAAATATCCTGCCTGGAAGTCTGTGGTGAGTGGTGTTCCACAGGGCTCTGTCCTTGAGCCTTGATTGTTTGTAATTTTTAATAATGACTTGAATGAGGGGATTGAAGGATGGGTCAGCAAGTTTGCAGATGACACAATGGTTGGAGGTGTCATTGACAGTATAGAGGGCTGTTGTAGGCTGCAGTGGGACATTGAAAGGATGCAGAGATGGGCTGACAGGTGGCAGATGGATAAATGCGAGGTGATGCATTTTGGAATGTCGAATCTGAAAGCTGAGTACAGGATTAAAGAGAGGATTCTTGCCAGTGTGGAGGAACAGAGGGATCTTGGAATGCAGGTGCAACCAAGTGGCCAACCAGGTGGCCAACCAAGTGGACAGGGTCGTTAAGAAAGCATATGGTGTTTTGGCTTTCTTTAATAAGGGTATTGAGTTTAAGATTCGTAAGATCTTGTTGCAGCTCTATAAAACTTTGGTTAGACAGCACTTGGAATACTGCGTCCAGTTCTGGTCGCCCCATTACAAGAAAGATGTGGATGCTTTGGAGCGGGTTCAGAGGAGGTTTACCAGGATGCTGCCTGGACTGTAGGGCTTATCTTATGAGGAGAGGTTGACTGAGTTCGAACTATTTTCACTGCAGAAAAAGGAGGAGAAGAGGGGACATAATTGAGGTATACAAGGAAATGAGAGGCATAGATAGAGTCGAGAGCCAGAGACTATTTCCCAGGGCATAAATGACTAACACGAGGGGTCATAGTTTTAAGCTGGTTGGAGGAAAGAATAGAGGGGATGTCAGAGGCGGGTTCCTTACACAGAGAGTTGTGAGAGCATGGAATGCGTTACCAGCAGCAGTTGTGGAGTCAGGGTGATTGGGGACATTTAAGAGAGTCCTGGACATGCATATGGTCACAGAAATTTGAGGGTGCATACATGAGGATCAGTGGTCGGCACAACATCGTGGGCTGAAGGGACTGTTCCGTGCTGTACTGTTCTACTTTCTTATATTTGTACAGACACAAACAGCTGCAGCATGCAACATTACATGACATAGATTATACATATAAAAATGTAATACTGTATTTATATCAGGAGTGTGGTGCTGATAAAGCACACCAGGGCAGGCGGCATCTGGAGCAGGAGAATCGCGTTTCAGTCAGACATCCTTCATCGTCCATGATGAACAAAACGTCGATTCTGCCTAAAACGTCGATTCTCCTGCACCTTGGATGCTTCCTGACTTTTCCAGCACCACGTGGTCGACTCTGAACTCCAGTATCTGCAGTCATCGCTTTCACCAAATACTCTATTTTTTGAATAACTTGAATGAAGAAAGGGAAAGTCCTTTTGCCTAATTTGCAGATGAGACAAAAATAGGTGGGAAGGCAAGTTGGCACATTGCATGCGCTTTCTTCGGTACAGGGATGGTCATGCTATTCTTCAAGCAGGTGGGATTTCGGCTTGTTGGAGGGAGAGCTTGAAGATGTCGGTGAATACTCCACCAGTTGGTTCACACAGCATATCTGTGCTCACCTTGTGATTCCGTGTAGGCCGCCGCTTTCTTCGGGTTGTCTCTCAGAAAGACTGATCGGTGATTGGTGGTCATATCTGGATTATCTGTATTAGTCGGAGTCTTCCGCCTGAAATGCTGCATATCTGGTCTTTAGGAGGGAGTGTATTTCCGGGTTCATGCAAGGTCCATGATTGGGGAATACTCGGATTGACTTATTTGGCATGCAGTCCTCTATGCATTAGTTAATGAAGTCTATGACGGTGGTGCCATAGTCATCCAGGTTTTTCTGCTGAGTACATGAACACGGTCAAGACCACTGATTCCTAGCAGTCTTGGAGACTGTCTTCCACAGCCACAGACCAACATCAGACCTCCATTTGTGAGTGGTCTTTTCATTTCTGCTTCTGCGTGTAAGCTGTTTCCACATGTTGGACAGACTAGAACCTGAGTGAAGGGACAACATTTAGAATGTAGATGAGGATGACTTTCTTCAACCAAAGAGTGGTTAATCTATGGAAATCATTGCCGCAGAGAGCTGTGGAGGCCAGGCCATCGAGTGTGTTTAAAACAGAGATACGTGGGATTGGTAAGGATATCTTAGGATAAGGGGAGATTGGGATTGAGAAACAGATCATTCATGGTTAAATAACAGAGCTGACTGGGTGGCCTGACCGGCCTGATTCTCCTCTTACATCGTATGGTCTAATGACCAACATGTAATAATATTTGCAAATGCACACAAACTGCTCTAACCTCAAACAATGATAATATATTATAGCCTTGGTTCAAACATGGTCAAAAGAGCTGCTTTCCTGCATTTCACTGAGTATTCCCTCCCTTACTTAGATCATAAGACTTAGGTCTTTGAATTGAAATAACAGCTCAGCTTTCAAGGATTCTGGGGTAGAGATACCAATATTTCATCTTTTCCAGTTTCCCATAAATACTCCATTGAGAGAAATCACTGCACCGTGAACCCATTGAAGACTTCATTTGTACTTTTACAGGAGAGGGAGTCTCATGGTAATACAGTGAAATAAACACAACCAGCAGGACACAGAACCCCCCCCCCCCCCCCCCCCACAACACACACAGAAAGTTAAAGATCACACAACACCAGGTTATAATCCAACAGGTTTAATTGGAAGCACTAGCTTTCAGAGCGCTGTTGCTTCATCAGGTGGTTTTGAAGGACACAATTTTAAGACACAGAATTCATTGCAAAAGTTCACAGTGTGATGTAACTGAAAGTATACATTGAAAATACCTTAATTATTTGTTGAGGCTTTAATCTGCTAGAACACTATGATATTTCCACTTCTTTCATGTGTAAATCACAAAACCTTCGTTTTAAAGTTGCATTTTCCGGTTAACTGTAACAATGGGTGTTAGCAACAAAATTGTTGAAGGTGTTAGCCTCCGTGTTTTTTGTCTTTGTCACAATGTTTAGACTGATTGTAAACTAAAAAGTGAGATCACAGAGTTTAACATTACTTCATGCCGTCTTTGAGCAAAGTACAATGTAACTCTGCATTACGGTCAGTCTCCTGTGCTTGTAAACTTTGGTGCCGAGAAGAAAGGCTTTGGACGCTTTGATTATTGGAGAGGTGTCTGGGACTGTTGTGATCTAAATACATTGGAAACATCGGTTTTTTTTTCGTTGGATGGGGTTTGTTAACCTTCTGGAGCGATATGCCAGCCATGAAAGTGGAATGTTCAATCCAACCTGTACGAGGGTTGGAGAACTGGGAACAACACATTTAGGAGGCAAGTGAAGCGACCACGGGAGGTAGACAATCTTGAGTAAGAAAGGAAAGCAGCCGAAACACATCCTAGATCTGTAAATTCGTTCTCCTTCTGAATCATGGTCTTCAGAATCAAACACTCCACTCATGCGTCTCACAGATTCAGGTACACGGTTTTCTCTGGTACATTACTTTTGAATTTTGGGAGATCCTCAATAACACATGCATGAAGTGATGTAGTTACTGTCGAAAAGGTTCCCTTACCTTTTCTATTTAGTATTTGTGATGATGCATGACGTTTTTGTTCAAAAACAGATTGAAAGAGTACATCAGGATCTTGAACTGTTTGCACCGCAAACAGATAGCATTATTGAATAATATCAGTTTACTGGCGATCAGTGATCATAAAATACTTGAATTAATTATTCAGGTGGAAAATGAAGAAATTAAGCTGAAACGTGGTTTCTCAATTGAAAAAAGAGAACAATGAATATTTCGTGCAGAAATAGGCAATGATGGATAAAGCAATCTTTGAGAAAAATGTAGTTAGTTGATTGGCAATGACGAAAGAGTAAGCAATGTCTGAATGAATTACAATCATTCACTCCTTTGTTGTGCAACAGTAAAACAGGAAAGGAAAGAGTGTGGAGCATTGCATGAATCTCAATCTTATCGGGAAACTTTGTGATTCTTCACCATTTATTGAGACTGCACTTGTTGGTGTCGAGTTGTGAGACCACATTGTGGGTTCCCTCCCCAAAGCCTACTTGGAGAACATCTCCCACATGTAACTGTGCGATATCATGTGAAAAACCTGCCCCTGCTCCAGGCGGATGAAGTTGGCGTCCACCCCCCTCCGCCCCCCCCCCCACCACTGCCAGTTTCCCACGACAACGATCGTATCCCTGAGGAGAGTAAGGGTTTCAGAGATCATTCTGTTCAGCACAGCGCAGGTTGGTCGGCGTCATCACTATTTCCAGAGCAGATCTGCTTTGGTTGGCGATGACCTTAGCAACGATTGTGTAATCTGCATTCAGCAGTGAAACTGGTCATCAGACTTCCCTCGTCCCTTGGAATTGTAGAATGGGTGGGGGGGGGGGGGGCGGTGGAGAAAACTTTCTGCATGCACTTACACAGGCTAACTGTGTGAACGTATAAGAATATTGCCAGTGCTGGACTGTTTCAGCAATAGGGAGATTATGAATAGGCTGAGGTTGTTTTCCCCATAGCGTCAGAGGTTGAGGTGTCACCATGTCGAAGATTATAAGTCACGAGGGTCAGAGACAGGATAAATAGCGAAGGACGTTTCCCCAGCATAATGGAGTCCAAAACTCCAAAGAATAGGTTTATGTTCTAGAGAAACGTTTTAAAAAGGACGCAGAAGGCAACCTTTTCACACAGAGGTAGGTGCATGCTTGGAATGAACTGTCAAACGAAGTGGTCGAAGCTGGTACAATTCCAACATTTAAAAGGCATCTAAATGAACAACCGTAATGGTTTCCAGCAGTTCGGGGCAAATACTGCAAATTGGACTGGATTCCTTTGGAAAATTGGTTAGCATGAATAAGTTTGGTTTGATTTCATTTGATGGATTTATTATCAGTTGCACCAAAGTACAGTGAAAAACTTTGATAATGAGCAGTACAAGCAACTCGTCGGATGCGAGGATGTTCAGAACAAAGATTTAGACAGAGGCATTCAGGTTATATTTCACAGGGTGTACAACAGAATCAACATTTGGAAGATCAGCATAACTTGAGGCAGGATAGTCGATTCAATAGTCTAATAACATTCTGGCAGAGCGGTTTCTGAACATGCTGTTGCACGTGCTCAGGCTTCTGTATTTCTGCCTGACCAAAGACGTTGTAGGAGAGCATTACCAAGTTGTGGAGGGTCTTATATGATGGTTACAGCCTTTCCATAGCAGTGGGCTGCGTAAACGGAATCTATGCATGGAAGCTTGATTCCCATGAAAGCCTCAGCTGTGCATGCAACCTTGTGTAGTCTGTTATGGTCCTGGGCGGAGCGGTTCCCATACTATGCTGTTGGGAACCCAGAACGAATTCTCTCACAAATGCATCTGCCGACGTTGGTGAAAGTTCTTATGGACTCCCGAATTTCATAGAAAATAGGGTTGTTTCTCTACTGTAAGTTTCTATGACTCCGTGACAGAACGAATTAATTTACTTTGCCAGCAATTTCCATTATCCCCAGTTTAAATTTGCCTGCTTGTGACTGAGAAGGCCTTCTGTCAGATTTCACCATTTGTTTTCTTTAAGACACTTATATGGAAACTTATACGTGGTTATGCCCTCTGCAACCTTAATCACATATGCTACTTTACCCTTTTGAATGAAACACTTGACCCTCCTTTGCTGTCTTTTAAAGTGCCACCGGTCCTTACAGCTCTTCGTTTTTTGCATCGGATACTATCTCTAACGCCCCTCATAAACCATGTCTTGGACGTTCTGTTTGCCAGACAGGAATAGACAGCTTTTGTCGTTTAACAACCTTGTAGCTCAGGGGAAGGGCACTGGGTTTAAAATTGGAAACAGGAAGATGAGGAATGATTCAATGGAGACGAGCAATCAGACTCAGGATGGCATTGTGAAAGGCAAGTCTTGGCTCATTAATCTATCCTATCCAGTCTGTCTTTAATACTCTCTTTGTACCTGTATTTACCCCTCTTCTTGCTATCATGCAGTCAACTCTCCCCTCATCACTCTCTGTTTAGTTCCTTGTGTACACTGTCCTAACAGGAGAAAGTGAGGTCTGCAGATGCTGGAGATAAAAGTTGAAACTTTATTGCTGGAACAGCACAGCAGGTCAGGCAGCATCCAGGGAACAGGAGATTCGACGTTTCGGGCACAGGCCCTTCCTGAGGAAGGGCCTGTGCCCGAAACGTCGAATCTCCTGTTCCCTGGATGCTGCCTGACCTGCTGTGCTGTTCCAGCAATAAAGTTTCAACACTGTCCGAACACCCTCCCTTTCCTGTTACTCTATTTGCTAACCCTCATCCCCTGTAATCAACACTATCCTTATTACTGTGCATTAAATACTCACCCCTTTCACAAATGTTGCTTATCCGGAATCAAGTCACACTGTGTTTGTATTGCATAGTAATGACATTGACCCAGTTAGCACAACGCTTGTCCCGAGTGAGCAGAAGTCCTGTTTTTCATTTCTTATTTTGTTTCATCCCCACCATAACTGTAGTCATGTTTACTTTTCCCCAGCACCCATGTTGTGTGTGTGCAGGTGTGAGACACAGTGAAAGAGAAAAGGTGCTCGAATCCTTATTCAGTTTACACCACCAGGAAGAAAATAAACGCCCGCATAGCCAGTGATAAGCAGTGCCCTTCACATTAAAGCGCAATACTGTGTGATCAGACAGTGAAGGCGAGGAAGCCCTCGTTTTTTAAAATTATTTTTTTCTTTTTTTTATGGCCATTTTACTGCGGTTATTTTCTCAAAAAGACCTTTCCTGAAAGAACTCGACACAGGTTGATACCCCATCACCAAGTTATCCTTTATTTACACGTCGAGAGTCCTTGACACTGATCCAGTTCCCTCAGCGCCAGCTCTCAAAATGAACAGGATGTCTGACAATTCTTTCCCCAGCACCCATGGTGTGTGTGTGCAGGTGTGAGACACAGTGAGAGACACATGGCGTATGAATCTTTATTCGATTTCCACCACCAGGCAGAAAGGAAACATCCGAGTGGCCAGTGACAAGCAGTGCCCTTCACATCAAAGGGCAATGCTGCGTGATCAGACAGTGAAGGGGAGGAAGCCCACGTTATTTTTTAAGAAGTGTCAGCATGAAGAGGAAATCATTATGAAATAACTCCACAGAGGCCAGTATCCCATCACTAAGTCACCATTTATTTTTACTTGGAGAGACTTGACACTGATCCAGCTCCCTCAGAGTCAGTTCTCAGAGTGAAAGCCCACGTTATTTTTTTCTTCTCTTTATTCTTTTTATTTTTTTTAATTTAACCACCAAAATACCACCTAAGTGCGTTCGTGCTTATTTTTTCCCCAGCACCCATGGTGTGTGTGTGTGCAGGTGTGAGACACAGTGAGAGACATAAAGTGCATGAATTTTCATTCAATTTCCACCACCAGGAAGATAGGAAAACACCCGAGTGGCCAGTGACAAGCACTGCCCTTCACATCGAAGGGCAATGCTGTGTGATCAAAACAGTGCAGGGGAGGGTAGGGAATAAATTAAAATAGAGTTGGAGGGGGAAAAAGCCCACGTTATTTTTTCCTTGTTTTCTTTTTCTTTTTTTTCCTTTTTTTTCCCCAGCAGCCATGGTGTGTGTGTGCAGGTGTGAGACACAGTGAAGGACACAAGGAGCACAAATCTTTATTCAATTCCCACCACCAGGAAGATAGGAAATCACCCGGGTGGCCAGTGACAAGCACTGCCCTTCACATCAAAGGGAAATGCTGTGTGATCAAAACAGTGAAGGTGAGGGGAAGGACTAAATCAAAATAGAGTTGGATGGGGAAAAAGCCCACGTTAATTTTTTTTTCCAACACCCATGGTGTGTGTGTGCAGATGTGAGACACAGTGAAAGACACAGAGTGCACAAATCTTTCTTGAATTTCCACCACCAGGAAGATAGGAAAACAACCGAGTGGCCAGTGACAAAGACTGCCCTTCTCTTCAAAGGGCAGTGCTGTGTGATGAAAACAGTGAAGTGGAGTGTAGGGACGAAATCAAAATAGAGTTGGATGGGGAAAAAGCCCACGTTATTTTTTTTTTTTGACAAACACTGCCCTTACATTCCTCCTTTTTTTTCCAGTCCAAAATCAGCACCTCCAAATCCTGTTCATTTTTTTTCTTTATTTTTCTTTTTTTATTTAACCCCCACACTACCACCTAAGTGCGGTAGTGCTTATTTTTCCCCCAGCACCCAGGGTGTGTGTGTGCAGGTGTGAGACACAGTGAACGACACAAGGTGCACGAATCTTTATTCAATTTCCACCACCAGGAAGATAGGAAAACACCCGAGTGGCCAGTGACAAAGACTGCCCTTCACATCAAAGGGCAGTGCTGTGTGATCAAAACAGTGAAGTGGAGTGTAGGGACGAAATCAAAATAGAGTTGGATGGGGCAAAAGCCCACGTTATTTTTTTTTTGACAAACACTGCCCTTACATTCCTCCTTTTTTTTTCCAGTCCAACATCAGCACCTCCAAATCCTGTTCATTTTTTTTCTTATTTTTCTTTTTTATTTAACCCACACACTACCACCTAAGTGCGGTAGTGCTTATTTTTTCCCCCAGCACCCAGGGTGTGTGTGTGCAGGTGTGAGACACAGTGAAAGACACAAGGTGCACGAATCTTTATTCAATTTCCACCACCAGGAAGATAGGAAAACACCCGAGTGGCCAGTGACAAAGACTGCCCTTCACATCAAAGGGCAGTGCTTTGTGATCAAAACAGTAAAGGGGAGGGTAGGGACTAAATCAAAATAGAGTTGGATGGGGAAAACGCCCACGTTATATCTGTCATTCAGGACTCCCTGATTGGACCAGATCAACATCCGCAATTCGAGAAGTCATAGTCAAAGAGATCCATCTGGCTGACCTCATCACAATCCCTGCACTTTCCTCTGTGTTAACCCCTTCTCTGTGCCGCTATAATCAACACGATTCCTCCTTTTCTCTATATTTTGTCCCTATATTACTTTCTATTAAATCCTCTCCCTGTTTTGACTTTAACATTTCCCCGTTGCCCTGGATTCAGCTTTCTCCTTATTACTCTCCATTTAATCCTCTCCTATTGTCTATTTAATCATTTCCCTTTTATTCTCTGTTGAATTATCTCCTGAAGACACCTCACTTCCCGAGGTGCTGCTCCTCCTTCCAGAATATTTGTTCTGCTCCACAATAATGAGAGACGGGAGTGCCCCTGCATACTCATTCCCCACAACTACTAACACATGACCACCGCTGCTCTGTGCTGCTCACCCTCCGGCCAGTGCTGGGATGGCAGATTCATTCCAAAGTCCTGGATGGCTCAGCAACAGCCTAACACGGTCAAGCACTGTATTAATGATGGTTAAAAAAACAGAAATAACTTCACCACAAGCGCATCGAGTATTTATATATAAATAGGAATAACTGTAATACAGCACAGCACTTATACGTCAACGTGAACAGTTCTCATGTACAACAATATTTGTATATAAACTGGAACAGCTACAATGCATAACAATATTTATATAGACACACACAAACATATCCAATGCACAATATTACACATAAAAGCAATCAACTTGAATGAACAACAGTATTTTTGCAGACAAGCACAGTACCAACATGCAACAATACATACTGCATATTATACATTTAAAACATTTAATACTGTATATATGAATGACTCGGAGGAAGAAAGTAAATGCACTTTGCAAATTGTGCAGAAGACACAAAAAGGATGTGAAGGCAAGTTGGCCATCACATGTGATTTCTAAGGTACATGGATGTTACTGGAGTTTTTGAAGTCGGCGGGGACTTCAGCTTGTTCGAGGCAGTCGTTGAAGATGTTGGTCAATACCTCCACTAGTTGTTCAGCACAAGATCTAATTCCATGACAGGGACTTCCTCTGCGCCCGTCACATTCCTTGCGTTTTCTCTCATGAAGACTGATTTGAGGTCAGCAGCACTGACAGAGGGAACTAGTGCATCAGGGTCTGTTGATGCAGATGACACCAAACAATCTGCTCAACCCAGGAACAGAAAACATTGAGAGTGTCAGTTAGGAATGTGTCTCTGACCACTATCTTGCTGTGCCTGATTAGTTTGCGGAGGTCATATCTGGATTTCCTGCACAGCTCTGTGTCTTCCCTCTAGAATGTTGACAGTTTGGCCTTCAGCACGATGTAGATTTCTTGGTTTATCCAAGGTCTACGTTTGGGGAACACGCAGATGGACTTCTTCGGTTTGCAGTCCTCACGCGTTTTTTTTTAATGAAAACCATGACGTTGCTGGCACAGTCATGCAGATTTTCCATTGAGTACTTGAACATGGTCAATTCCAACAAATTCATGCATGCTCGGAGACGGTCTTCCACAGCTTCAGTCTTTGAACTGAAGTAACAGTTCAGCTCTCAGCGTTTCTGGGAAGTCACATCAAAGGACTTTGTTCCTTTTTGTGAAGTGTCTTCCCATTTAAACTTCCGCTTGTCAGTTGTTTCCACATGTCATAGAATCATAGAGTCATAGAGATGTACAGCATGGGAACAAACACTTCGGTCCAATCCATCCATGCCAACCTGAGGGTACAGCCTCTGAGTGAACCTTTGGAACTTAGATGAGGATGATTTTTTTTCACCCAAGCAGTGGTTAATATATGGAAATCATTGCCACAAAAGGCTGTAGAAGCCAGGAAATCAAGTCTGTTTAAAAGAGAGATGCATCGGATTGTTAAATGTATCAAAGGTTGTGGGAATAAGGCAGTAGAGGGGCTTGGGAAACATGCTTAAATGACAGAGCGGACTCCTTGGACTGCTTGCCCTAATTCTGCTCCTCCATGGTATGGTCTTCTGATCCAAAACATAACAATATTACATATATCGGCAAAAGCAGCTCCAACATGGTACCATATATATATATATATATATATAGTATAATAAAATCCTTGCTTCAAACATGGTCAAAGAAGCTGCTGGCCTGTGTTTCATTGAGTATTCTCTTCTCTTCGTTCACTCGCTACACTGAAGTCTTTGAATTGAAGTAACAGTTCAGCTCTCAGCGTTTCTGGGAAGTAACATCATGAAAGTTGCATCAAACTCAGGTTCCCTGAAATACTCTATTGAAAATAATCGATGCACCCTGATCTGCTGCAGGATTCACTTCTCCTTTTTCATGGTGAAATAGAGACATAACCACACCCAAAGGGACACAGAAACACAGAAGAACTGAAATGTGGGTACACAACTGCACACTGATACATAAATGCATCCACATCTTCATATACATGAAAACAGACATTCTGAAAGATATGGGATCACAACTATGTCCAGACAGAACGTGCACACATCCACACACATAGAAGTACAGTTTTACTGAGGCAGAGGACAGAGAACACACACAGATGCACACACAAATAAGAAATCATGCTACGATATCTGAACACCTCTAAACATCGACACAGAACCACACTCCCATCTGCACGTATAGAAATGAAGTCATAGTGAGATATTACACACCAAACTGCAAGAAAGTCCAGAAATCTTCTTATACAACACACGAAAACATTCAACCACAGTAACAGAACCACAAACACAATTAGATACAGCCATAGAGCGAAATAAATAAACAAACACGGAGACACAGTCAGACAGAGGCACAGAGAGATTCTCCTGGGGACATAGAAAGATCTGCACACACGGACAGTCAGCCAAACACCGACTCACCAACACACGTAACTAATCAAACAGGCAGAGATACTCCCCACACTCCCATAATAATACACCAACACTCAAAGATACGCACATACATATACATAGGGTCACAGAACCGTCATGACATGCTGACAATAACACACATACAGAAGTAGAACCACAGTCATAGGAATGTAACCCCACACACAGACTAAACGTAGGCTTAAACACAACACACACACTTGTGGAAAATCCAAATTGCTACAAAGTCACACAGGCACTGTAGAATACACACACACACACAAAAATTGTTTTTGTGGAAACGTTCTGATAGAGACTGAATAACATACACAAATGCATAAACATAGTGATATATAGTCACCATAGTACCTCCCAACACACACAGATGGAATCCTATGCAAAATGCAAAAATGCACTCATAATGTGTCACATTTCGGGACATATCAAAAGACAAACACTGGGGAGTCCACACACACATCGTACGACATCCTCACAAAGGCAATGAAGCACGCCCACACTTAATCAAGTGACAGTTAATCCCACATCCATCTAGAATCTTTCTATTTATCTCCCCATCCAGGTACCTTTTAAATGATGCGATTGCACCAGCCTTCATCACGACCGCTGTCAGTTCATTCCATACATGTACCACCCTCTGCATGAAAACGTTAACTCTCAGGTCTCTTTTATGTGTGAACCCTCTCATCCCAAATCCAAGCCCTCGAGTTCCGGAGTCCCCACCTCAGGGAACAGACCTTATCTATTTACCCCTGCACATTCCCCTTATGATTTTATCCTCTTCGATAAGATCACCCCTCAGTCTCCGATGCGCCCTGGGAAAACTGCTCCAGCCCATTCAGCTGCTCTCTATAGGTCAAAGCCTTCAAACTTGGCAACTTCATTGTAAATCCTTTCTAAACAATTTCAAGTTTCACAACACCCTTCCTACAAGTGGACACCATAATTGCATACAATATTCCAAAAGTGGCCGAACCAATATCCTGTGCAGCCACAAAATGTCCTCACAATTCCTATAATCAATGCTCTGACAAATAATGGAAAGCATACCAAATGTCTTCTTTCCCATTCTATCTACATGTGATACCATTTCCAAGAAATTATGAACCTGAACTCCAAGAATTTTTTGTGAAGCAACGCACCCCAGGATGACCATTTCGTGTATAAGTCCTGCTTTGATTTGGCTTTCCAAAATGCAGTCCCTGACATCCATTTAAATTGACCTCCATCTGCCAATCCTCGGCCCATTGGTCCATCTGAACAACATTGTGTTTCACACTGAGGAAACCTTCTTTGCTGTCCACAACAACTCAGATTTTGGTGTCAGCTGCCAACTTACTAACGATACCTCCTAAGTTCACATCCAAATAACTGAAAGAAATGATGAAAATCAGTGGAACTAGCACCGATCGTTGTGGCACACCACTGGTCACAGGCCTCGAATCTGAAAAGCAACACTCCAACACCACTATCTGTCTACTACCTTTGAGTGAGCTCACTATATAATTGGCTGGTTGTTCCTGTACTCCATGTGATCTAACCTTGCTAACCAATCTATCATGAGGAAGCTTTGCGAATGCCTTACTGAAGTCCATATGGACAATGTCTAATGTTCTGCTCTCATCAATTCTCTTCTTACTTCTTCAAAAAAACAATCAATTTCGTGAGACATGAATTCCCGTACACAAAGCCATCTTGTCTATCCCTTATCAATCCTTGCCTATACAAACACTTGTAAATCCTATCCCTCCGGATTCCGTCCAACTAATTGCCCAGGACCGATGTCAGGCTCACCAGCCTATAGTTCACTGGATTTCCCTCACCACCTTTCTTAAATATCACACCATGTAAGCCAACCTCCAGCATTCTGTGACGTCACCTGTGACTATTAATGATCCAAGAATCTCAAAAAGGGGGCAGCTATGTTTGGAAAGCTAAAATCCATTACCATTTCCATTCTATTATTCTTACAGTTAACTGAGATGTCTTTACAATTTCTTTTTCTCAACTTCCCACTAACTATTGCGGGTGGGGTCCTTAGTGCAATTGCAATGAGATGATCATTCCTTTCATATTTCTAAGTTCTACCGAAATAACTTGCCCAGACGTTTTCCCAGGAATATCCTGCTTAAGTACAACAGTAATGCTATCCCTTTACATAAACGCAATTCCCACTACTCAATTGCTGCCCCATTCCTGCTTACACTACTTGTACCCCGCAAAACTAAATTGCCATATTTGCCCATCACTGAGCCACGTCTGTATAACTGTGATGATATCTCAGTCCTATGTTGCTAACCATGCCCTGAGTTAATTTTCCTTCCTTGTTAGTTATCTTGTGCTTGAATAAATTTGTCAGTCCGATCTCGTTCTCTGCTTTGTACCTGTGTGCCCTGACTGCTTGACTTGGTCCTTGTCCCATCTGTACCAGACTCAGACTGATCTCTTATCTCACTATCTTCCACCAATCTACGACCCCCTCCCGCCTCACACCGACCTTACAAGTTATAATCATCGTGAGCAGCACCAGCAAATCTCCCTTTGATATACTCGCCCTCTTCCAATTTAGTCGCAATCTGTCACCCTTATACAGGTCACTTCTACCGAAGAAGAAATTCCAATTATATAAAAATGTGAACACGCCTGCCATGCACTAGCTCCTCAGCCACACATCCATCTGCTCTACAATTCTATTCACCCGCTCACTTGATCATGGTACCGAGAGTAATCCAGAATTTACTCTCCTCAAGGACCTCCTTTTAAATTCCTGCCAAACTTACATTCTGGAGAATTTCATCCTTTCTTCCCTTCCTATTTCGTTAGTTCCAATGTGCATAATGACCTCCTGCTGGTCCCTCCCTCTTTGAGAGTATTCTGCTCCTTCTCTGAGTTATCCTTGATCCTGGCACCACCGAGGCAACACACCATTCTGATTTCTCCCTCTTAGCCACAGAAACATCAATTTATGCCTCTGACTACACATTCCCCTATCACAATCGATTGATTGGAACCGGAGGCAGCCTTCATTATGTTAGAACATCGAACATTACGGTCCAGTTCAATATTTTCGGACCTCAATGTTATGCCGACCTGGGAAATCAGTCTGAAACCCATCGAACCTTCACTCTTTCATTTTCATCCACATGTTTATCCAATAACCATTTGAATGTCTTAAAGCTGACAAATTGCTACGTTTGTAGGCAATGCATTCCACGCCCTTACTACTCTGAGTGAAGGAACCTCCTCTGACATCTGTCCTATATCTATCACACCTCAATTTGAAGACATGTCCCCATGTGCTAGCTATCACTATCCGAGGAAAAACGCTCTCACTGTCGACCCTATTTAACCCCCTGATTATCTTATGTGTCTGAAGTAAGTCATCTCTCCACCTTCTCTGTAATGAAAACAGCCTCACGTCACTCAGCCATTCTTCATAGGACTTCCATTTATACCAGGCAACATCCTAGTACATCTCCTCTGAACGCTTTCTGGATATTCCACATTCTTCCTCACATGCAGTGACCACAACTTTATGCAATACTCCAAGTGCAGCCGCACCAGAGTTTTGCACAGCTACAACATGACTTCATGGCTCCGAAAATCAATCCCTCTCCAAATAAAAGCTAACACACTGTATGCCTTCTAAACAACCTGATCAACCTGAGTGGCACCTTTCAGGGATCTATGCACATGGACACCGAGATCTCTCCGCTCAGCGACACTAAAAGAATCTCACCATTAGCCCAGTACTCTGTATTCCTGTTGATCCTTCCAAAGTGAGATCCCTCACAATTTTCCGCCTAATCCACTATTTGCCATCTCTCAGCCCAGCTCTAAAGCTTATCTATGTCCCCTTTTAACCTGCAGTATCATTCTGCATTATCCACAACTCCATCGACCTTAGGATCATCTGCAAAATCACTAACCCATTCTTCTACGCCCTCATTCACGTCATTTGTAAAAATAACAAACAGCATTGGAGTGGCCCCAAAACAGATCCTTGTTGTATGCCACTTGCAACTGAACTTCAGGATGGACATTTCCCTTCAACAACCACCTTCCGTCCTCTTTCAAATAGCCATTTTCTGACCCAAACGGACAAATCACCCTTAGTCCCATGCCTCCGTATTTTCAGAAATAGCCTACCGTGGGGAACCTTATCAAACAACTTACTGAAATTCATATACATTTCGTCAACAGGTAAACCCTCGTTCACCTGCTTAGTCACCTTCTCAAAGAACTAATTAAGTTTTGTGAAGCCTGATCTACCCTTTTAGAAACTAATCAACTTATTGCAAGATGATTATAAATTCAATCTCTTACAACCTCGTCAATAGTTTACCCAGAACCAAAGTAAGGCTCACAGGTTTATACTCACTAGGGTATTCTCTGCTCCCCTTCTTGAGCAAAGGGAGAATATTTGCTAACCTTCAGTCTTACACACAATTCCTGTAGACAATGACGTCATAACTATTAAATCAAAAGGCTGTCCAATGTCCTCCCCGGCTTCGCAAAAAATGCAAAGATACATTCCATCCAGCCCTGGGAACTTCTCTATTTTCACACTTTCCAGAATTACTAAAACGTCCTCCTTGTGAACCTCAGTCCATCCAGAAAAGGAGCCTATGTCTCAGTGTTCTCATCACGATTGTCTTTTTTTCAGCGTGAATACTGATGAAAAGTATTCATTTGGCGTTTCTCCTATCACCTCAGACTCCATGCAAAACTTCCCACTATTGTCCTTGATTGATTCTACTCTAACCGGAGTCATTCTTTTAATCTTGACATACTTACAGAAATCTTTAGTATTTCCTTGATTAGATCTGTGAACGACTTCACATACCCCCTTCTGGCTCTTCTTAGCTCTCTCTTTGAGTCTTCCCTGCTAACTTGTAACATCCAAGCACCCTAACTGAGCCGTCACGTTTCATCCTCACATAAACCTTCTTCTTCCTCCTGACAAGAGATTCAGCTTCTTTAGTAAACCCCGCTCCCTCGCTCGAACATCTTTTACCTGACTTTCAGGTACATACTTATCAAGAAACCCCAGTAGCTGTTCCTTGAATATGCTCCACATTTCAATTGTGACCACCTCCTGTTGTTTCCTTCCCCAACCTCTGTCACCAAATTCTTGCCTAATTGCATCATAATCGCCTTTTCCCCAGCTATTATTGTTGCCTTGCGATATATACCTCTCCCTTTCCTTGACTGAAGTAAACATAACAGAAGTGTGATGTCACTATCACCAAAGTGTTCACCTATCTCCAAAACTAAGACATGGCCGAGTTCATTACCCCGTACCAAAGTTAATGTGGCCTTACCCCTTGTTGGCCTGTCAGGAATCACTCCTGCACACATTGGACAAAAACTGACCAATCTAAAGCACTCAAACTATAATGCATCCAGTCAATATTTGGAAAGTTAAATCCCACATACCACTCACCATGTTCCTCTCGCTCCTATCCAGAATTACCTTTGCTATCGTTCGTCTACATTTCTGGGACTATTCAAAGGCCTATGGAAAACTCCCAACAGAGTGGCCTCTCCTTTCCTGTTTCGAACCTCAGCCCATACTAACTCAGTAGGAGAGTACTCCATTGTCCTTTGTACCAAGGTAGTACTGACCTTGACTAAAAATGCCACACACACACCCAACCCTTTTACCACCTTCCCTGTTCTTACTGACACACCTAAATCCTGGAACCTGCCAGAACTATTCCTGCCCCTGCTCTATCCATGTCTCCGAAGTCGACACAACGTCAAAGTCCCAGGTACGAACCCATGCTGCAATTTCACCCACCGTATTCCAGATGCTCCTGGCATTGAAGAAGGCATCACCTTACTGACTGCCAGTGCGCTTTTGCGACCTTGAAACCTTATTTCAGACCTCATTCCTTTCAACCGAATAAATAGATTACCTCACTTACTCAGCAGTGCCTCACCTGCTCCTGCTCATTGTGCGCTCCGCCAATTCAAGAGGCAAATTTGTATATTTTTGATATTGCCCTCCCGACATGCCCTGGTCCTCACTGTGCAGAGCGCTGAATTAGAGCCAGTCTCGTACCAGAAACTTGGCTATTCGTTCTGCATTCGCCTTTGAGCCCACCACCGCACATTTTCCAAAACAGCATACATGTACGAGATGGGGATAGCCACAGGAGACTCCTGCACGACCTGCTTCTCTCTCACACATTTCCTGGATGTAACCCATCCACCTAACTGTATCTGCAGTTCTTCGCCTTTCCTATAACAGCCATCCATCACAACGGCCAGCTCCTGCAAATTCTTCATTGCCTCCAACCGTCTCTCAATCTGATCGATGCAATGTCCAAACCAAACACCCTTACAGTAGATGCAAGTATCAGTAACATGGAATGTCTCCCTAATCTACCACATCCAACCGGAATAGTACATCACTATACTAAAAACCAACTTTGCACCTAAACAATCTGTAGATCCAGAAAATGCCAAGTTTATCTGCTCGAAAAGACACTGCTCCAGGCTAACCTAGTGCCTTTGTCTCGTACTTTTAAATTTTAATCAAGTGAAAGATCTCAATAAAACATAAAAACAAAAAGAACCCAGTCACTTCGCTATTGTAGATTCAGTCAAAAAAGTCAGCAACGTTGCACTTAAAAATCATGCACGTATCTGCTCCTGTGCTGTGAACCTTCCCAACATATTCAGCTGTAATTTTTGCTGTTTTTTTAATAGATGCACTTCAATGGCCAGAAGTCCATGACTCAAACAGGAAAGGCAGCAGCTGTGCTGATTTGCTGCTATGTCATGCAGCAGTGCAGGATCTGTCGCCCTCTCTTCCTCACTGACCATGCTGTCTCTACCTTTGTCTGGCTTCCTCCTTCTTTACAGTGCTGCTGTTTTGAACTTTCTTTTCTCCAAAGTTCCCAAACAATGCAATAGCAAATAAATCAATCATTCCTGTTCCAGCTCCAAGTCAGCTCCAACACCTAAAAAACCTCAAACAAGGAGTAAGCCTTGCACTCCGTTCTCCATCTCAAAAACCCAGACTCGTTAGGTCACTATATTACCAAACCACGAGTTGTTGCAAATGAGAAGATGTAATTATTTGATGGGGAATCCTAATAGAGCTGAAAAAGTTTTGTTTCATCATCAAACAGACAAACAACTATCTAAGTCCTCTCTGCGACGATAAGCTGAGCATCTGTCAACTCATTAAGCCCTCATAGCTTGGTTTGGAAATTCATTGTCATGTTGATCAAATGTTCCAATTTTCCGTGTATGTTCGGTCAGCAAACAATGCAAAATTCAAATAGGGAGATTTGTTCTTTTTTAAATTCCATTCTCTGCATTGTCCGATCAAATAGAATGCGCTTACTGTTATTTTATGAATGAATTACGCAAAGCTAAACAAAGGAGATGGTACAATACTGCAACGACTGAATGTGGCTGCTCCAATCCGTGTATAATAAAATATAACATAATTAAAATCGATTCTCTCTGACTCTTAATTGCATTCTTAGCATGTCAGGGGCAATTAACATTTCAAGCAATAATCTAAACACCCAGCAGGTCATCGACGGTACAAAATGTCACATCACTTCTTTTAAAAAGTGCTTCATTTTGCAATGAGAATAACGAAGTAAGACAAGCAATTTTATCCTAAGGATCGAATTGATAAATTCTGAGTTCCTCAACTTAAGATTCTTCCTCCACAGGACAAATTACTTCTGGCTTTGTAAAAGCTATGAAGATACAAACACTTCTTCAGGGAACAATGTGAATGTCACCACTCGACAGTGTTTCATTGATCCTTTAGAACTCGTTCAAACGTAAAACACAGAAAAAGGCCATTCAGCCCACCACGTGAAGTCAATTAAGCACTGCTCAGCCTTTCTCAAATTCCTCAGAACTGTAGGAAAGTTATGGCACTCAAATAGGTTTTCCATGTCTGCATCAAATGAATAAACGCGAGACCTTTTCTGATTACACATTCTAGTAGCTGGTCCAACGTTTGGAAAGTTCACTCACTTCAGTTTCAGATCCAGGTTCACTCTAAATGAGTTGACGTTTGCAACCTCAAGTCCCGCCCAAACTGGCAGTGAATTCCAGACACTCCATCGTCTTCTGGTTGAAAGGGTAATCTTCATGTACCCTGTAATACAGTACTTCAATAAATTTTATTTACTCTGTGTCCCCTGCTAAACGGTCCTGCATTCGGGGTGACATGTCTCAATAGAAGCACCTGATTATTTTGTGCACTTCAATCTCATCACCTCTCATTCACCTCTGTTGGAGGAAAAATGAATGTAACCCGATCCATCGTTTTCAATGCTGCAGTAATTCATACAAAATGGCAACATTCTTGTAACTTGCTTCGGTACTTTCTTCAGTGCAATTCTGTTCAAACGGCTAGGTGATGACCAGTACTGTGGCTGCTGTGAGCCACCGAAGGACTCATGTACAGGTCAGGCAGGAGTTGGGGAATTTGTTTTGTAATGGCAATGTTGCAGCGTGAGAGAGCAGGAATATAGAATTACACTTCAGTCTGAATGCATGATCAGATTCTCGGGTAATAAATGGAACTGGAGATGTATAGTTGGGGCACAGTCTGATTGACTTGCGGTGTTAGTTTATCAGATACTCAGGAATTAGGCTACGTGTTTAAATGCCTTACTTCTTTACTGAAACGGACTGATTAATTACAGAGAAGGCCAGAGGACAAACAGAATTCTAGCTTGATTGATCACAACCTTATTTGTTTTGATTTAACAAAGATATCTCTTGCTGAATCATTAACACAACATGCTATAAATATTGCTTACACAACAAAACAGACACTTATTCCACAACAAATGATGATAAAATAGAATAAACCAAACTATAGACATATAACACAGATTCAAAGGCATACAGTAAATGTATCATTCTAATTAATGTCAAGAGAATGCACAAATGAGTGAAAGAATGTGACTTTTATATCTTATAGAAGCCACAACTCCCAGTGCCGTTCCAAAGAAAATATCCCTTGTATAATACTCACACCAGAATCCCTGTGTCTAACACTTGGATGAACGACTGGTGACTTCCTTTGTTTTTACCTGAAGTGCAGTAAACTTCTTCCTGGAACTACCACACAGCTGATTGTTTTTGTACTCAGCTTTAAATAATATCTTCAGATTTTGTTTTTATCCGAACATTTCTAACTGAGACCAACACGAAATGTTCACTCCAACGTAATGTCGTTGACTAAATCTCTCATTCCCACTCATCAGTACAGATCTCCATCCACGCAGTTCCAGGTCTTACAAACACTAAAATTAATTACAACAATGATAAAATTGAAACTAGAGGTTTCTCAGTTAAGGGTTTTGTTCTTAATCCCAGATTCCAGAACTCTCCAACAAATGTTCAAGGCTCCAATACTACCATGCAGGTTTGCACACAATCAAAATTAACAAAAGTTCATTCGTGCACAAAACCATTCAGCCGACAAACAGAGGTCAAACGCAGTTTATAAAACAAATTGCTTTCATTACATAAAATCCTACAAGTTTGCAAGAGAAGACCATTGCTTATTGACTCAAAATCCAGAACCAAACTCATTTGAAATGTTATTGTACTCTCTACATAAAAAATACAACTGTTTATATTCTTGCAAAGTTATTGCTTTCCTTACTTCCATCGAAACTCTCCATAACCTCCAATTGAAATGGAGATTTCTGGAAGTTTCCCAGAACAGATGAATAATTATACCCAATTTCCCAGGCTATTCCTGCGGATTCTGTATGGTCCATTTAATCTGATTAAACTGCGGATCATCTGCCTCTGTGTGAGAGTGGCCACAACATGCCCATGTATCATTTTCCATGGCAGAGTGAAACTGGAGGGAAACCTCAGAGAAATTCACACAAAGTCAAATGTGCAAGGCACTCACAATGAATTATTACAACTGGAAGGATCGTGTAATATATTTTCCGCAGCTGGCTAAATGTAAACTTCGTTTTCTTCGTGAATCTCTTTGTGCAAAGCTGAGGAACCATAATCCCAAAGCCTTTCACTTATACCTGCTGGCATTGCCTGGGGGACTGTTGCATGACAACGTGGTTCAATTCGTTTATTTAAGAATTTGAACAAAGTGGTGACAGTGATGAGTTAACTCCCAGTTGTGACGGAATATTTTTATTCTTTGATGCAAATCTCAATCGGTTAATAGCAAACATTGAAAAATGCATATTGAGCAAATTCATAAGATCACTACAATGCGGAAACAGACCAATTGGCCCATCGAGTTCACACTGACTCTGCGAAGGGCATCCAACACAGACACGACCAGTAGTGCTGTGAGGCAGCAGGGTTAATCACTGAGCCTCTGTGCCATGATCCTTATCAGCAATGATACCCTAACACCATCCATCCAACTTTGGAATCTTATTTCACATCATATCGTCATGAACTTGACAGTGACCATTTGGACATTAATTTCCCGTTGTTGACCGTTTCTCTGAGAAATGTTCTCTTTAACATTTGGCCATGGCTTCTCTGTTTAACAGCAGCTGTTGCATGAAGGAATCATAGCTGCTGATTGGAGACAGCAAATTTTAGTCTTCACAGATTCAACTACTATCGAAAAAGATAATGTTGGCGAGGAAGATACAGAGGTACTTGCATCTAGACTGGAAGAGATTGAGGTTCACAAGGAAGAGGTTTTAGAAATACTGCAGAGTGGGAACATAGACAAGTCCCCTGGGCCGGATGAAATCCATCCTAGGATCCTTTGGGAAGCAAGGGAAGATATTGCCGTGCCTTTGGCATTGATCTTCAAATCATCATTGTCTACAGGAATAGTGCCTGAGGACTGGAGGATTGCAAATATGGTTACCTTGTTCAAAAAGGGTAGTAGAGACAACCCTGGTGATTACAGACCAGTGAGTCTCACTTCAGTTGTTGGTAAAGTATTGGAAACGTTTATCAGAGATAGGATTTATAACCATCCAGAAAAGAATAATCTGATCAAGGACAGTCAGTACGGTATTGTGAAGGGTAGGTCATGTCGAACGAAGCTTATTGACTTTTTTGACAAAGTGACCAAAAAGGTAGATGAGAGTAAACCAGTGGATGTGGTGTATATGGATTTCAGTAAGGCATTCGATAAGGTTCCCCACAATAGGCTACTATACAAAAAGCAGTGGAATGTGATTGTGGGAGACATAGCAGCGTGGATCAGTAATTGGCTTGCTGAAAGAAAACAGATGGTTGTAGTTGATGGGACATGTTCATTTTGGTGTTGAGTTACTAGCGGCGGACTGCAAGAGTCGGTGTTCGGTCCATTGTTGTTCGTTATTTTTATAAATGACCTGGAAGAGGGCTCAGAAGGGGTGGGTTAGTAAATTTGCGGACGACAAAAAGGTCGGTGGAGTTGTGGACAGTGACGAAGGATGTGATAGGTTTCAGAGAGACACAGATAGGGTGCAGAGCTGGGCTGAGAGGTGGCAAATTGACTTTAATCTGGACAATTGTGAGATGATACACTTTGGCCAGAGTAAACGGAATGCAAAGTAGTGGGCAAAAATTAGGATTCTTGGGAGTGCAGATGAGCAGAGAGATCTCGGTGTACATGTACACAGATCCCTGAAAGTTGCCACCCACATTGACAGAGTTGTTAAGAAGGCATACTTTTTTTTGGCCTTTATTAATAGAGGGATTGAGTTTCGGAACCAGGAGGTTATGTTGCAGCTGTACAAAGCACTGGTCCGGCCACACTTGGAGTATTGTAAACAGTTCTGATCACCACATAATAAGAAGGAAGTGGAAGTTTTGGAAAGGATGCAGAGTCGATTTACTCGGATTTTGCCTGGTATGGAAGAAATGTCTTACGAGGAAAGGCTGAGGGCCTTGAGGCTGTTCTTGTCAGAGAGAAGAAAGTTGAGAGGATGAATCGTGTCCTTGAGCTGACTCTTACACACACATTTTCTGTATAGAAGCACACGAGGGAGATTCATTCTCTGTTCCCTGCAGTGAACTGGACGTGTACAGTGAAGAAACCTAAAACAGATGACTGCTAATATGATGGAGATCTTTGAAAGGAGGTGGACAGCTGGGACCAGTGAGTATTTTGTACACACAAGGATGCTGAAATGTCACATTCCAGAAATGTTTGAATGGGGATCAGTTTGTCAATGTGCCCTGTAGTAATGGGGAAATGGGTCTTGGCGTGAGGACGGCTAAAGGTGAGAAAACAGTGAGCAGAAATAAATATGTTATTTTAAGATTGTCGGACTGGTATTAGTAGGTCCCCCAACGACAATTACTCGAGACACATTACTAATAATCTCTTCTGATGACTGAGATAAAGTGATCATCTGTTTCTTTTGCTGATAAAACAATCTTCGGTTGGACAGAAAAGACTATGAAGACACAGGAACACTGAAAACGGGAAAGGCAGGTTCAGTGAGTTGATGAGCACAACGTAGTCTGTGTCATATAAAGTAGAGAAATATGAGGCATTGTTCCTTCATTTCAGTCTTTGTAAGCTTTCAGGCAATTGATAAATTTCATAGATGCTAGTTTTAAATCAAGAGGCAACAAGGAGGCTTTCGGTCCATTCAGTTCTAGCAGTTTTCATACTTCTCTGGAAACGTTTGCTCCTCTCAGATCCTTGTAAAGTTGAGGAATTCAACCCTGTGGTGTTTCATGACAGAAGGAAGACGATTGGGAAGAAAAGTTATTTTTCAGAATGGCAGCGGTTGACAAGTGTTGGTGTCGCAGCTGCTCATTTTATATTTTTATGATCTGGATGAAGTGACTGGGGTATTCTTGCAAAGTTTGCCAATGATACGAAGTTAGGTGGACAGGCAGGTAGTACTGAGGAGGGGTGGGGAGGCTGCAGAAAGATTTAGACAGTTTAGGAGAGTGGTCCAGGAAATGGCTGATGAAATTTATCATGAGCAAATGAGAGGTACTGCACTTTGGAAAAATATACGTACTGGCATGGAATCTTTTCAAAACAGTGAGAAAATTCATAAAACCAAAGTACAAAGGTATTTGGGAATACTAGTCCGGAATTCTCTAAGGGTTAACTTGCTAGTTGAGTCCGTGATTAAGAAAGCAATTGTAATGCTGTCATTTATCTCAAGAGGGTTAATATAAAGAAGCAGAGGTGTGCATCTGAGAATGATACAGCTCTAGTTAGGCCCCATTTAGAATATTGTTTCCAATTTTGGGCTCCACACCTCAGGAAGGACATACTGGTCCTGGAGCATGTCCGGTGAAGATTCACACGGACAATCCCTGGAAAGGTAGGCCTAACATAAAATGAACGGCTGAGGATCCTGGGATTGTATTCCTTAGAGTTCAAAAGATTGAGGGCAGATCTAATAAAAGCTTTAGAAAATGATGCATGGCTCAGAAAGGGTGGGCGCTGGGATGCTGTTTCCATTAGGCGGGGACACAACCTTAGGATTAGAGGGGGTCAATTCATGGGGAAACGGAAATGAGGAGACATTTCTTCAGCCAGGGAGTGGTGGGCCTGCAGAATTCATTGCAGTGGAGCACAGTGGATTCCAGGATGTTAAATTCCTTCAAGGCAGGGATTGACAAAATTATTGAACACACAAGTAAGTAAGGGCTGCGGAAAGAGTGCGGGTCAGTGGAGTTGAAATGCCCATCAGCCATGATAAAATAATGGCGTGGACTCGAATGGCCTTACTTCCACTCCTGTGCCTTCTGGTCGTACGGTTTATGTTCTTATAAAGTGCTCGAATTGCTTATTCAGCTGGAGAATGAAGAAACTGAGTCTGAAACTCGGTGACTCAACTTAAATAAAGAATTGTAGCATAAATGAGCAGTGGTGCACTGATGCACCGAAGTAAAGAGGTTCGCAGTGAATAGACAATGGCTAAAGAGGAAGAAACATCTGACTGAATCATAACAATTACTCAGGTGCCTCTAAGTCAGCAATAATAAAGGAAAGGTGAGAGAGAGCAGCCCTGCCTGACTGTCGATCTGATCGGGAATATTTCTGATTGCCACCCATTGATTGAGGCCGCACTGACGTTGTTGGTGCGCAGCAGTTGGACTCAGGTGCGGATTTCCTCCCAAAGACCGCTTTAGAGAACACATCCGACATGTAGGTGTGCGATATCTTGGGAAAGGCCTTTTCTTGGTCAAGCTTGATGAGGCAGACCTGCCCTGCACATAGGTGAGCATATCCTTAAGGATTGCAAGGATATCGGGTGTCTTTCTAAACAGTACAGTGCAGTGGTCAGTGTGAATCACGGATCACAATGAAGACCTGATCAGGTTAGCGATGATCTCAATCAGACTTTTGTTTTCTGCATTCAGCGTAAAACTGGTCCTTCGTCATCCGTCTCAACATTGTAATTGTAGGTGAAGGGGTGATAACTTTCGTTAAGGATTCACACAAGCTAACTGTCGGCAGCGGACTGTCGTTCACTTCCAGCAGGTAATCGTCAAACATGTCTGACAGAGTTGATCATAACTTGTCCAGTAATCCATCACTTCTAGGAAATTAACACGTTTTTAAAGATTTGAGGGCTTTGGTCAGTTCATCAATGAATAACAGCTGGTGCAGCCTCTCTCTTGTGCTGTCGTCTAAGACCTCTGAGAGAGCGGACAGAAACTAATGCGAGGTCGCATAGTCAGTGGGCTTTGCGTCATACAGTCCAGCATAAAAGCAGTTGTTGATCCTCAGGATGTTAGAATGGGATGAGCTTAGCGAGCTACCTTCTTCCTTCATGTGGTTGAGCACAGAGCTCTCCATTTGTTCCTTCTGAGGATCAAAAGTGAGAACGTCTCATTCTATTACACATGTGGACACTGGACCGGTAGATAATTTCAGAGGCTTCCAAAGACAAGAGCAAGGCTTGCTGCCTCTTTACCTCCTGGGTTTCCTCCGTGACATTAAGCCCCTTCGAGGACAGTAGGGGTTGGTTCTGCACGCTCTGGTGTACATTCGCCAGTTTTCCCTGTTTCTCTCCCACTGTTAGAAGACATTTGAAATGAATGATCCTCTTGATGCACCCCTTGACTGTTTCCTGGAAATTTGAGGAAGACTCAAATTGGACCTTAACTCTTCTCCAACCAGTCTAACCGTTTTGAGCAGCTCCTTGTTTTGTGGGCTTGGCAGTTTCACATTCAGACTCCACCTTCCCTTGCTGGCCAGCAAGAGGCAGTGGTAAGAGAGGAACACCGGCTTGATGTCAGTGGATCTGAATGAACCCAATCACAGTCACTCTCATGTCACCTCGCAGCTGAAACGTTTGAGTCCTGGTACATTTTCCGACACTGTTCCTTGTGGCAGAGCAGGCCACGTTCATGCTGTTTACTCGATTTGATTTCCAGCACCAGGTCAGTTGTATCCTTTGATCTTCTTTATTCTTATCCTCATCATTGTCTTCTCGTTCTTTTGGTGGTGACAGCGGAGGAAGATGGCATCAGTGGTATCTATAGCGGCAGCGTTGTGAACCTGGAAGAGAAATCCTGCTGTCGACAGTGATGTTGGTGTGATCGGCCCAGGTACGCCAGCTAATTGATTTGATTGATCACATTGAACCATCGTTTATGAAACAGTGGAACTGAGATATTAAGCCAGCAAGCTTGCAGCAATCACTGTCAAACTGAATCAAGTCAGAGAGATATGCAAACTTTCACCTTAATTGATGATTGAGGGGTTGTTGATGAGATATTGCGACAAGGTTTCGGATGGAATGAAAAACCTGAATTTCTGCAGATATGCTTTTGAGACCGGTCCATGAAAAAGGTGAAATTTAAATATCGAATGCTGTCTCATGTAACACTCTTTCTGTAATAGAAGCTGAATTTAAATTATATCAATTACATTGTTACATCAAACTACTGCTAAGCCACAGCAGTCGGACATGACCTGGAGAACGAGCTAAAATGTTAGAGCTCACGCGAAATCTTGTGATTCTAATTATACCTGTTGGACGATAACCTGGTTTCATGTAACTTTTGACATTGTCCTCTCCAGTCCAACATCAGCACGTCCACATCAAAGCAGAAAGAAGCCATTCAAATCAGAGAGTTCCCACATGCACTCCAGATAACATGAGGACAATGACGCAGAACCATGTGAGACGGAACAACAGCCCCAACTCTACTTCGACAAGCTGTGCATTTCAAGTGCATAAACACTATTGAACACGCATTAAGCTCGAACATCTCTTAACCTCGTGTATGGATACAGATATTTCAAAACTGTAAGGTTACTCGGGATTTTAAAGGGAAAGATTGGTTTTGGAAAGTTGTATATTTATCTATCTGCATTTCAAAAATAATTTGCACATCTCTTTATAAGGGTTAAACCAGACCCACTAAGTAAGCAGGTAGATCAGACCATACGAAAAGGAAGCCAACACGGGATTCTGTCGATGTCTACAGGGAAATGGTCAACTCGTTGGTTAATCGTTTTGCCTTAGTAATATCCAAGACGGAAAAAAAACAACAAGTAAAGTTTCACTCACGGCCTTTCGGGAGGGAAACTGCCATCTTCACCTGGTCTGGGCTATAGGTGACTCACAACCCACAACAATGTGGTTGTCTCTTAACAGCCCTCTGGACAAGGCAATGAATGCCCTCGAATTCTGGAGTAGCTCATCTATTGTATGGCCGAAGAAGTTATGCAGCAGCTTTGAATGGCCCTGGTTAGATCTCATTGGGAGTACAGGGAGCAGATCCAAGTATCACACTTTCAGAAGGATATATTGCCCTTCGAGCAAGTACATGTTAGATTTTCAAGAATGATACTTGCACATTCGTTTTTAGGTATGAGGACAGACTGTACGAAATAAGCCCATTCTCTTTCGAAATGAGAGATCAGGTCCAATAAAGATAAACCTGTTTCGGGTTTCACGGACAAAGGGAAGTAGATTAGATTAGATTACATTACAGTGTGGAAACAGGCCCTTCGGCCCAACAAGTCCACACCGACCCGCCAAAGCGCAACCCACCCATACCCCTACATTTACCCATTACCTAACACTACAGGCAATTTAACATGGTCAATTCACCTGACCTGCACATCTTTTGGATTTTGGGAGGAAACCGGAGAACCCGGAGGAAACCCACGTAGACACTGGGAGAATGTGCAAACTCCACACAATCAGTCGCCTGAGGAGGGAATTGAACCCGGGTCTCAGGCGCTGTGAGGCAGCAGTGCTAACCACGGTGCCACCGTGCCGCCCACTGTGCCACCGTGCCGCCCACAAAGTAGTTTATGAATTATGGTCAGTGTGTTCAGGAGAGATATTAAGAAGCACTTTCACGCAGAAAAGGTAGCGGATTTTTGGAAGTCTCTTCCACAAATGGCAGTGAATACTGGACCAGTCGTTTATTTTCAGTCTGAAATAGATGTGTGTTGTTATGCATGCATATTTGGAGATAAGTCACAAACACAGCTGTATGAAGTTACCTTACATATCAACCATTGAATGGCAGATTAGGCTTGAGGGAGCTGAATGGCCAGTTGCTATATTCCTTTGAGTATTAAATGTGTCTGTGCGTAGATTTGTTCCTATATCACAGTATGACTGTATTTCAATTTGTGTGTGTGTGTGTGTGAGAGAGAGAGAGAGAGAAGAGCGAGAGTGGGAGAGAGAGAGTGGGAGGGGCTGTGTTAATGTGTCAGTGAGCAGTTGTCTTCTTGATGCACGTGGGGAACTCAGCTATATGGAGAGACGGTTGGAAGATGTCAGTAAACACATCCGCCTGTTTGTCCATGCAGGATTTAAGTGCGTGGCCAGGGACTCCATTATGGCTCATCGCTTTGCTTGGGTTGACTCTCAGGAAGACTGTTCTCATTTTTGCAGTGGTGACAAAGGGAGTAGGTGTGTTGGGGATGTTGAGGCAGACGTCACTGGCATTCTGCTCCAAAAAAGCATCGCATTGAGCGCTTCAGGGATGTATGTGTCTTTGTCCGCTGTCTTGCTCTGCTTCAGTTTTTATCCCGTCATATTGGTTAAGCCTTGCCAGAGGTGGCTTGATTCTGTTTTGCAGGGTTGGGCCTCTATCTTTGCCTGGTGCTCTCCTTTGGCATCCCTGATGGCTTTAGGGAGGTCATCTCCACTTTCCCTGTGCTGGATTACGACTCGGATTCTGCTTGCGTGGCTTTCAGTAAGGAGTAGATTTCTTGGTTTATCCAAGGTCTACGATTGTGGGACACTCAGATTGAGTTCTTTGGTAAGCAATACTCCGCATATTTGCTTTTGAAGTCTGTGACGGTGGTGGTGTACTCAACCAGGTTTTCTGCTGCGTACTTGGATGCGTCTCGTCCACCACATCCAATCGGTTCTGGGGACCGTATTCCAACGCATCAGAACCAGCATTGTACTGCCTTTGTGAAGTGTTATCCCATTTGAACTTCTGCTTGTAAGTTGTTTCCACGCATAGGAGAGACTAGAAGCTAAAGTAACAGGCTCAGACCTTGGAATGTAGATGAAAATGAATTTCTTCAGCCTATCTGTGGTTAATCGATGGAAATCGTCGTCAAATACGTCTGTGGAGACCAGGGCATTGAATATATGTAGGACAGATATATATGGATTTTATATTGGCAAGGGGATCAAAGACAATGGAGAGAAGGCTGGAAAATGGGATGGAGAAACAGAGTATTCATGATTGAATGGCACAGCTGACTCGATGGGATGAGTGCCCTAATTATGCCCCAATATCATAAAAATATTGATGTATGGACACAAGCAGCGCTAACATAAAACATATTTATATATTACATGTGTGGTTGAAACATACACAAACGAGCTGTCATCCAGCCTTTTCTCAAGGTTTCAACTGTCTTGTGCAGTTCGAAGCACAGGTGTTTGAACAGAAGTAACAGTTCAGCTTTCATGGTTCAGGAAGTCGACGTAATGATATTTGGATCTTTTGCAAATTCTCAGAAATGCACCATTGTGAGTAATGTGTGCACCATGTCCTGCTGTATGGTTCACTTGCCTTTTTTCATTCGAAGCAATCTCATGCTTATTGAGAAATATATCCACACCGAGAGGGCCACGGAGCCATACCCAGATCCTCACACACCCACCAACACAGAGACACACAAACACATCCACGCACAGAAATACAGTCAAAGTGGGATACTGGAACATGGTGACAACCAGAAACAGGAACACACCCAAACACACATACACACTTGTACATGCACAAAAACACCATGAAATGAAATGATGGAACATACCGAAACACCAACTGTAGAAACATTCTGAAACCCTCAAAAAACACTCAGGAAAATAATCAGACTGCAGTTTGGGAACACACCAATACACTGACACATGAATGCAAGCACACCCACACAGACAGACACACACAAACACACAAACAGACATACTGAGAGATATAGGAGCATACCAATGGACAGGCAGAATGCACACACACAGAAATGCAGTCATGTTGACACATAGGAACAAATCTGCACAGACACACGTAAAACAGTCGTGCTTTGACATGGGAACACATGTGCACACAGGTACAGAATCACACCCACTACCTCCCATATAGACATGAATTCAGAGTGAGTGACATTATACACCAAACTGCAAGAACTGAGAGAAAAAAAATTGATATACATGCATGAGCACATTGAAGGGTTGTTACAGAACTACAAATGTAAATACATACAGGCACAGAGTGACATTCAGAAACAAAGTGATGCACCCACAGGCATAGAGAGATCCTGCTTGGTGCGCAGAAAGATCTTGGCACATATACAGCCAGCCAAACACAGCCTCAATAACACTATCACCGAGGTAAACAGGAGCACAGCCAGGCAAAAACACACACGCACTCCCACAATTGTACACCTAAACTCAATGAAAAACGCACAAGGAGTCACAGAACTATCATGACATTATGACAGTAACACACAGAATCACAGTCGTACAGCCATAACATTGTAACCCCACAAACAGCATTCACACAGAGAGAACACAGCAAACGCACATGTGCAAAACACACAGATTCACAATCACACAGGCACAATAACAGACACATTAAAAGACTCAAATTCACGGAAACACTCTCATGCAGGCTGAATACATGCCCAAATAAATAAACACAGTAATGTAGAATCATTGAAATACTTGCAACACACTCAAGTGGAAACGCACACACTGTCACACACAGGGACATACCTGAAGCACAAAAACCAGGGACACACACAGTAACATTCCCACAAAAGCAATGAAGCAAAACCAACAGAGACACACAAAAACTGAAAGGGAACTACATGAAAAACACAGTGCTCACAGGTATGGGGGAAAGAGAGAGAAAGAGGGAGAAGATTAATGTTAAGGAGATGGAGGGAGATTCACTTAGAGAAATGTAATGATTGTTTGATCAAGATATTGCTAGCTGTGTCTGTACGTTTTGTATTTTCCAAAGTAACCTCGTCGGGAGAAAAAAATCACTGATTATAGGGAGTGAAGGGTTGTGAGCTAATGCACGTGAGCATGTGCTGAACTGAGACAACAATGTCTGTCATGTTGAATGTGAGAAAATGACACAGAGTGCGCAAAGAGTGGGAGAGACAGAGAATGAGATAGACCGAGTGACAAAGAAAGATAGACATAGAAGGAGATGGAGAGACAGACAGATATACAGACCCAGAGAGAGAAACAGGCAGAGCAATACAGACAGTAGAGACACGGAGCAAGACAGATATAGAGACAGACAGAGACTGAGCAAGAATCTGAGAGATGGGGAAGTGCGCAAGAAAGGGGTGAGAGGGACAGAGACAATGTCAGAAAGAAATGGAGTGAGAGAACGTAATATATCCTTGTGATGGGAGTAGACCGGTAGTGAACTCAAGGAACTCTCTCAAAATCAAACGTGCAAGAAATAGTAACCTCTTCAGGTGAGAGCATAAACAGCACATGGAGCTTTTCACTTGTTTAATAATCTGTTTATTGAGAGCAGAAAATCAGAATCTGACAATTACAATTATGTTAAAACTGAATAAACTGCGATTTTCTGGAAGAGTGGGCGAACTAGGTATGAAGGGCTGAACGGCCTGCTGCTGCTCATTGTCTGGGTGTCCCCGCGTGCCTCCAACCGTCAGTCAATCAGAGATAACAGCGTGTTCCTGAGCATGGTTATTGGTAACCCATACTGCCTCCCACTCCCCATCCATTGCTGGTGCGATAGTCAGATGCATGTCATTGCACTGATGGAATCCTGGCCATACATGAACAAGTCCTACATTGGGAACACTGTGGCCATGTCTGAGCATCTCTTTGTTATTTTGCAGAGTCATGAAGTGAACAGTTTACCTAAACAACTGTTGCACCACGTTTCCGAACTTTGTTCTGAAATTGGACAGAATCACTGCATAAATTAATGTGTCACTGCAGATGAAATCTTTCAGCATTTCTCCGATGTACATAAAAATGACGAGAGAGCCATACTTTCTGCGAATTGTTCCTTTAATGCGGAAGTGTAAGTTGTTTACACCGTACACTGTCCACAAAAGGATGAAGCTAATGGATATGGTGAAGAGGGAAATCATCGACTTCCTCTGGTCTGTATCTCTGCGTCTTTGTGACACTCTGCCGTACTCGGGCCCCTCAGTGTCTTGCGGACTCGACTGGCCACCAAAATGTATCTGACAGCCATACTGCTCATCAACAAAATTCACACGATTTGGATGAAAAGAGTTAAAATGTTATCAAATCGTTAAACCCCAGTCACCTGGGATCAGTAAAATAACTTAAGCTTACACGGCAGTACCATGGAACGTTGTAGCAACCCTCCTAGACTTAAACTAAAAATAGAAGGGATTTCTATTTTTGGGACAGAGGAGAATGCCAGTTGCAGCGAGAACCACAGCCAAGTCTTTGTCTGTCCAAAATTTTCTCTTTTCTTTCGGCAGCAAATGGTTACAAAACGATCAAAGGAGAAAAGACAGTGAGCCAGACCGAACACTCTGTGGCTGCACTGACAAGGGCAAAGCTGGCACTGTACACAAGAGTGATGTTCAGAAAACATATTGGGAAGTAAAATTGTTTCAGTCGACTGAATATGATCTTGGTGAGAATGAACACTAGACCCGACACTGCCATAGCCAACAGGCAGCGTGTTGTGCAGTTGCAGAGGCCACACGTTTCCCGGCGAGAACCAAAATCACCAGGAAATTAATGACAGAGCCAGCAAGTGAATTGGAAATCAGAAATTACTAATCAAATATTATCCATGTCTGCTCAGAGAGCAATGGAAGATCTTAGCTCCTAAATGGGTCAATTGAAGGATTCAGATATCAGGTGTCAACAGGACAGCTCCAAGCCAGACTCATTTTAAAGCAGCTCACTCCAGGATTGGAGACAGGAATTTGACAGACGAGAAGTCGTCAAATTTTACGATCAGAGGTAAGAGGTTTAGAGGAGATTGGAAGAAAAAGCTTTCAACCAGAGAATGAGGGGATCGTGCAATTCCGTGCTTCGGACTTTAACAGGACAAACACTTGATGTCTTGCAACATTCATGACGAGGAGTACCGTGTTGAAACCTGGGACAAGTCTTGATTTAGTGCAGCTTTGAAAACACAAACTCGATGGACCGAAGGACACTTCTGTCCAGTCGGGTTCTACGATTCGAAGATTTGCTTCTGGGAGACAGGTTGGGAAGAGTATCAAATTAAGCAAAGATTGCAGATGCTGTAAACATGGAACAGAAACAAAAGTGAATGGCGAAACTCAGCAGGCATGCCAGCATCTGTGAGAAGACAAACAATATTACCAGAATCACTTAATCAGATCATCTTAATCGAAACATTGGTCACTGGACACAAAACGTCAACACAGTTGAATCCTCGCACAAGATCCTGTCATTGCAATCAAGAGATGGGGTTCATATCTAAAAGGGAATTGAGAATCAAAGTGTTGATATTCATCCACTATGGAACATTTATTTGACTGGTCTTTGCATACCAAAGTTTTTCCTGGCGTTGTCTTATAAAAGAAGTCATTTGTTGCACTAGAGAAGATGGAATTATTCAATGGAAAATGCTAACAGAGCTGACAAAGTTTTGGTTCATAATTCAAAGCATCAAACACTATATGAGCCCTCTCTGTGATGGTAAACTGGGGATCTCCTAACTTACTATGTCCCTCATGATTTGTTTTGGAAAGTCAGGAATTCCTTAGAATGTTTCGCAAGTATTCTAAATTTGAAGGTCCATTTAATCAGCAAAGAATATACATTTCATATTGGGAAATATGAGCTTTTTAATGCATTCTCTGCATTGTCGAAGTCAATTTTAGAATGTGCGTGTTGACGTTTGATGAATAAAGTATATAATGTAGAACAAAAGAGACACATTTCTCTATTGCAATTAGTGGATGTGGCTGCTTTAATCTGAGTAAGATAAACATAATATAATAAAAATCCGACCGGTCTGACTCCCTGATGTGTTCTGATCATATCAGTGGAAACTACAATATTTCTTTAAAACCACTTTATAATGTGAATATCTAAACAAGGCAAGCAATATTAACCTGATGATCAAATTGATAACGCCCCTCAGTCTTCCTGAATCCCCAAAGAACCTCAGATCAGTTCCAGCGTTGAAAAAGGTCATTCATATCTGGGTCGACTGAATAATCTAAATAACTGTCCAATCCCACTTTCCAGCATATTGTCCCTTGAAGATCACTTCAGGTGCAGATCCAGGTTTCCTTTAAATGAGTTAAACGTTGCAGTTAAAGCAGTCCCCCACCCACAGCACCCCACTCCTCCAAAACTGGGAAGTAAATTCCAGGCACACTAACACCCTGTGGATGAAAGGGTGAGTCCTCATGTCCCCTATAACCCTTCAATCAATTAGTATCCCTCTTGAACACTGCTCAATGATCATTCGTTCAGGGTGACAGGTCTCCATTCAAGACGTTAGTTATTGGACACATGAATCACATTTTTTCTCTTTCTCCTCTGGGGAAAATGAATCCAACCTCTCCATCTTTCCTCAACGCTGCAGTAATTTCCATATTCTGAGCAACATTCTTGTATACCTCTTATACATTCTCCTCATTGCAAGACTGTGTTGACGGTTAGGTGGTGATCAGAACTGTGCACAAACTGCAGCTGTGAGCTATCCAATGTCTACTTTATTTTCAGTGTTTCAGGTCTAGCAGGGGTGAGGGAATTTGTTTTGGTTTGCCGCTGGTGCAGGGTGACGGGTAGTAATTTGAAGATGGGGGTCATATGACACTATATCTCAGTTCAGCTGTCCGGTCAGGATTGAGCATATAAATGGAACTGGAGGGGTACAGTTGGAGCATAGTGTAAGTAAAGTATGAGATTAGTTAATGAGTTCCTCACGAGTTAGACGATGTGTTTAATAGCCTCACTTCTGTTCTGATACCAGCTGGTGTAAGCACAGAACAAGCCAGAAGCCAGACGAAACTCCAGCTTGATGTGTCACGACCTTATTTGTTTTGATTTATCAAAGGAATCTCTTCCTGAATTGAACGTAACCAATGCTGCAAAATATTGCTTCAGCAAAAAGACAGGAGTTTACTATAAACGAAATGGTGATACAATAGAATAAACGAAGCTACGTTCTAATAATTCTGATGCAAAGGCAATGAACATGCAGTAAATAGACAAACATTAATCTAAAACAACTGCATAAATGAAAAGAAAAAAAATGTGTTTTATAGATTGGGCAAAACAATAGCCAGGGTGTCATTATAAACAGAATACCCCTCGTGAAATGGTCAGACCAGAATCCGTGTATGTAACACTTGGTTAAGTGACTTGTGATATCAAATATTAAACTGGAACTCCAGTAAACCTCTTCCTGAAACTACCACACAGCGGATTGTCAATTTACTTAGCTTTAAGTAATCTATGCAGAGCTTTCTTTTAAACTAACATTTCTGGTCTGCAGTGAACACGAACTGTTGGCTCCACAGTAAAGTGATTGACTAAATCTATCATTCATTTCAATGAGCACACATCAACATGTCCACTCAGTTCCAGGAAATTAGAAGGACTTAAAGAAATGATAAAATTGATAAAAGTTAAACGAAAGGTTTCAAAGGTAAAGGTACTATTCCTAATCTCAGATTCCAGAAGTCATAAATAAATCTTTGGGTCCATTTTACTGCCATGTTAGGTTCCAACCAAAAATAAACTAAGTTCTTTCATTCAGCCTCCAGCCAAACTTTAAAAGCAGTTTTAAAAACAAATTGTTGTGATTATATAAATACTTACAAGTTAACAATTAACTTCAGAAGCACAGAGAAACCCCCTGCTTATTTACTCAACAGCCAGAACCAAACTCACTCGAATTATTACTGAAATCTATACATAAAAATACCGTCCTTTTTAATTTTCCGAAGTGACGGTTTTGCTTAATTCCACTGTCGTCTTCAATTGAAATGGAGATTCCCAGAAGAGATGAATAGTTTGGCAGACGAAAGTTCAATATCCCAGGAAATTCCTTCGGTATCTGTCATAGTGGGGAATCTGCAGAATCCCGGCAATTTGAAACTAAATCAGTTATCCGCACCTGTCTGAGGGTGATCACAATATGCCCATTGTCACTGTCAGTGGCAGTATGAAACTGGAGCGAATCTTCAGGCAGATTCATATAAATTCAATTGTGCAAGTCAATTATGCAAGTCACTTACCCAGAATTGCTGCAACCGCACATGCTGAATGTAAAACATCATTTTCTCCATGAATCTCTTTGTGCAGGCAATCTCTCTGAACTCATTGCCGATGTGTTTCAATCTCAATGCCTTTACTTTATACCTGCTGACATTGCTTCGAGGACTGTAACATTACAACGTGGTTCAATTTATTTCTTAAAGAACTTGAATGAACAGGTGACGACGGTGCGTGAACTCCCAATTGTGGCAGAACAGTTTTCAAGCTGAGCTTTATTGGATGGGTCCAACTCAATCGATCAATAGCAAACATTGGAAAATACATATTGAGTTATTTGATAACATCCCTACAGCGTAAATGGAGGCCAATCGGCCCATTGAATCCATTCAGACCCTGCAATGGGCATCCTACTCAGACCCAATCCCTGGCACTGACAGGCAGCAGAGCTAACCATTGTGCCGCCCTACATGCCAGCATTGGCAAAGCAACACAATCCAGCCGACTTTGAAATATCCTTTTAATTCAGTTCATCTTGCCCTTGACTTTGACCATTTGTAAATTAAATTCTAGTAGCTGAGTAGCGCTCTGAGAACTTTCTCCTCAACACGGGGGCGTCACTTCCCTGTTTAAAAGCAGCTGGTACCGTGAAGAAATATTGGTTGGTTAATGGAGACCACACATTATAGGATTTAACAAATGCAACATCAAAATAGAATTGCTCACCTTGCATGGACACAGTGTCTCAATCAAATATAACCTCTTCAATGAAGGCAATACTTGACACAAGTAAAATATTCACTGAAAACTACCCTCAATCGTTACGTAAGCTCAAATCAATACAGATCCACATACCATGATGAGACTATCCTGGAGATAGCTGAGATCTGACTCTGATGCACACATGATCTGTACAACAGCAGATGGGCACGAATGGTCCCCACATGTATGGTGAAGAAACCTAAAACATTTGACTGATGATGCGATGACACAGTTTGAAGGAAGATAGACAGATCAGGCTAGTTGGGAATTTGCACACACAAGGGTGCAAAAATATCAAATTCCAGAAATGTGTGTTCGGTAGTTAATATTGTCTACGTGTCCTGTAGTGATGGGGAAATGGGACTTGGTGTGAAGACTGATAAGGGACAGAAAACCGAGAGTAGGAAAAAAATGTCAAATCAGGTTGTCAGGTTGGTATTAGCGAGTCCTCAAGGAATATTACTTGAGACGCAGCCATTGAAAATTTCTATCAATGACCGAAATCATAGGATCATGCGTGACATTGGCGAGCATAATGTCATTTTGGACAATAAAATCCACGGATGACATAGGAACGCTGAAAAGGGAGAAGACAGGTTCAGTGAATGAATGAGGACAACATAGATTGTGTAATGTGAGACATTGTTCCTTCATTTCCATCTTTGAAATATTTCAGGCCGTCAATAAAGTTATAGATGCTTAACCTAGTCCTAAATCAAACACCAAAAAGTAGCGTTTCTGTCCATTCAATGATTGCCATTACCATTATTCTCTTGAACATTTTACTTCTCTCAGATCTCTCTAAATTTGAGGAACACAGCATGGGTTTGTGTTATTTCACTCCCGCATCATGGAACACTTGCCCTCTTGCTATCATTCTGGTCATTCGATGCTGCACTCAAAAGGACATCGACCCTCAACTCCCCACTATATTTTTCTGATTTTCCATTTTTGTAAAGTGATCAAACCTAAAATGGCTGACTGACTCATAATCATCAGTCCTGTCTTGACAGAGTCCGGGATGGTATATTGCCTCGACAGTACCCAGTATCAAGCACATCCCAGAACAACTTCAGCACTTCTTCGATGCGGGATGGGGTTGAGGTGGGACTTGACAGGCGTTGGATAGTGTGGCAAGTGAAGACACAGAGGTCCTTGTCCACATTGGCATCAACAATATTGATCAGCGAAATAGCGAATCAAAGGCTGGCATTGTATCTTTCAGCACGCTTTTGATATAAATGCATAAACCTTGGCAAAATCCCATCACTGAACCAGGCCGTCAGCATCTCAATATCCCTGATATTCACCCGTTGACATCAGCGATGCTTCCCTGATCGGTCCCAATTAACAGCCACAGTCAGGGAACAAATTGGACTGATAATGGCAGAGCGATGGATTTATCAATATGAATTTCAGGAAGGTAATGAGGTCAATGTTGTGCAGCTGGCTGACATCATTACCTTCCTGAAATCCATATTGATAAAGCCCATCGCTCTGCCATTATCAGTCCACTTTGTTATGTCTTAAAAAAACTCAATCAATTTGTGAAGCATTATTTCCCTCGCACAAAGCCATGTTGACTATCCCTCATCAGTCCTCGCCTTTCCAAATACATCTAAGTCCTGTCCCTCAGGATATCTTACAACAACTTGCCCACCACTGATGTCAGGCTCACTGATCTATAGTTCCCTGGATTGTCTTTACCGCCCTTCTTAAACAGTGGCACCACGTTTGCCAAACTCCAGTCTTCCGCCACCTCACCTGTGACTATCGATGATACAATTATCTCAGCAAAAGGCCCAGCAATCAATTCCCACAAAGTTTCCGTGTACACATGATCAAGTCATGAGGACTGATCTTTTATGCATTTTGAGGCATCCAGCACTTCCTCCTCTGTACTTATGGACTTTTTTCAAGATGTCACTATCTATTTCCCACATTGTATATCTTTCAAGTCATTTTCCAGAGTAAACGCTGATGCAAAATTCTCGTTTCGTACTTCCTCAATCACCTGCAGCTCCAAAGGCCACCTAGCTAATGTTTGAGGGGTTATTTTCTTTCCCGAGTTTCCTTTTGTCCTTCCTGTATTTGTAAAAATCCTTTTGAATTCTCCCTAACTCTGGTTGCCAAAGTGTTCTCATGTCCCCTTTATGCCGTCCTGATTTCTCTTTTAAGTATACTCCTACTGCTTTTCTCCTCTTCTCAGAATTCACTCGATCTATCCTGTCTATACCTGATATATGTTTCATTCTGTTTCTGAACCAAATCGTCAATTTCTTTCGTCATCCTACATTTCCTTTACCCACAAACTGTTTCTTTCACCCTGCCAGGAATATACTGTCTCTGGACTCTCATTGCCCTGTTTCTGAAGGCTTCCCATTTTCCAGCCGACCCTACCCTGTGAACGTCTGCCTCCAAACAGCTTTTGAAAGTTCTTGCCTCATACCATCAGTATTAGCCTTCCTCCAATTTAGAACTTCAACTTTTAGACTTTTCCATCACTATTTTCAAACTATTAGAATTATAGTCACTGGCACCAAAGTGCTCCCCCGCTGACACCTCAGTCACCTGTCCTGCCTTATTTCCCAAGAGTAGGTCAAGTTTCGCACCTTCTCTCGTGGTCCTTCAGCATACTGAATCAGAAAACTTTCTTGTACACACTGAACAAATTCTTCTCCATCTAAACACTATTACTCTCTATTATCCTGCATTTCATCATTTCTCTATTGCTCGTTATTTTCCAATTACTTTCCATTTATTCTTCTCACAATTACTCTCCGTTGCCCCCACTCTACTTAAACCTTCACCCTCTATTCAACATTCTCCCTAATCCTCTCTAATTAATGGTCTCAGTATTGTTCTTCGTTTAATCCTCCGCACTCTGGACTTAACCATATCCATTCCCGTGCATTTAACCCTGTCTTTGCTATGGTATATACAGGTTTTTGTTCATTACTCTCTATTTCGTTCTTTTTCTATCACTCTGTCTTAACTCTCCTCCCTTTTCCCTTAACTGAACACGCACGTTCCTCCCCTATATTCAACAATCTCTTTAGTAATCTGTATTATTTCCTCTCAACTTCCACAAATGTGTTAACCCCTCATCAAGTCACTCTGCATTTATACTTGCATCGGCATGACGCTCATCCAGATAGCACAAAGCTGTTTCCTAAAGTGAGCAGAACCCTTGACACTCCCGTTTATATCCTGTCAGGCAGGGCACTCTGATTGTACCAGACTAACAGACCCACTCAGGAAACTCATATTTAATGAGATCCATTTGGTTGACCAAATTACAATCCCTCCAGCTTCCCGTATTAACCCTCTCCCTGTGCCCCTGTAATCAGGACTGTCCCTGTCATTCCTTATGTACTTCTTCCCCTGTTATTTTCTGTTAAGTCTTCACCCTTTCAGTCTTCAAACCCCAACCCCTGTCCTGTATACAGCTTTCTCGCTAATACTCTCCAATTAACCCTCTCCTATTGTCTGTCTCTACCTCTCCCCATTATTCTCTACTGAATTCTCTCCATATTATAATCTTTAGCCCTTTCTCTATCTGTATTTAACCCTGTCTCTTTCTCCAGGGCTCTTTAATTAATGTGTCCACCCACTCCCCCCCCCCCCCCCCTCCATTCCAGATTATGTGTTTATTCTCTACAATAACCAGAGACTGGGTATCCCTGCCGCTCTGTGCCGCCGCCCCTCTGGCCAACACTGGGACTGCAGATTAATCCCAAAGTGCTGGAGGAGAGCAGCAGCAGCCCCACGTGATCAGAGACAGTATCGGTGGTTGGAAGAAGAAAGGCACAACTTTAACAAGAACTGGTACAGTATTGATGTAAAAATAGGAACAGCTATAATACTCAACAACATTTACAAATAAGTTTGAATACTTCTAATATACAACGATATATAGCTATAAACTCGAACAACTCCAACACAACCAATATTAAAGTTTCAATGCACAATAATATTACAGGTCAACACAATCAGCTCTAATGCACAAAAATATTTGTACAGATGCAAGGAGCTCCAACATATAACAATTCATAATGTATATTAGATGGGTAAGCATGTAATAATGTGTATATGAATGACTTGCAGGAAGAAAGCGAATGTACTGCTGCAAAAATTGCAGATGACACAAAAATAGGAGGGACAGCAAGTTGGGACATTTCATGTGATTTCTTAGATACGGGGATGCTGATGGTCTTCTTGAAGAAGATAGGGTCTTCAGCTTGTTGGAGGGACAGGTTAAAGATGTCGGTGAGTACCTACGCTAGTTGATCCATACAGGGTCAAAGTGCACGGCCAGGGACTCCATTCAGGCCCGTCGTTTTCCTTGGGGTGACTCTCAGGAAAACTGACCTGACGTGTGCAGCGGTGAACGAGGGAACAGGTGTGTCTGGGGCTGTTGGGGCAGGAGTGACTGCGCCATTGGCATTCTGCTCAAACCGACCAGATTAAGCTTTGAGCGTTTCAAGGAGAGATGTGTTTTGTACGCTATCTCTCTCTGCTTCAGTTTTCATCTGTAATGTTCTTTCGGCCTTGCCATAGGCAGCAGGAGTCTGTTTGGTTTTTATGGCCCTCTTATGTGGTCTGGTCCTCCATCTTAAAATCCCTGATGGCCCAATGGAAGTCAGATCTGGATTCCCTGTATAAGTCAGTCTCTTCCCACTTTAATGTTGCTCATCTGGTCTTCAATCGGGAGTGAATGTCCTGATTCCCTGAAGGTTTACGCTTGGGGAACACTCAAATTGAATTCTTCACTCCACAGTCCTCCATGCATTTGCCCATGATGTCCTTGATAGTGGTGTTGTCTTATCCAGGATTTCCACTGAGGACTTGAACACGGTCCAGTTCACCAATTCCAAACAGTCATTCACAGCCTCAGACGAGCATTGTATTTCCTTTTGTGACGTTTCCTCCCATTTCAGCTTCTGCTTGTATGCTGTTTCCACATGTCAAAGAGACTATTACCGGAGGACACAGCCTGAGTGAAGGGGCGACCTTTGAAACTGAGACTTGAAATAATTTCTTCAGATGATTCATCGATGGAAATCATTGCTTCGGAGTGTTGTGGAGGTCAAAAGATTGAGTGCGTGATGATGCTGCCCCTTTACCAAGGTTGTGTGTCCTTGGTATTTTTCTTAGTGTGTTTGTAAATGCAACGGTTCCGGGATGTCGAGTTTGGATAGGTTGCAGAGATAATTTCGTGATAGCTAACAGAAACTGCCTCAGGCAAAAAGGCTTTCAAATGTAAAAACATCTGCAATGAAAGGAGTGAGGCCAGTTGTCCCACCTCTGATTATATCTGGTCTGGTTTAGTTTGGGTTGGTGTTTGCAAGTTGTCAGATTTATAAACTGCTGGTAAAAGGAACAGCGAAAGGGAAGAAGTTGTTCCATGCTGAATCACTCTCTGATGTCTCTCCTGCAAGACGGATTTCATCCGTTTCGACATTGGGTGCTTATGGAGGTTGTTGGAGGAATTTTGACCAATCATTAAGTTGGGACAGTCTGTTGGGTTTTCTGATGAGTTAAGTTATTCAGTCTTTTGTTCTCTTTTGTTTGTGTTTGATTCGATAATCTGTATATAAACTCTGTTTTATTTAAACCGATGAATGTTTATCTGCTCCATCAACCCTGGAATATCCACTTTACACATGCATAAAATCAGCAGAAACGTTAGGGTCTGGGCTACCATCTTAAAATACTTTTAGAGGGTCTGGTCCATAACAGTTGTATTAAAAATAGTGAAATATGGGTTCCTGGTTGGTAAAGGAATCAAAAGTTGTGGGGAGAGGGCCGGGGAATAGAATTGAGAAACAGATCATTCATGACCAAATGATACAGCAGACACGATGGGCTGAATGGCTCTGTTCAGCTGTTACATTGTATCGCGGAGTGATCCCGTCTATGATAACATTTATGGACGGACACAAACAGCTCCAACATGGAAAAAGTGTATATCTCGCTTCTTTGTTAAACATGGAAGAAACAGCTGGATCCTGCCTTTCATTGAATATTTCCCTGTCATTTTTTTTCCATTAGTCTTAGGTCCTTGAACTGACGTAACAGTTCTGCAATCAGGGTGCAGGAGGTACATATATTGATATTTTGATTTTTCCCAGGTTGCCGAAATGCACCTTTGAGAGCAATATGTGCACAGTGACCTGCCATAGGGTTCCCTTTTCCTTTTTCAGGAGTGGGAGTCTCTTGATCAGACTGAGACAGAACCACACCTAGAGGGACACAGGAACACGTCCACACTCTCACATACACACATGGACATGCAAGCAGAAGCACATCCACACTAGACATGCAGGCAAAGTAAGATATAGGAACATACTGACAAATAAAAGCACATACACGCGCACACATTCAACTCACATACATGCACACGTGCACAATAACACAGTCGAACTGAAAGGTGAGAACACACCTATACAAAGACGAAAGAAATATTTCCATACCCTTATAACAGGAATACAATCAGAGTCAAGAATGGGGCACATCTTCTCACATTGGCTTCAGCATGCACGCGCACATGCACACACACACACACAAACACACAAAACAGGCATACTAAGACAGATAGGAACACACCCACGTATGGTCAGAATGGATACACGTCCCCACACAAAGAAATACAATCATACTGAAAGAGTTGAACAAAACTACACACGCATACATGCACACACAAACATCCAGACATACTCACAGAGAAAGGAACACCCCCATGTACATACCGAATGCACGCATATCCACACACACAGAAATACAGTAATACTGAGATATAGGAATGCAGGCACAGTATCACACCCACACCCTCACACACTTACATAATCAAACTCAGAGTAAGAGACATTACACACTAACCTGCAAGATTGAGAGCAACTTCTTGTACATATGCAAAAACACATTCAAACACAGTTATGGAACCATCGCCACAACTAGATATAGACAGAGTGACACACAGAAACAAACACAGAGAGATCCTGCTGGGGGCACAGAAAGATCATGACTTACGGACAGACAGTCAAACAGAGGCTGAACAACATACTCACTTGCTTAAACAAGAGCACAGCCAGGCAGAAACACACTCCCCAATCCCACAATAATGTAATGACACTCAGAGACATACACACATCGTTTCAGAGAACATACACACACACAAAACCACATAGTCATTGAAATGCAATCCCAAAACAGCATACACACAGGCACAAACACAACAGATGCATATGTGCAAAACACAGACAGATACGCAATCACTCAGGTACAGTAACATACGCCAACATAAAAACGTCCACCTTCACAGAAACGATCTCAGACAGACTGAATATCATTCCCAAACACAAGTACGCATGAATCGAAATACTTCTCAACACACACAAAGGGAAACACAGTCATAATGTGTCACACTCAGGGACATGTCTAAGAACAAATACTGAGGGTCACACACACATACAGGGAGATCCCCACAAAGGCAATGAAGACCCACACCACACACACACAGACCCACACCACACACACACAGACCCACACCACACACACACACAGACCCACACCACACACACACACACACACACACACACACACACACACACACACACACACACACACACACACACACACACACACACATATCTCCACAAAGGCAATGAAGACCCACACCTCTCTCTCTCACACACACACACACACACAGGGAGATCACCACAAAGACAATGAAGCCCCCTCCCCCCACCACACAGACAGGGAGATCTCCACAATGGCAATGAAGCCTCCTCTGCCAACACACACTCAGGGAGATCCCCACAAAGGCAATGAAGCCTACCTCCCACCACCCCCACACACAGGGAGATCCACACAAAAAGAAAGGAAGCCACCTCCCCTCACCCCACATACAGTAAGATCCCCAAAAAAGGAAATGAAGCCCCCTCCCCCCCACACACAGTGAGAGCCCACAAAGTCAATGAAGCCACACTCTCCACACACACAGGGAGATTCGTACAAAGTCAATGAAGCCCCCTCCCCCAACACACACAGGGAGATCCCAATAAAGGCAATGAAGCACCCTCCCCCCACCACACACACAGGGAGATCCCCACAAAGGCAATGAAGTACGCTCAGCCCATCTCCTCGCACACAGGGTGATCCCCATAAAGGCAATGAACCCCCCACCCCCGCCACACACACGCATGGAGACCCCCAACAAGGCAATGAAGTCCCCTTCCCCCCCACACACACAGGGAGATCCCCACAAAGGCAATGATGCCGCCCCCCCCCATGGAGATGCCCAGAATTTCAATGACGCCCCCTCCCCCCCACACAGGGAGATACCTACAAAGGCACAGAAGCCCCCTCACCCCCACCAACACACACACATACACACACACACACACTCACACAGGGAGATCTTCACAAAGACAATGAAGCCCCCTGCCACACCCCCACACACAGAGGGAGATCCCCATAAAGGCAATGAAGCCGCGCCCCACACCCCCACACACGCAGCGAGATCCCCACAAAGGCAAAGAAGCCCCATCCCACCACAAACACATACACAAGGAGATCCCCACAAAGGCAATGAAGTCCCCTCACCCCCAACAAACACAGGGAGATCCCCACAAAGGCAATGAAGCCCCCCCCCCCCCGCTCCCACACACAGACACAGATACACAGACACCCTCACACACCGAAAGGGAAATGCATGAACACACTTCCCGCCCAGACACAGGGAGAGGACTGAGAGATGATTAAACTCCAGCCGACTTATTGAGAGTAATGTGTTAAAGTATTTCTGGCTGTAGCTGTACACTTTGTATTTTGCAAATCACTGTCTGGGGAAAGATCATTGAATGAAGGGATTTGAGTCAATGTAAGTGAGCATGCGCTGAACAGAGACAACATGTGTCTGACATGGTCAATGTGTGAAAAACACATAGAGAGCGCGTGAGAGAGACAGAGACAGAGAGACGAGAAGGATTGATATAGAGGAAGAGAGAGACTGACATCAGACAGATAGCTAGAGAGAGAGAGAGAGAGAGAGAGAGAGAGAGATGGACGATACAGGCAGGGGCACATACAGAGTGAGACAGAGAGAGAGAGCAAGAAGCAGAGAGATGGGGACAGCACGAGAGAGGAAGAGAGGAACAGACAAAGACAGACAGAAAGAGACAGAGGGGGAGAGACAGAAATAACCTTATGAATGAAGTAAACAAAAGGTGGACGCAATAAACACATTCAAATACAAATGTGCGTGGAACAATAATCCATTCAGATGAGGAGATCACTGGTCCTCATAACTTTTATCTTGTGCTAATAAAGTGTTTATTGTGAGCTGAACAGAGAGAGGCTGTCAGTCATCATGGTGCAGGATGGACTGATTCTGTCCCTCCCCCCTCCGCCCCTGCAAGGAAAATTCAGAGACCCCTCCTGCCACAGTCTTTAACACACATCCATAGGGCAGTGCATGAAGACCAAATGTTCCAGCTGAACCCTTCAGTCACAGCCTGTCCATCACTTGGAATCACTCCTGCAACCTCCTTCCAACCTGCCCTGCCCCGGATAGTCACCTCTTGTTCCATTACCTGCTGTCCCTTTGTCATAACCTTCAGTATCGATGAAGGGGAATGCAGATAAATTATTGCGAATGTTTTGAGGGATGATGTGGGAGAGGTGCTCAGGTGAACAAGGAAATGCGGGTTTGATGGTACAGTTGAATCAATTGCGATTTTCTGGGCTGGCAGGGCGATCAGAAATAAAGGGCTGAATGGCCTCTTGATGCTCATTGTGTGCTCCCGTGTGTGTCAATCCGTCAACCAATCAGGGGTAGCAGCATGCTCCTGAGCATCGTGAATGGTAATCCAACCTGTTTCTGGCCTCCCCATCCTCCACTGGGTGTTATACTCAAATCCATGTGCTTGTGCTGATTGAATCCTGGCCGGACATCTGCAATTCCTGCACTGGGAACACTGCGGCTGACTCTGGAGCTCTCTCAGTGGTTTTGCTAATTCATTAAGTGATGAATTTACATGACCAGTTGGTGCACTGCATTCCTGAACTTCGCTCTGAACTTGGGCAGAGTCGCTGCATAAAATAATGTGTTTGTGCTGCAGCTGATATCCTTCAGCATTTCTGAAATGTATGCAACACCGATGACAGGACTGTAGTACCGACGACTCTCTTTTGTAATGTTATTGTACACAACGTCTGCACCCTGAATTATCCACAGAAGTATGAAGCTGATTGATATGGTGAAGAGGGAAATCACTGACTTCCTCCGGCCCTCCATCACTGCATCTTTGTGACTGTCTCCCTTCCTCTGACCCCTCAGGCTCTTACGTAGTCGACTGGCCACTAAAATGTGCCTTACCGTCAAAGTGTTCATCCACAGAATTAACACGAATGGAATTAAAGGGGTTAAAATGATATTGAACCACTGAAACCCCAACCACCTGGGATCAGTACGATAACTTGACTTTGTTCGACAATACCACTGAACATTGTTAATTATCCTCCCAGGTTGAAAACGAAAATAGAATGGAATGTTTTTTGAACAGAGTAGAATGCTGGTTGTAGCTACAGCCACAGCCAAGGCTTTTTCTGACCAATATTTTCTCTTCACTTTCAGACAGGAAATGGCCACAAAACGTTCAAAGGAGAAAAGGACAGTGAACCAGACGGAACAGTCTGTGGCTGCTCGAGCTAAGGCATAGACAGCACAGCACACAGGAGTGATATTCAGGTAAGACCCTGGGTAGTAAATGAATTTGAATTGCCACAGAATAATCTCCGTGAGAATAAACAGGAGATCCGATGTTGCCATGGCCATCAGGCAGCGCATTGTGCAGTTAGAGAGGCCGCATTTTCCCCGTGCGAGAACCAAAACCACCAGGAAATTAACTGAAAGACACAGGAGGTAAAATGCAAATCAGAAATTAATGATCAAACATTCTCTGCTTCGGTTCAGAGAGCAATAGAAGTTCTCAGCACCTAACAGGGGCAGCTGGAAGTGTTCAGATATGGAGTTTGAATATGACATCTTTAATGGCCTGACACATTGTTTGAAGCAGCTCAATCTTGTGTTTGATTAATTGTGGGCAGGCAATCAACAGATGGCAGAGAGCATTATTTTTAACATGAAAGGGAAGAGGTTAAGAGGGGGTCTGAGCAAGATGTTTTCACCCAGAGACTGGTGAGGGCGTGGTAATTCATTGCCTCGGAGAGTCGTGGACGCTGGAAACCTCACAAACTTCAAAAACGACCTGGATGAACACTTGAAGCGTCACAGTATTTGAGACTACATGTATAGTACTAGAAGCTGGGGCGGGTTTAGATTTCGTGCAGCTTTTATAGCACAAACTGGGTGGAACGAAGGACCTCTTCGGTATCGTTGGATTCTATTCTTCTAAGAATTACTTCTGGGGAAAGATTGGGTAGTGAAGCATTTTAATGTAATGACTGAAAGGGTTTCGAATGCTTAAAACATGAAACAGAATCAGATATAAATGGCAAAAACCAACAGGTATGGCAGCATCTGTGGAGTCAGAAACAGAGTTAGTGGAATCACTGTTCATCAGAGCATTTTCATCTAAACATGGGTCATTGAACTCAAAACATCATCTCAGGTTTCTGCCCACAAACGATCCTATCAGTTCAACCAAAAACACAGGGATTCGTTTCTAACAGGGAAATGAGGTTGAAAGTGTTGATATTCAACTACACTAGAACATTTGGTAAACTGCTCTTCATTTACCGGGCACAGTTGGAGTCATGAAGATGTACAACACAGAAACAATTTGTAGGCCAAATTGTTCATATAGTTCAGATATCCTAATTTAATCTAGTCTCGTTTGCCCCATCTCCCTCTAAAATCATTCTAAACATTTACCCATCCAGATAACTTTTAAATGAAATTATACCAGCAACCATCACGTCCTCCAGCAGATCATTCCATACATGCACCATCCTTTGCATGAAAAAGTTGCCCTTTAGGTCCCTTTTAATATTTTTCCCCCCTCACTCTAAATCTATTCGCTTTAATTTTGGACTCCCGCAACTCATGGAAAAGAACCTTTCCACTTATCTTGTCCATGCTCCTTATGGTTTTATAAACATCTAAAAGTCACCCCTCAGCCTCCGAAACTCCAGGGGAAACAGCCCCAACCGACTCAGCATTTCCCCATAGCTCAAATACTCCAATCCGGGCAATATCGTTATGAATCTTTTCCGAACCGATTCAAGTTTCAAGACATCCTCCCTTTTGGAGGAAGACCAGAAATGCACACAATATTCCAAAAGTGGCCCGACCAATGTCCTGCACAGACACAACATACTCTCCCAATTCAAGTACAAAGTGCTCTGAACAATACAGGAAAGTATACCAAGCGTCTTCTTCACCAACCTATCTACTTGAGACATCATTTTCAAGGATCAATGAACCTGCACTCCAAAATCTCTTCTTTCAGCAACATTCTTCAGGACCTTATCATTAACCGTACATGTCCTACTCTGATTTTCCTTTCCAAAATATAGCAGCTCACATTCATCTCAATTAAAATCTATCTGCCACTCCTCAACCAATTGGCCCCATCTGATCAAGAACAGTTGTACACTGAGAAACATTTTTGGCTGACCAACCCAACTCTAATTTTGGTGGCATCTGCAAAATTACTAACTGTATCTCCAATGTTCACATCCAAAGCATGTATATGAATGAGGAAACGCCGTGGATTCAACACCGATCCTTGTGGCACACCCCTGGCCACAGGCCTCCACTCTGAAAAGCAACCCTTCACTACCACATTCAGTCTTCTACCTTCAAGGGACATCTGTTCAAAATGTTGTGTCTCCATTAGTTCAATGCAATCTAACCTTGCTAACTACTCTACCATGAGGAAACTGATTGAATGTCTTCCTGAAGTCCATATAGATCACATTCGCCGTTCTATGTCATCAATCCTCTTCGTATCTTCTTCAAAAAACAGAATCAAGTTCGTGAGTTATATTTTCCTATGCTCAAGGCCATGTTGACTGTCTTTAATCAGTCATTGTCAATTAAAATACATGTAAATTCTCTCCCAGAGGATTCCCTCCAATAACTTCCCCACCAACAATATCAGATACACCAGTCTATAGATCCCTGGCTTTTCCTTACTACCTTTCTTAAATAGTGGCACCACGATAGTCGACCTCCACTCTTCTGGCATCTCACCTGTGACGATTGATTATACAAATATCTTAGCAAGGTGCCTAGCAATCACTTCCACAGCTTCCCAAAGAGTTCCAGGGTAAATCTGATCTGGTCCTTGGGATTTATACACTTTTTTACGTTTTAAGATATCCAGCGCCGCCTCTTCTTGCAATATGGACAATTTTCAAGAAATCACCATCTATGTCCCCAAATTCTCTAACTTCCATGTCTTTCGCCACAGTAAATAATGATGCAAAGATACTCAATTAGTATTTCCCACATCCCCAGCATTTCCACACATCGGCTACCTTGCTGATCTATGCAGGATCCTATTTTCTCTTTAGGTAGGCTTTTGTCCTTAATATATTTATAAGTCCCCATTGGTTTCTCCTTAAACCTATTTGCAAAAGCCATTTCATGTCCCCTTTTTGATCTCCTGATTTCCCTCCGAAGTATACATCTTTATACTTTTCTAAGTATTCACTCGACCTCTGCGATCTATAACTGATATATGTCTCATTCCTTCTCTTACCAAAACATCAAATTATTTCGTCATCCAGCATTCCCTTCACTTACCAGCCTTGCCTTTCATCCGTACAGGAAGATACTGTCTCCAGACACTCGTTGTCTCATGTTTAAGGTTTCCCATTCTCCCCTGTCCCTTTACCTGAGAACATCTGTCCCCAGTCAACCTTTGAAAGTTCTTACCTGGTTACATTGAAATTGGCTTTTATGTAATTTCAACTTTTCGCTCCGGTCTATCCTTTTCCATCAGTGTACTAAAATTAAGAGAATTATGGACGCTGGCTCCAAAGTGCTCCCCAACTCACAACTCAGTCACTTGCCCTGCCTTATTTCCTATGTTTTGTGCCTTCTCTAGTAGGCCCATTCACAAACTGAATCAGAAAATGTTCTTGTACACACTTACCAAATTCCTGTCTATCTAAACCCTTAACACAACGGACGTCTCAGTCTCTGTTTGGAAAGTTAAAATTCCATACCATTCCCAATCTATTTTTCTTACAGAGATCGGAGATTCTCTTACAAAGTTTCCCTGCAAATTCCCGCTGCCGGTGGGGAATGTGTCCATAATACAATCCTAATTAGGTGATCATTCCTTTCTTATTGCTCAGTTCAACCCACAAGACTTCCCTGTACTTATTCCGAGGAACATCCTGTAAGTACAGCCGTCATACCATTCCTTATCAAATACACATCTTCTCCTCTTCTCTTGCTCCCCCTTTCTTTCCTTCCCACAGCCTTTGTATTCTGCAGCATGAAGCTGCCAGTCCTGCCCACCCTAAGCCACATCTCCACAATCGCTATGATTTCTAAATCCCATTTTTCTAACCATTCCCTAAGTTCGTCTGCCTCCCTTGTTTGAAATCTTGTACTGAAATAAATTCAGTTTAATTGATCAGTCCTAACGCGTTCTCTGCTTTGTTCCTGCCTGCCCTGACTGTTTGACCGCCTCCTTTTCCCAAATTTTCCAGACTCATACTGATATTTTTCTCACTATCTCCCTGGGTCCCACCCAGTCCACTGGTTCCCCGACCGCACCACACCCCGACCTTATTAGTTTAAATCCATCTGAGCAGCTCCAGCAAATCTCCCTGCTAGTATATTCGTCCCCTTCCAATTCAGATTCAATCCGTCCTCCTTGTACAGGTCATTTCTCCCACAGGTTCCAGCGAGAGCAAAGTGTGAACCCTTGTCCCCTGCACCAGTACCTCTGCCACACATTCATCAGCTCTATCCCCCTGGTCCTACGCTCACTACCTTGTGTCACTGAGAATTATACAGGTATGACTACGCTCAAGGACCTCCTTTTAACTTCCTGCCTAACTTATCATATTATCCCTTCAGAATTTCATCTTTTTTCCTTCCTATGTCGTTAGTTCCAATGTGCATAATGACCTCCTGCTGGTGCCACGCCCCTTTGAGATTATTCGGCACCTTCTCCAAGAGATCCTTAATCCTTGCAGCAGCAAGAGAGCACTCCATTTTTATTTATCGCTCTTGGCCACAGAAATATCTATCTGAGCCTTTGACTACCAGAACTGATCGTTTGGAAACTGACGTATTGCTTGTTACATTAGAGCCAGACTTGGTACCAGAAACGTGGCTGTTCGTGTTGCATTCCCCTAACAGTCTATCACCCCCTATATTTTCCACAAGAGCACACTTGTTTAAAATGGGTGTAGCCACCGGAGACTCCTGGACCACGTGCCTTCCTTTCCTACCTTTCCTGGTGGTAACCCATCAAACTGATTGTATCTGTGGTTATTCTCTCTTCCTATAAGTGCTATCCATCACACCCTGACCTCCTATAAATTCCTCATTGCGTCAAGCTGCTGTTCCAATCCAATCCATGCGATCTGATGAGATTCAAAACCGAACACACTTACAATAGATCCTCATCATCAGTAACATGGAAACTGTCCAGAAAATCCCACATCCGACAGGAAGAATATATTACTCTCCTAAAGGCCACCATTGCGGCTGAGCAATCTGTATACCCAGAAATTATCACTGTCTGACTGCACCTAAAGGCACAGCTCCAGGCTAACTTTTTGCCTGTGCTTTTTATTTTCACATTTTCGTCAAGAGACAGACCTGAATAAAACATAAAACCAAAAAGAACTCACTCTGCTCACTTTGGTAGATTTACACAAAAATGTCAGCAGGATTACAAGTAAAAGCCGGTGCTATGAATTCGCCCACACAGGTTCCTCCTGTGATTTTCGCGTTGTTGCATTTTCCTAGATGCACTCTGATCCCCAGAAATACATGAACTCTAAAATCAAAGGGAGAAGCTGTGCCGATTCACTGCAGTGGCAAAAGTGAGGACTGCAGATTTTGGAGGTTTAGAGATAAATGTGCTGTGTTGGAAAGCGCAGCAGGTCAGGCAGCATTTGAGAAGCAGGGAAATCGACGTTTCGGACATTCCTGATGAATGGTTTTTGCCCACAACTTCTATTTTCTTGCTTCTCGGATGTTGTCTGACATGCTGTCCTTTTCCAGCACTTCACTGCTGTGTCAGACAGCAGTTCAGGTTTCTCTGATTCTCGCTTTCGCTGACCATGTGATCTCTAACTTTGTCTTTCTCCCTCCTTTTTAAAATGGCGTTGCTTCGGTCTTTCTTTTTCCCAAATTTCCAAAACATTGCAACAGCTTAAAAAATAATAATTACTCTTCCTAGAGATAATGGAAATCAGCTCTGCCACCGAAGATCCCGCAAAAAATGGAGCAGCTCTGACAGCTGCAATCTTTGCCCGTCCTCCACATAGAATTACCTAGAATCGGCTGGTCACTACAGTACAAAAATCATGAGTTGTTGCACCTGAGAAGATATTATTATTATTTGACGGCTAATGCTAACAGTTCTCAGAAATATTTGTTTCATCATTAAAGGCACAAACCACGATAGAAGCCCCCTGTCTGTGAGTCAATGTACTCAGCTTTAAACCATCGCTTCAGAGATTTTTCTTGACCCAACACTTCTGTCTGGGAACAGCACAACATTTTCATTCGAAGGCAATGCAATTTACTGAAACTCTCATTTCCTTCGCATGAGCATAGATCTACACATTCAATCATTTCCAGAGTCTGACTGAACTAAATAAATGACAAAAATGATATCAGTGAAAGCAAACCTATCTCAGTTAAGTGTTTCTTCCTCCATCGCTTATTCCAGAACGCTTCAACAAATCTTTCAGGCTCCATGCTGGGTTGCAATCATCAAAAAGAAACAGAGGTTCACTCATGCACAAAGCCATTTAGCCGAAAGCCAAACCTCAAACGCAATTTTTAAAATAATTTTATGTTATTGCAGAAATAACTTCAACTTCAGATGCACAGATAAGCCCACTGCTTATTCACTCAACAAATCAGAACAACATGCAAACTAACTGATTTTGCAAACTCGACATAAAAATACCACGTTAAAAATCACAAAACACCAGGTTATCGTCCAACACGTTGAATTGGAAGCACACTAGCTTTCGGAGCGACACTCCATCAGGTGACACTGGAGGGCTCGTTCGTCACACGGTTTAAACACAAGTAGTGGAGGGGTGGGGAAGGTCTTGGTGAGGTGCTCATTCTCATTGATAATGTGTTGCAGGTCACGAAGAACATGGCGTAATTTTTCATCCCCTGGGAATGAGGATGAGCACCTCACCAAGACCTTCCCCACACCTCCACGACTTTTCTTAAAACAACCACGAAACTTCAAACAGATCATTGTTCGTAGCAAACTGCCCGGCTACTCCATACAATCTTGTCACGGTGGACGCTGCAAGACGTGTCAGAGTGTCGACATGGATACCACTATTACGCATGGGAACACCTCCCACCTTGTACATGGCAGGTACTCATGTGACTCAGCCAACGTTGTCTATCTTATACGTTGCAGGCAAAGACGCCCGTAGGCATGGAACATTCGGGAAACCGAGCAAAGGCTAAGACAACGGATGAATGGGCACTGCACAACAATCAATAGACAGGAAGATTCCCTCCCAGTTGGGGAAGACTTCAGTGGTCTAGGATATTCAACCTCGGACCTTTGGGTGACCATCCTCCAAGTTGGACTTCGGGACAGGCAGCAAAGGAAGGTGGCTGAGGAGAGGCTGCTTGCTAAGTTCTGTACCCATAGGGAGGGCCTCAACCGGGACCTTGGCTTCATGTCACATTACAGGTGATCACCATTGCACTGCACACACACAGAGATATTCCTGCACCCACACACTCTCACATACACACGGCCACAGGTACACACAGACAACCACACAAATTTTTGCTATAAATTCTGTGTTACGATCGAGCCCTCCACTATCACCTGATGAAGGAGCGTCGCTCCAAAAGCTAGTGTGCTTCCCATTAAACCTGTTGGACTATAACCTGGTGTTGTGTGATTTTCAACTTTGTACACCCCAGTCCAACGCCGGCATCTCCAAATCATAAAAAATACCACGGCCTCCATTTTTACAAAGTGATTAATTTTATTAATTCCACCGAAAATCTTTATAGTCTTCGATTGAAATGGGGATTTCTGGATGGTTCCCAGCAGAGAGGAATAAGTTTCCAAGCAATTCCTGCGGAATCTGCGATGATGTGGATTTCACGGGGTCCCTGTAATCTGAGACTTAATTTCTGATTGTCTGCCACTGTGTGACGTTTGGGCACAAAATGGCCAGGAATCATTGTCAGTGGCAGATGAAACCCGTAGAGAATCCTTAGACACATTCACACAAACTTATAGGTGCAAGGCACTTACCAGGAATTGTTACAAACGGAAGGGTCGTAACAAATATTTTCCGCACACCATAAATTGAAAACGTCATTTTCTTCCTCAATCACTTTGTGATGTCAAGTTCTCTTTACTCAATGCCGGGGTGATATAATCTCAAAGCCTTTCATTTATTTCTGCTGGCATCGTCTGGGGGGCTGTTGCATTACAATATGGTTCAATTAATTTATTTACAAAACTGAACAAACAGGTGACAGCGGTGAGTTAACTCTCAATTGTCACAGAGCATTTTTAGAACTGATGTTTATTGGATGATGCAAATCTCAATTGGACGATAGCAAACATTGGAAAATGCATATTGAAGAAAATCATAGAATCCTTTCAATGTGTAAGTGGGCCAATTGGCCCATCGAGTCCACACCGACCCTGCAAAGACTATCCGACCCAGACCCACCCACTGTCCCTGTGAGGCAGCAGAGATAAGCACTGAGCCACTGTGCCAACCTGTTCACCAGCATTGACACCCCAACACCATTTCTGAAATCTCATTTGACTTCAATGTCATCCTTCCCTTTCCATTGACTATTGTTAAATTAAATTCCGGTTGTTGAGTGTCTCTCTCTGAGAAGTCTTCTCCTCAACACTGGGATGTGGCTTCCCTGGTTATCAGCGGCTGCTCTGTGAAAGGATGATAGTTGGTTAATGGAGACGACACATTGTATGTTTTAATGAATCAAACATCGTGATCGAATTCCTCCGCCTCCACCGATACAGCGTCTGAATCAAATATAATTTCTCCAGGGCAGGCAATAATTGAAATCAATAAAATAAACACTGAAAATTGCCCTCAAAGGCTATGCAAACTCCAATCAATAAAAATCCTTCTACTGGGATACGAATGTCCTGGACATTTTGCAGAGCTGACTCTGAGACACACCCGACCTGTGCGGACGCACATGAGCCAGAGTAATTCTCTCTTCCCTGCAGTGTACTGACCATGTATAGAGACGAAACTTCAAACATCTGACTGATGGTGGATTGGAACTGTTTCAAGCAAGATGTAGGAATGAGGCTAGGGAGGCATTTGCACACTCAAGGATGCAGAAATTTCAAATTCTGGAAATGTTTGAGCAGGAGTCAATGTTGTCAATGAGCCCTGCAGTGATGGGGAATTGGGAATTGCTGTGAGGACTGATAAAGTACAGAAAACAGAGAGCAGGAATTAATCTGTCATATTCATGTTCTTCATCCGATATTAGTGAGTACCGCAATTATCATTCCTCGTGTCACAGCCATTCATAATCTGTCTCCATGACTGAGGTGATAGGATCATGTGTTACGTTGGTGATAACATAATGGTAGGTGGACAGTAAAGGAGGAGAGAGGAAGACTGAGAAAGGGATGGGCAGGTTCAGTGAGTGAATGAGCACAAAAGTAGTTTGTGCAATATAATGTCGAGAAATGTGAAGAATTCTTCAACCATTTCAATCTTGAAAGATTTCAGGCCACCAATAACTTTTCGATGCTTATCCCAGTCGTAAATCAAGAGGCAACACGAATCCTTCCGTTCCATTTAGTGCCAGCAGTTTCTATTATTCTCTCGAAACCTTTACTCCTCTCAGACCCTTTCAAATTTGAGGAATTACATCCTGGGTTTGCGTCATTTCGGTCCCTCATATTGATCCCTTTTGGTTCAGTTATCATTCTGGTCAATCGATGCTGCACTCCAATAGACATGGACGCAAAACCTGGATGGCATTTTTCGTTTTTTCCCCACTTATAAAGTCAATTTGGTGCCGTGCTAACATCAAGTTGCAGCAGTGTTCAAAGCTAAATTAATTGACTCTTTCAGAATCATCCGTCCTGACTTGTCAGAGTCCAGGATGGTATATTGTCTCAAAAGTGCCGAGGGACGAGAATATCACCTAACACCTTCAGCACATTTTTGGGGTGGGGTGGACTGTGAGTGGGGCAGGGAGAGGGAAAGTGTGGAAAATGAGGAGGTCCTCGTCCACATTGGCGCCAATCCTTCAGAATCTTGCATCCTACCATTAATTACTCTTTATTTACAAAGGAAGAGCCTTTGACGGAAGCCTGTCACTGAGTCAGGTACTCAGCATCTCAGTATCCCTGACCTTTACTCTTCAGAATCAGCCTGGTATCCCTGACTGACAGAGACTAATGGCCCCAGTCAGGGATTTTATATACAGTATAATCCAGCTACCCGACCTCATGACAATCCTGACCAGGAAAAAAAAAATGAGTTTCTGAAAATGCATATTACCAATCGGGCAAGAAATTGAAAATCTGGTCCATGGGTGACTCCGAGTGCTCATTAGGCCAAAGAAGATGTGGCTGGAAACACTGGTTCCATGAGGAAGGTCTTTGGGCATCTCTGCCATTGGAAATATTTCTCAGGCTGGGGCGACCTGAATATATTGTGATTGCTTTGTTTTAATTGGATGGGGATTGCTACACAGCTGGGGAGATATACGACTGCTGTTGGAGAATATTTAATCAGACCTGTCATAGGATTGGGAATCTGGAATCAACCTCATTTAGGAGGGAAATGAAGCTGGCCATTGGAAGTAGACAATCTGTGAGTGAAAGAGAAAAGCAACAGAACCACACTCTGGCTCTGTAAAGATGATATGTGTCTGAATTCTGGTCTTCAGGATCAAACTTCCCTCGCCTACCTCACAGATCTAGGGACAGAGTTAATTCCAGCTCGTTTCTTTTTCATTTTCGGGAGGTGCTCAATAACATAGTTTCTATCGAAAGGTTTTTTTTATTTTACTTTGTCTTTATGATGATGTACGTGGTATTTGTTCTGAAATAGACTGCAAGAATACATCAATATTTTGAACAGTTCACTACCGCCCAAGAACCTAAAGCCAGAATGCACATTGAAAGGACTAATTTATTACCTCTCACAGCATTGGATTGACACAGGAGCACAGATGTAAGCATGCAGCAATCTGTTATATATTTCCAAATATTACGAAAACAATGAGATAGCATTATGTCACAATATTGTTGTATTTGGAAGAATGCCCACAAATGCTCAAATTGTTTAATAAGTTGGAGAATGAAGAAATTTAATTTGAAACTCAGAACCCTGAAGCTAACTAAAAAGAACAACAGGTAATCGATGCATAAATGAGCGAACGTGGACTGAGTTCTCAGTGGATAGGCAATGGCTAAGAAGGATGAAACATCTTAATCAATCACAACACTAATTCAGTCACCTCTCCGATAATAATCAAACAGGAAAACGTGACAATGGGTGGCGCTGCCTGATTCCAGGACTGTTCGGGAAACTTTCTGACTCGCATCCGTTTACTCAGACTGCACTAACGCTGGTGATGGAGAGCTGTCGCATCCAATTGCAGGTTTCGTTGCAAAATCCAATTTTGGAGAGTAAATCCCACGAATTTGTATACAATTTCCTGTAAATGGCCTTTTCCTGGTCCAGGCTGGTAAGGTAGATTGCCAACCTCACTGTCTCACACATAAACAATTACATCGCTGAGGAGTGCGAGACACGGAGACATCGTTCTGCCAAGTACACCACAGGCTTTGTCAGGGTGAATCATTGATCCCTCAGCAGACCTGACGTAGTTGGCGATAATCTCAGGCAGGATTCTGTAAATTGAATTTTGCCGTGAAACCGGTCGTCAATCCTCCCCGTGCCCCTTCTAACTGTAGATGAGAGGGATGATAACTTTCCTATTGTATTCACACAGGCGACCTGTTCAAAGCATACAGTTATCCACTTCCAGAGGTCCAGGCCAATCAAGTGCCACAGAGGTGAAAACAACTCAGTTGGGCAGCCATCACTTCAGGAAGTTGTACGCTTTCCTCAGAACTTAAGGGTGTTGGTCAGCTTCTCCAGAGGTAACGGCTGATCCAGACTCTCCCGTATGTTGTTGATTAAGACCTCTGCGATACAGGACAGGAACAACTGTGTGGCCGCGCTATCTGTGCACTTCATATCATATCGACTGGCAAAAAGGGATTTGCTGATCTTCAGAATGTTCTTCCCGGTGGTCGTGGTGTCAATAGAAACCCTTTTAATCCAGACTGATCGGACAATTCGCCCCAAGGCCTGGCTCCACAAACAAAAAAAAAAATGTTTGGTCTGTTCTTTTACCCACAAGCTGTACCAAAGGCCACAAGTTACTCTCAGCAAACAGTTTCCAGTTCACAGCTCGAAGCCCATTTCATTAAAAGAATGCAATTAACAAAAAGTCAGTGAAGGGCCTATCACCTCTGCTCCCCATCATTTCTGGTGTAGTGTTCACCTTCTCCTTTGTACAGTCCCTGTGGGTATATGAACAGCAAAAGTTTGGAGGGACATAGGTCAAATGAGGCAATTTAGTATATCTGATCGGAATGGATGAGTTTGATTTGATTCAACTTGATTGAATTATTGTGGCGTGTACGGAAATGCACTGAAAAGCTTTGTTTATGAGCAGTCCAGGGAGATCACACGAAGCAATGATGTGCAGAACAAAAGATGTTGACAGAGGCATGCAGGTTACATTTCGCAGGGCGCACAAGAGATGTCAGCGTTAGAAAGATCAGCATTACTTGAGCCAAGAGAGTCCATTCAATAGTCTAATAACGTCTGGGCAGAAAATGTTCCTGAACCTGTTTGTTTATGGTCAGATTTCTGTACCTTCTGCCTGACGGAAGAATTTGTTGGGTATCATTACCGAGGTGGCAGGGTTCCAATGGAGTCCATCGATGGAAGTTTGGCTCACGTGATGGCCTGGGTTGTCAGGCTGTCTGACTGGGATGAGATCGAAGATTAATGCAGATAATGAATTTGTTGAATGAACATCAATTTGTGTTTGTGTTTCTGATATACAGAGTCTGCAGTTCCTTTGGTTTTGTTCAGCCCCTTCTCTAGCTTGTTGCACAGGAGGAGGTCATTCAGAAGTTGGAGGCAATGGCCCAGTGGAACTATCACTGTACAGTCAATCCACAGACCCAGGTAATGTTCTGCAGACACAGACACACAGCAGATGGCGTCATTTGAATTCCATAAAGTCTGGAATTAAAGAGGCTCATGATGACCGGTTCAGAGAGGGGAACTGCCATTCTTTCCTGTTCACTACTACGTGTGACTCCAGACGTATAACAATGTTGTTGACACTGACCTGCCCTCGAAGCAATTGCGGATGGGTGATAAATACTGATGCTAGCCAGCAATGTCCTTATCCCCGAATGAAGAAAAACAAAGCCTCTTCTTGAACCTGTAACAGAGGAATTGGTGGAGACAATTTCACCCATTTTTGAAATGGGAAAGGGGACCAGCAGAAGTCCATTCATTCCCTCTCAAGTGGGCAAGAACAGTCGATGGGCATTACGTCAGTCCACATTGTTGGACTTGAAAAAACAAGGCATGCGGGAAATGGGAGGTGTGAGGAGAGGAAATTTGTGTGACGTTCAATTACAATTATATTGGGAATGAGGAACAGTCGGTAAGGTGGACAGAAGTAATCCTTGAAGGCAATTCAACAGGGATGCAGCTAAATGTATCAATGAACTTAGTGTGAGCAAGGCTCATTTGCACCAGAAACTTGGCTGTCAGTGCTACATTCCCCTTAGTTTCCATCACTCGCTACATTTTCCTAAACAGCATATCTGGATAAAATACACATGACTACAGTAGTCACCTGCGCTAACTATACCCCTCTCCTGCCTTTCCTAGCGATAACACATCTGCTTGATCGTGTCAGCTTTTGTTCACTCGATCCCACAGCTGCCAACCATCAAACCCCCGAGTTCCTGAAAATTCCTCATTGTCTCTAAATGCTGCTCCAACCAATCCATGCGATATGATCGGTTTTGCAATCAAGTATATTTACTGGAGACATAATCATCAGAACTTGGAAGCTCTCCCTCATCTCCCACATCTAACAGGTAGAGGACATCACTTCACTGAAGGCCATCTTCGCACCCTAATAATCTACACGCCCAGAAGATACCACCGCCTTACTGCTCTAAAAGAATGTGCTCACGGCTAATGTAGTGCCTATGCTTTATACTTTTACATTTTAATCAAGTGACAGATCTCAATCATGCATATAACCAAAAAGAAACCACGCTACTTAATATTGTAGATTTACACAAAAAGATTATCAAGACAACACTTAAAAACCATAAATGTTCCTAATCCTGTGCTGTGAACTCTCCCACACAAGCTCCTCCTTTATTTGCATTGTGTTGCTCTGATCTTTTTTCCCGAAATGTCCAAAACAATCTAACAGCTCATAAAATAATAATTACTATTCCCGAAATTTGTGGAAGTCTGCGCTGACACCTAAAATACCGCAAATATTGGAGCATCTCTCACAGCCACAATCTTTTCCCGTCCTCGAATTAGGATTACCTCGAATCGTCTGGTCACTATATTACAAAAACATGAGTTGTTGCACTTGAGAAGATGTAATTGTCTGGCGGACATTGCTAACAGAGCTGGGAATGGTTTGTTTCATCATTAAAGGTGCAAACCACGATCTGACTTATCTCTGCGATGATAAACTAAGGATCTGTTAACTCATTGAATCCCACACAGTTTGTTTTGGAAAGTGATCTATTCCTTGTCAAGTTTAGCAACTGTTCTAATTTGGCTGACATTCAGTCAGCAAATAATGGAAATGCAAATAGGGTGATGTGACTTTTTACTGTATTCTCTGCTATAGCTGACTCAAATCGTTTTGGAATGTGCTTGTTGATATTTTATGAATAAACTACACAATACAAAACAAAACAGGCAGATTACTACTGCAATTAGTGAATCGAGCAGGTCCAATCCGTTGTACATTATGATATGATACAAAAATCACATCTCTATTATGTTGTATCATGTCAGAGGCAATTAACCTTTCAATTGATAATTGAAAGGGTTCATGTCCGATATGTCGATTCTCCTGCTCATCGGATAGTGCCTGACCTGCCGTGCCTTTCCAGCATCAGACTCTCGACTCTGATCTCTAGCATCTGCAATTATCAATTACTCCTCGGTGATGACCAGTAATTTGCACTAAGCCGCTTTTGTGTGAGACAGCCAGTGTCTCATGTAGTTCCACTGTTATAGATCTGGCAGGGGCTGAGGGAATTTGTTTTGCATTGGATCTGGTGCTGAGTGAGAGAGCAGTAACTTTGGGAGGGGTAATATGGAATTACATCTCATTGTGCAAACCTGGTCAGTGTCTGGGGCATATAATCGATCTGGACGAATGTCGTTGGGACGCAATGTATTTGAAGAGTGGGGTTAGTCTATCAGTTCCTCGGGAGTTAGTCTAGTGTTTAATCGCCTCACTTCTATTCCAGCACAAGCTGATTAATTACAGAACACGTCAGATTCTCGTCAGAAATCCAACTTGATGGAGATGACCTTATTTGTTTTACTTTAACAAAGTGATTTCTTGTTGAAAGTAAACACACAATGCTGCAAATATTGTTTCCTAATCAAAACAGAAGTTTATTCCAAAAGAAACGACGACAAACCAGAATAAACCAAACTTCGCACCTATAACACAGAGTCAAAAGCAATGAACACGCAGTATATTTCATAACTCTCTTTAATCTCAAAACAATGTATCAATGAATCAAAAGGACACGATTTTTATCTATTCTTCATAACACGACTCACAGTGCCGTTCCAAAGAAAATAATTCCCATAATGGGCGGCACTGTGGCACAGCGGTTAGCACTACTGCCTCACAGCGCCAGAGACCTGGCTTCAATTCACTCCTCAGACAACTGACTGTGTGGAGTTTGCACATTCTCCAAGTCTCTGCGTGGGTTTCCTCTGGGTGCTCCGGTTTCCTCCCACAATCCAAAAATGTGCAGGTTAGGTTGGTTGGCCATGCTAAATTGCACCGTAGACTTAGGTTAAGGGCAATGCAGGATAACTGTGTCCCGTGGTAAAGCAAAGGAGAGGAAGGACACGATTCGTGAACCATGGATGACATGAGAAATTGTACAACTCGCCAAGAGGAAAATGGAAGCGTCGAGGCAGTTAAGAACAGAACGGGCCCTGGCGGAATGTCAGAAGAGTAGGACAAGTCTTAAACAATCAAGGGTATTCGGGGTCATGAAATAGCTTTAGCAAGCAGAATTAGGGACAATCCCAAAGTATCTTATTCTTATATAAGAAGCAAGCACGAAACTAGAGAAAGGGTTCGTCCACTAAAAGATAATGAAGGAAGGCTGTGTGCCAAACCTGAGAGAATGGGTGAGACTCTGAATGATTGCTTTGCATCAGTGTTCACTGAGGAGAGGAACATGATGAATCTTGAGATTGCAGATAGAAGTTCGATTAGTCTGGAGCACGTTGGCATAAGTAGGGAAGATGTATTGGGTAGGCTAGAGGTTATTAAGGTGGACAAATCACCAGGATCGGATGGGATCTATCCCACGTTGCTGAGGGAGGCGAGAGAGGAAATAGCTGGAGCCGTGACAGATATCTTTGGGGCATTCTGAAATACAGGTGAGGTGATGGAGGACTGGAGGGTTGCTCATGTTGTCCCCCTGCACAAGAAGGGTAGTAGGGATATTCCGGGTAACTACAGACCAGTGAGACTGGTGTCGGTGGTGGGGAAGTTGCTGGAGAGATTACTGAGAGATAGGTTCTATTTATATTTAGAAAGGAATGAGCTTGTCAGTGATAGGCAACATGGTTTTGTGCGGGGGTGATCGTGCTTTAGCAACTTAATAGAGTTCATTGAGGAAGTCAACAAGTTGTTAGATGAAGGAAGGGCTGCTGATATCATATAATGGACTTTAGTAAGGCGTTTGATAAGGTTCCCCATTGTAGACAAATGGAGAAAGTGAAGTCACGTGGTGTGCAGGGTGTTCCAGCGAGGTGAGGAAAGAACTGGTTGAGCAACAGGAGACTGAGAGTAGCAGTTGAAGGGAGTTTTTCGGAATGAGAAACGTGACCAGTGGTGCTCCACAGGGGTCAGTACTGTAGATTTGTAGATTACTTACAGTGTGGGAAACAGGCCCTTCAGCCAAACAAGTCCACACCGATCCTCCGAAGAGCAACGCACCCAGACCCATTACATGTACCCCTTCACTTAATGCTATGGGCAATTTAGCGTTGCCAATTCACCTAACCTGCACATTTTTGGACTGTGGGAGGAAACCGGAGCACCAGGAGGAAGCCCACGCAGACACGGCGAGAATGTACAAACTCCACACAGACTGTTGCCTGAGGCGGGATTATGAACCCGCGTCTCTGGCGCTGTGAGGCAGCAGTGCTAACCACTGTGCCACCGTGCCGCCCACTGTTGTTTGTAATATACATAAATGATCTAAAAGAGGGCACTGTTGTTATGATCAGCAAGTTTGCAGATGACACAAAGATTCGTGGAGTAGCAGAAAGCATAAGCGACTGTCAGAAAATGCAGGAGGATATAGATAGACTGGAGAGTTGGGCAGAAAGGTGGCAGATGGCTTTCAATCCAGACAAATGTGAGGTTTATGCAAGTCTAATTCTAGAGCAAATCATACAATGAATGGAAGAATTTTGCGAAAAACAGATGGGCAGAGATATCTGGGAGTGCAGGTCCATTGTATCCTGAAGGTTGCTGCAGAGTTGGATAGATTGGTCAAGAAGGCATATAGTATACTTGCCTTCATTGGACGGGGTATTGAATATAAGCACTGGCAAGTCATGTTAAAATTATTCAAGACATTGGTTCGGCTGTATTTAATATACTGTGTACAGTTCTGGGCGCCACATTACCAAAAGGATGTGGACGCTTTGGAGAGGGTGCAGAGAAGGTTTACGAGGATGTTGCCTGGTATGGAAGGTGCTAGCTATGAAGAGAGGTTGAGTAGGTTAGGTTTATTTTCACTAGAAAAAAAGGAGATTGAGGGGGGACCTGACTGAGGTTTTCAAAATCATGAAGGGTGTGGACAGGGTGGATAGAGACAAGCCTTTTCCCAGGGTGAAGGATTCAATAACGAGAGGTCACGCTTTCAAGGTGAGAGGTGGAAAGTTTAAGGGGGATACATGCGGAAAGTACTTCACAAAGTGGGTGGTGGGCGTTTGGAACGCGTTGCCAGCAGAGGTGGTAGAGGTAGGCATGGTAGATTCGTTTAAGATGCGGCTGGACAAATTCATGAGTAGGTGGGGAGCAGAGGGGTACAAATGCTTAGGAATTGACCAACAGGTTTAGACAGTACATTTGGATCGGCTCAGTCTTCGAGGGCCGAAGGGCCTTGTTCTGGGCTGGAAATTTTCTTTGTTCTTTGTGTAATATTCACATCAGAATCTCTGTATCTATCACTTGGCTAAATGATTTGTGACTGCCACTTCTAAACTGACACTATAGCAAATGTCTTCCTGGGACTACGGTATACCTGAGTGTCAATGTACTCTGCTTTAAACAATCGATTCAGAGCTTTTCCTTGTCCCAACACTTCTGTATGGGACCCACACAGGAATTTTCATTCCTAGGCAGTCTAATTTATTAAAACTCGCATTTCTTTCACGTGAGCACAGATCTTCACATCCACTCAGTTCCAGGGTCATAGAGTAACTAAAATAAATTACAAATATAATTGGTGTGAAATTAATGCTTTCTCCATTACTCCTTTCTTCTTCAATCGAAAATTCCAGACCTCTACAAATAATCTTTAAGGCTACATTATTTCCATGCTGTGCTGCAAGCGTCAAAAGTAAACAAAGGTTCACTCGTGTACAAAGCCATTCAGGAGAAGGTAAGGACTGCAGATGCTGGAGATTCAAGTCAAGATTCGAGGAATGCTAGAAAAGCACAGCAGGCCAGGCAGCATCCAAGAAGCAGGAAAATCGACGTTTCAGGCAGGGGCTCTTTGACTTGACTTCAATCTTGACTACAAAGCCAATCAGCCTTCATCCAAACCTCAAACACATTTTTAAAAACAAATCTTGTCATTACAGAAATAACTTCAAGTTCTCCATTAACTGCAGATGTACAGAGAAGCCCATTGCTTATTCACTCAAAAATCCAGAGCCAAATGCAAACTAAACGATTTTGCACACTCTACATAAAAAAATACTGGCGCTTATATTTTTCTAAAGTGATTCCTTTGCTTAATTCCACCGAAATTCTCTGAAGTCTCCAAGTGAAATGGAGATTTCTGCAACGTTCCCAGAAGAGATGAATAATTTCCCAAGCAATAATTTCCGTGAGGAATATGCGATGATGGAGTTTCCACGGCGTCTCTGTCATCTGAGACTAAATTTCTGAACGTCTGCCAATGTGTGGCTTTTGGGCACAACATGCCCATGCATCATTGTCAGTGATAAATTGACCGCGCAGAGAATCCATAGACAGGTTCACACAAAGTCAATGGTGTAAGGGCACTTAACAAGAATTGTTACAAACTGAAGCATCGTGTAAAATATTCTTCACACATGGTGAAGTGAAAACGTTATTTTCTGCCTGAATCTCTTTGTGCAGTAAATCTCTGTGTACTCAGTGCCAATGTGAGACAACATCAAAACCTTTCATTTATAGCTGCTGACATCGCCTGGGGGTCTGTTACATTACAATTCATTCATTCAAGACTGTGGTGCAATTCATTCATTTAAGAACTTGAACAAACAGCTGACCGCACTGAGTTAACTTCCAGCGGACACAGAACACTTTAGAACTGAGGTTTATTGGATGATACAAACCTTCATCGTTTATTTCCTTTCTGAAAATGTTTCACTTCCCAGCCCACTTCCCAGAAATATTTCTTTGAATTGTGGAACCCGACAGTACTGAAGACACAGAGATGGAGAGCTTGAGGAAGTCGATGATTTCTCTCATCTCTATATCCATCAGCTTTGTACTTCTGTGGTTAGCGCAGGGTGGAAACACCTGAAACTTTAGCACTAAAGAAGCATATCGTTGGAAGAGCTCTCATCTATTCCAGTTTACGTTGATGGAAGAAATGCTGAGGGATTTTAGCTGCAGCACGAACACATTATTTTATGCAGCGAATCTGCCCAAGTTCACAGCGAAGTTCTGGTCACGTAAATTCTTCACTTATGATGGAAAGAGGATGTAAAGAGGCTGGAGGAGTGATTCCAAATGACAGGCTGGCTGCGAGTGATGGCTTCAGCTGGAATATTGGGTCTTCACAGAGTGCCCTTTGGATGAGTGTCAAAGACCAGCAGGATGGGACTCTGCATTTCTCTTGCAGGGGAGGAGGGGTGGGGCAGAAGCTGTCGTTCCTGTACCATGATGATTGTCAGACTCTCTCTGTTCAGCTCATAATAAACACTTTATTAAAACCAGCAGGGAATGGTTCCGGGTGCCAGTCATCACCTCATCTGAGTTGGGTATTGGAGAAGCACATTTGTTTTTGAGAGCGTTTATTGAGTCCACCACCTGTCTACTGATTTCACCAAAATATTGTTTTTTCTCTCTCTCTCTCTACCTCACCTGTCTGCCTTTTTTCCTCTCTCACGCTGACCCCCCCATCTCTCAGTTTCTTGCTGTGTCTCTCTTTCTCTCTTTTTGTCTCGCTCTTTTTGCCTCTCTGTCTGCATCGATCTGTCTCTCTACCTGTCTATCTGTCTGTCTGCCTCATTGTATCCCTCTATTTCTATCCTTCTTTGTCTCCCTGTCTATCTCTTTCCCGGTCTCTCTGTGACTCCCTCTCTCTCTCTGTGTCTTTCTCTCACAAAGGCGATGACAGACACTTGTCTCAGTTTTCAATATGCTTACTTGCATTGATTCAAAGCACGTCCTGATCCCCTTATTCACTGATCCTTCACCAGGCAGTCATTTTGCAAACTGCAAAGTGCACAGATACAGCCGACAATACGTTGACACATGACTGTAATGATGTCTGCTGGAGTTTGATCGTCTTCCTTTCTTCACTCTGTGGCTGTGCGGGAAGTGTGTTCATGAGTCTCCCTTTCAGTGTTTGACGGTCTCTGTGTGTCTCTGTATAGGGGGTGTACGTCATTGCCTTTGTGGGGATCTCACTTTGTTTGTGTATTCCTCAGTTTTTGTCATTAGATATGTCCCTGAGTGTGACACATCATGACTGTGTTTATGCATCTATGTGTGGGTTTCCCTTTGTGCGTATTGGGAAGAATTTTGGTGAATTTCCATTCAAGTGTTTATATGTTTGGATATGTTATTCAGTCTTGTATAAGTGTTCCCGTGAAGGTAAGCGTTCTTATGTGGGTGTATGTTACTGTGCCTGTGTGATTGCTTATCTATGTGTACTTTGCACATTGTGAAGCTATTATATTTTTGCCTGTGTGTATGATGTTTGTAAGGTCACAGTCCTATGACGGTGTGGTTTGGTGTGTGTGCGTGTCTCTGTGTGTCTGTGTGTGTGCGTGTGTGTGTGTGTGTTTGTTTGTGTGTGTGTCTGTGTGCATTACTCTCAGCATGTCTTGTTGGTTCTATGACACCATGTGCGTGTGTGTCTCTATGTGTCATTGTATTATTATTGAAGTGCAAAGTGTCTCTCTGCCTGACTATGTTCATGTATAAGCAGGTGAGTGTATTGATCAGACTGTGCTTGGCTGTCGGTCCGTGTGTTAAGGCCTTTCTGTGCCCCTAGTAGGAACTCTCTCTGTCTCTCTGTTGGTGTGTCTCTGTTTCTGAGTGTCACCCTTCTATATCTCATTGTGGTTGTGGTTCAGTAACTATTTGAATGTGCTTGTGTGTGTGCCGAAAAAGGTACTGTCAGTTCTTGCAAGTTGGTGTTTAATGACTCTTACGCTGAGTTCTTTTATATCTGTGTGTGGGGCTGTAGGTGTGATTCTTTGTGTGGAGATGTGTTCCTATATCTCAGTATGACTGCATTTCTCTGTGTGAAAATGTATGTGCATTTGGCATGTACATAATGTGTTCCTTTCTGTACTTGTGTGTGCATATGTGTGTGTGTGTGTGAGCGTGTGTGTCGATTTGTTCCGATTTCTCACTATGCCTGCAAAATTTCACCAGGTGATGAAGGAGCAGTACTCTGAAATAATGCTTCCAAATAGAGTTGTTGGACCAGAACCTGATGTTGTGTGATTTTTAAATTCGTACACCCCAGTCCAGCAACCGCATCTCTAAATGATCAGTATGACTGCATTTCTTTGTGTGTGGATGTGTGTGCATTCCGCGCATACATAAGTGTGTCTTAGTTTGACTGTTTGTCTGGGTTTATACGTGTGCACACAAGTGTGAGAAGGTGTGCCCCCTTCTGCACTCTGTTTTCATTCCTGTGTGTTGCGAGGGTGCTGGAATGTTGCTGTAGTCTGTGTGCAGATGTGTCCCCACGTTTCAGATTGACGGTGTTACTGTGTATCTGTGCATTGTGTGTACGTTTATGTGTGCTTTTGTTTGTCAGTATGTTCTTATATCTCACTTTGACTGCATTTCTGTGTAGAGGTATGTGTTCTGCGTGTATATGTACGTGAGTTTGTGGGTGTAGATGTGTTTCTGCATGTACGTGTATGTTTGTGTGAGAGTGTGGATGTGTTTCGGTGATCCTTTGGGTGTAGTTCTGTCTATGTTTGATCTTGATATTCCGTCTCCTGAAAAGGTTCAAGTGAACCCTTGAGCAGGTCACGGTGCACATATTGCGCATTTCTGGCAAGCTAGGAAATATCTAACTATCAGCGTCCGTCGCTTCTGCACTCTGAGAGCTCAACTGTTACTTCAATTCAAGGACCTAAGACGAATGAACGAAACAAGACAGGGAAATATTCAATGAAACGAAGGATTCCAGTTCTTCCATCCTTGTTTGTAACATGGATGCAATATTGAAGCTGGTTGTGTCCATACATTAGTATTGTTACATACTGGATCATTAGGTTATATACTGCGGGAGCAGAATTAGGCCATTCACCCCAACCAGTCGTTCTGACATTTCCACATGATGGAATTCTATTCTCCTGCATTCTCCCCATAACATTTGATTCCCCACTCCAGTAGGAACACATATTTTTTATAAATTTGTTATAGACCAGGCCAGACCCTCTCAAAACATTTCAAGATGGTATCCCAAACCCTAACTTTTCTGAGCTTAACTTGTTTTGAGCAGGTATACAGTGGACATTCCAGGAGTGATGGAGCTTGCTAATATTCCTCGGATTGAAATAAAACAGAATTTATTTCCAGAGTACCGAATGAAACACAACCAAAGGGAACAGAATACAGACTAAGTTAACCTGTGTGAAAGCGAACAGACTATCCCAACTTAATAATTGTTCTAAATTCTGCACAAATCCCCATAAACACCTCTTGGCAATACAAGTCAAATCAAACACAGGTTCTTACAGGAGAGATATCAGAGAGAGATTCAGCATGGAACAATTACTTTCACGTAGCTGTTCCTTTTACCAGCAGTCTGAAAGACTGGCTGCTTCCTCAGAGCAAACCAAACCAGACCAGAGTAAAGCTGAGCTGTGAGAATTGGCCACTCCCCTTTCATTGTATTTTTTTTTACTTGAAAGTCTTTTGATGGAGGTAATGTCTGTTAGAAATCATGAAGTTGGCCCTAAAACCCATCAAAACTAGACACCGCAGAACCTCTGCATTTACAAACATTCTAAGAAATAAAAATAAGAACATTAAAGGAGCAGCATCATCACACACTCAATGTCCTGGTCTCCACAGTCCTCTGCGGTAATTATTTCCACAGATTAAACATTCCTTCAATGAAGAAATTCATATTCATCTCAGTTCCATAGGTCGCCCCTTCACTCTGAGGCTGTGCCCTCAGTTCCTAGTCTCTCTTATATGTGGAAACAGCTTACAAGCAGAAGCTGAAATGGGCGGACTCTTCACAACAGGAAGTACAATGCTGGTCTCCGGCTGTGAATGACAGTCTCTGGGATTGTTTAGAATTGGTGAACCGGACCGTGTTAAAGCACTCAGCAGAAAATCTGGATAAGTAAACATCAACATCACGGAATCTTTAGCAAATGCATGGAGGAATGAGTATTGAAGAAGTCAATGCATGTGTTCCCCAAGTATCGACGTCGTGTTGACCAGGGAAATCCACTTCCAACTAAAGACCAGACGGGCAACATTCAAGTGGAAAGAGCCAAACCGAAACAGGAATCCAGATCTAACCTCTGCAAGGCCAGCAGAGATGCCAAGAGGGAGTACCAGACCACGTGAAAGGCCCATACAAACCAAACAGACTCCCGCTGCCTATGGCAAGGCCGAAAGAAAGTTACAGGATACCAAATGAAGCAAAGAACAATAGTGGACAAAGACACATCGCTCTCTGAGAAGCTCAATGCTTTCCGTGTGTGGTTCAACCAGAATGCTAGGGGCGCAGTGACTCCTGTTCCAACAGCCCCTAACACATCTGTCAATCATTCACGGCCGCACATGTCAGAAAAGTTTTCTTGAGAGTCAACCCAAGGAAAGCGGCGGGCCTGGATGCAGTCTCTGGCCATGCACTTCGATCCTGGATGGACGAATTTGCGGAGATATTCACCGACATCTTTAACCTCTCCCTCCGACAAGTGGAAGTCTCCATCTTCTACAAGGAGACCACCACCATCCCCATACCTAAGAAAGCAAATGCAATGTGCCAACTTGTCTTCCCAAATATTTTTGTGTCTTCTGCACATTTGGCAACAGAGCAATCACTTCCTCCGTGCAAGTCCTTCATATAAACATTATCCCATGTTTAACTTGTATAATATACATTATGTATTGTTATATGTGGTGCTATTTGGGTCTGTACAAATAGTGTTGTGTATTAGAGCTGATTGTGTTTACATGTAATATTATTGTGCATTGGAGCATAAATATTGTTAGTATTGGAGATGTTCGAGTTTATATCCAAATATTGTTGCATACTAGAAATATTCATGTTTGTATGTGTTTCCTGTTGTGTCTTGTAACTTTTCCTATTTATACATCAATACTATAATAGTTCATATTGAAATTGTGCCTTTCTTCTTCCAAACAGTGATACTGTCACTGTCCATGTAGGGGTGCTGCTGAGCTTCACCGGCACTTTGGGACGGATCTGCAATTCCAGCGTCGGCCAGAGAGTCGGCAGCACAGCGCATCAGTGATCCCGTGTTAGCAGTTGTGGGGAATGATCAGGCAGGGGCACGTGGTCTCTGGTTATTGGAGAGAGTAAACACACATTCTGGATGGGGGAGTCGCGGGGGGAGTGGAGGGCAATAGCTAAAGAGCACTGGGGAATGAAAAAGCATTGAATTCGGATATAGACAGGGTAAAAATTTTGTATTAGGGAGGTAACTCAATGGAGAATAATGGGGAGAGAATTCCATCGGAGAAAGTGAGGACAGCAGATGCTGGAGATCAGAGCTGAAAATGTGTTGCTGGAAAAGCGCAGCAGGTCAGGCAGCATCCAAGGATCGGGAGAATCGACGTTTCGGTCATGAGCCCTTCTTCAGGAATTACACAGACAATAGGAGAGGATAAAGTGGAGAGTTATAGGGAGAGAGCTGAATACAGGAAAAGGGGGACGGATAAAGACAGAAAAGTTAGGGAAAGTAACTAAAATTAATAGGAGGAGAATTTTATCAGGAATAAGAGGGAGGATCCTGACTACAGGGACACAGGGAGTGGCTTACGACAGAGGAAGCTGTTGGAATTGTAATGTGGTCAGCTAGATGGATCTCATTGAAGATGAGTTCTCTGATTTGTGCTGACAACCTGGTACAATCAGGGAGTCCTGGCTGACCGGTATGAACAGGAGTGTCGGGGTTTCTGTGGACTCCAGGAACCAGCTTTGTGCGAGCCGAGTCAGTATCATGTACTATGCAAGTGCAATTGCAGTGTGACTTGATAATGGGATCCCACATTTGTGGAACTTTGGAGGATATCATAGAGTCATAGGTAGGGTGCTGAATTCAGGGCAGTAAAATGAGTGTTCAGGTGAGGGAAAAATATCAGGGAGTAATTGAAAAAAATAAATACAGAGTGATAAGGAGAGTGTTGAATGCAGGATAGCAGGACAGGGTTGAAGACAGGGGAAAGGACAGAGTGTGAAGATCTGATCCGGGTGGGGGGGTGCCTCTCTGTTCCGTGATCGGTCAATAAACACGAGAAATTAGTCTGGTTCTATAAGACTTTACATTTTATTGCTCACAGCCGGGCACAGATCATTCAGAAACACAGAGGTTAAACACTTCCATGTTCCTCAGAGGAACTGCGCCCATGACTTAAAACAAAGACATTTTTATACTTCTCTGAAAGAGATTTGCAGGCCACAATCATACAGTTCATTCAAACAATTACCAATCAATTTAACGATTTTTTTACAGCAACTTAACCCAATATTTCCTGGAAACCAACTTTGCTTTCCAAAACTTAAGCCATTCTTATCTCACGAACCATGATTTTTCACATGCACTTGAATGTTAGTTATGATGGCCAGTAGTGTCTTATCTAGTCTAGTTAATTCTGTGCTGTAAAGGAAGCATTGTCTGCTATTCTTTCTTGAGATCGACTGTGGTCAAGTCAGTTATGCAGCTTTATCAGGGTTAAAAGTCATTTTAAGCAGCGTTAAGCAGAATTGGCAATTTGCAAACGAGAAGCCATTTTGTTATGTTGTTCGTATGAGGAAACCATTTTATTTCCACCTAAGGTAGTTAAGAATATGTCTTAAGTAGCTCTTCCTGACAACAACTAGTTACCTCGACCTGTTTTCTGTTTTCAGATTCTCATCTCCGCTCTTTGGTCGTTCCATGACCACACCATATTATGGGAGGGCATAGATTATATGTCCTGATGATGCCATTAGTTTCCTACTGAAGGGCTTTTGCCCGAAACGTCGATTTTCCTGCTCCTCGGATGCTGCTTGATCTGCTGTGCTTTTGCATCACCACTCTGATCAAAACAGATTAGATCAGTCCAATCAATTGGACGATAGAGAATGACATACTTCCTTCTTCACCTCCGGTGAACCAGGGGTAGGCAATCACACGTCCTCATCTTCATTTGGATGGAGAAGAAGCATTTTCTGGGATGAATAGATGTTGTCAACAGAAGTTATTAGCTTAGCAATAATACATTTAATAATAGCAACGCCATCAAAGAGGCAAATTTAAACAATAGCAATATGCATGGCAAGACTTATCAACCAGTTGTACCATGAGATAAAACCAAATCTCTCCATTCTGTGCCTTTCCTCATTTGAGTGAGGAAGGTGTGATTGTTATCTACATGGTTGGTAATATTCTTGATGAGGTCAGTAACCCCAACATACACTTGACCTTTACTATGGCGAAAAACCACGTTCTTTGGCGAGTAGGTAGTCGAGGGCGTACCGGTTTTGTTGGGAATCTAGGCGTAATTCTGAGAGCATGTCTTAAACCCCTGCTAAGGCCAAGGCTGTCTCGTTGCCCAAGAGACTGACACCGCAAATAAGATAATTTCGTTTTAGATTGCTCATCATTCCAGAAGATCCTCCGAAGGAAAAAGTACGAAGAAATGGATAGTCCACATAGTGAACTTCAGTGTTGTCCAAAGCCTGAGCACCACTCCAATGCACACAGAACTCAGATAAAACTGAACGTTTGGCAGGGAAACTCCAACCTCATTCCCAGGTCGTTGACAGGGAACCGTAGTCGGGAAACGTGTCCCGACAGCTAGAGCACGGGGAATACCTATTTCACCAAGAACAAGTAAGTTGGTCTCTTTGCCTTGGCTGAAATAATAGTAACCAGGTTTAGTATAGATAATGGAGGGAGCTTGCAATAAGAAACAGGCCTGGTTTTGTGACTTCCCCGAATACATGTGCAGTCCATGACTCCAAAGTGTGGTTGTACTGAACGCTGAAGATGAAAGCTGGTCAATGTAAATGTGGTGCGTCCTTCGGTTAGAGATGTCGTTATTGTCCCAGACTGGTTCCGTCTATCCAACAATGGGGAAGACGGAGGTGCCATTAGGTTTCTCATAGTGAAGTTTGGTGTTGTTGTTAACCATAACACAAAGGGCCGGAACACCAGTAATTACAGGGTTACAAAGGCACACTCCTCCCGTAGGCATATGCATGAGATGCGATGCCCCACAGGGGACCAATCGCCATTGGTACATTTAATCAAGCTGCATGGAATAGCCTTAGACACATTCACATAAGTGTACCCCCATACCGTTCTGTCTTTACAATAATGCTAGGCTACGACGGAGCAAGTCCAAAAGCAACAAGCAGGGAAAGTCATAGTCAAAAATATTATGTAGGTGAAAGTGAGGACTGCAGATGCTGGATGTCAGAGATGACAAATGTGTTGCTGGAAAAGCGCAGCAGGTCAGGCAGCATCCAAGGAGCAGGAGAATCGACGTTTCAGGCATAAGCCCTACATCTCATCAAAAATATTATGTCCAGTAAACGACATAGAAGCAGTCCATACCCCTTTGTTGGGATGGGGGTGGAGAGGAGGGTAAAGTGATCAAATAGACCACTTCATCCCCGCCAAATAATTTCTTTTTACTTTGAGGAAATAACTTTTTCATGAGAGATAATATTCTCCCTTTTCTCTTTTGCAACGTGCCAATTTAAACCTCTTTGAATAGGAGCCAGGCTTACTCGGCCGCTCGTATCACAACTGAAATCAAACTGGCACGCAACACCTTGACAGGGTAAATACCATTGAGATTTGTCCTGTGAACAAACTGTCCAATCTTCTTGATGCAGTTGATCATTGTGACAATCATTCTTGGTCACGTTCCATGCATCGAAAGAATCAGTCTCTCAGTACAACAAGACACAGTCTCTGGTTGCTCGAGGTCGCACGGGTAAACCGTCCCTTCCTGAGCACCAATGCCGGCTACGACGAGTCCATACAGAAGGGTAAGTTCGATCTTCATCATCACCCACCTTGCATGGGGCTTGTCTGATGACCGTGCAATGAGGGAGTTGCCTGGCGCCCTTATCAGCTGCAGTGGTTGTGAGGAGAGCCTGGAAGGGCCCCTTCCATCGAGGTTGTAGGCCATGGCGTGTTCTTCGAAAGAGAGTATAAACCATTCTCTCCTTTCCCAATTGTGTACAAAAATGCATAAAATCAACTAAAATAGGCAGCAACAAAGAAAGAACACAAACTTGTCCAGCAGGTTTCATCCACATTTCGATTTGAGTATCGTTAAGTACCCAATCTGAGGTCATAAGTTGCGCTCTTCATCAGGGGTTTTTCCGTGTGATTTCTGTACTTTACACATAGCTGGCATACCTAACCCCATATTGTCTCTTTCTGCGTTTTACCGGGGACCCAAAGTGACCCGAGGTTTGGGGGAAAGGCTGGCTGCTTGGCGGCAGCATCCACTTGCCCATTACGTTGGAAACTGTATCAATTACCTTAGGGTGAGTGGAACATCTTGATAACGGACAGATTGATTGGACAAAACAGCATTACAACGCCGCACCATGAGTGTTAGAAATATTTTATGTCCCACAAGGCTCCAAAATATTGGAACACACAAAGAGCACAATGAAGAATCAATGTATATTATTAGATTTTCGTTTTGCTCGAAAGCAAGCATGCCGATTACCCACGTTAGCTCCAAGATAGCATAAAATACACATCATTCCGGACAGATTGATTGGACAAAACAGCATTCCAACGCCGCCCCATGAGTGTTCGAAATATTTTATGTCCCCGCAAGGCTGCAAAATATTGGAACACACAAAGAGCACAATGAAGAATCAATGTATATTAGTAGATTTTCGTTTTGCTCGAACGCAAGCATGCCGATTCCCCACGTTAGCTCCAAGATAGCATAAAATACACATCATCCCCACTGGCCACATTTCCCACTTAAGGCAAGGGCCAGCCACTTGTCCCTGGGGGATTTACTGACTTGTTCTCAGTCTCAAAGGTGTCATACTGGGGTATACCTGTCCCCATTACCAGGGTCCCCTCAGGAAAATGTTGCTAAAAGGTGGTCGGTGGGTGGTAGGATACGCCCCCTGTGGTTATCCTGGTCCCAATCAGTCCTGTCAGAGCCGGCACACTGCATTCGGGACCGCGAGGGCACTGGACATAATCGGTTTTAACCTTTAACTTGCATTGTGGTTCAGTCTGTTTATGGGTATTCCAATAGAAAACATCCACTCACCTTATTTGCGACTGGGTAGAATCTTGGTTCATTATTTTACATCGTTGTTGCTTTAACCGTGTTCGTAAATTTCTCAGTTTTAGTGGCCTTACATTGTTTCTCATGTCCCTTTTTTATCATCTCATGTCCCTTTTATTTTTTCATCTACCTATTCACAACACTTCGCATTTCTTAAGAGTTCCATCTGCTATACATGAATCTATCTCCCAATCACGTGCAAAATTCCTTCATCTGGCCAGTAAGGTATATTTCCACTCTTTAGTTTGCAATACATTAATGCAGCTATGCTTCAAATTAACGATTAAGCACTGAGACAGCTCACTGACAATGTGTCAAGGAACAAAACCAAGTGATCCTGACAATTAAGCATGCGTTTGTGATTTAGGTCGAATACAATTGATTATATTAAAACAGTAAATAAAATAATCGTTATCTGTAAGTCAGAGCTGAAAATTGAACAAGTGACTAAGACATTTTATAAGTCATCAATATAAACTGGAAATTAATTTATTCAGTATTCAACATATAAATTGCAAAATATGGAATGTTTCTAAATATGAAATTCATTATAATTACCTGGTTTCAATCCTTTAGGCTCCTTCAGCAGACCTGACCAGTCATTGTTCATTTGCAATGCTATAAGCCGTGAAATGACTGCAGCTGCGTTAAAAGCTCTTGTCTACTCACGTGGTAAGAAAAAATTTCTCATGCACGAATATTGGCCGAATCCAAAGACACAGGTATTAACCATAGGATGTTAATTTTGTGACATGATTTATCACAACTTAATGTTGAACTTAAACTTCAATTGTCATTGAGGAAGGGGAATTGATATCAAATAAAGCTACGACTGGCACACCATAATTCCCAATGAAACACATCAGTCTTAAAATTAAGCGGAAACAAATGAGACTGAAACAATATATACATTTTCTAGTATCATCTTCTGAAAAGTATCTTGTTTGTCTGGGACATTTTGGATTTATCTTTATACTTCGAGTTTCACAAATTTTAACTAAATTAAGTAGGGTTCATGCAACTCCTCCACACAATGAGCCAATGTTAAAGTCTGAAGTGATTTTCCTCCATGTTAGGTTTAGATTATAACTGAAGTTAAGCAGAGAGCTGCTCTCATCCCGTAACAGTATGATTCTGCACCAGAGGCGCAGATTTAGTGTTATTGCTATACTTCCTTCGGTCAATTCTTTCATTAGTACTACACGTATGGGTGAGAAGGGTGAAAATGATCTTTGACAGTAGCATGAAATTATGGAGAACTTGAGAGCAAGTTTATACTGACATCATATGATGCAGAATCAACGGAGAAGACATTTTTTAAAAAAATATATAATGTCGTCTTTCTCTGTCTTAAACTGATCTAAAATGAAATAAGATCGGCTTTCATGTAAGCACAATAGTGGTTAGTTAAAAACTGACAGTAGGGCAGTCATGGCCGGTAAGAGGAAGAGAGGTTCATATTTCCTTCCATAATCACTGATGAATCCTTAACTTTAAAGGAAATCATGTTAAATTCCCGAAATGCAAATCAAATTTGAAATAGTCCCGGATCTCGAGCTCCAGGGATCAAAATACAAACATTCAACAGCAAGTAAATGTGCATCCAAATCACAAAGATTTAAATTTTCTACATGCCGCAGGGAATCAGCTCTGAGTTTCTCTCCATCTTTCTCTGTCTCTCACTGTCTCTCACTCTCTCTCTTTCTCTCTCTCTCTCTCTTTCTCTCTAGTATTGGAATTCCTGGCTATGCCACATAGCTGCTCAACCAAGTATGCGAGAATTGTATCACCGGCCAGCTTTCGTTTCTTTGAACAAAAGCAGCAACCACCCTGTATATTTCATGAACAAACAACAAACTCCAAAACAAACAGAACAAAACCACAGCAGGCAAACAATACAAAGCAGCAAAGCAGGACAAGGTAAGCTGAAAAGATGAAACAGAGAAGGTAATCTCGACCTAAAGCTTTCAGTAATCAACAAAACGACAATGAACAACAAGACTAACGATTTCTGAAAAACATTTTCGACATTCTAAAATCCCGACAGTTTTGTCACGATATATCGCAAAAATTCTTTGTTTCGTTTTTCACAGAACAATTTGGGAATCCATTTTGACGACACCAATCAGACCAAGTCTGTGTCTTGACTCTATCTTCAGGTCCCCGACCTGTAAGTGGGAGTCCCTGACACCCTGGGGTCCCCCGAGCGCTCTCTTTTAAGAGTCCCCGACTCTATTCACAGGTCCCCAACCTGTTGGTACGAGTCCCAAACACCCTGGGTTCACTATCCCAGTCTTTTCAGTCTCCCCGAATCTATTCACAGGTCCCAACCTGTTAGTTAGAGTCCCCAACTCCCTCCGGTCCCCAATTCCCTGGGGTCCCACACACCTTTTTTTCAAAATGTATTCTTACGAGGAACAATCCTTTTTGGCCTGCAATGAGATGCTGAGCAGCGAGGGGTCTAGTTAACCACGACTTGAATGACAGGAAAACCAAACGGGAAAAAATACTCACGTCTGGCTGGCCGATTTATCTGAAGTCAACAGTAGAGGTCTCAAGGCTCTTCCACTGCTGCCCACAATCCGTCCATGCCGAGTCCGAGTCACAGCACCAGATTGAAGATCTGGGCCCCCTTGAGAGATGGGTGGATTGTCTGTTCCACGATCGGTCAATGAACATTTGCAATTGAACGTCACACAATCATCTCCTCTCATGAGAGGGGATGAATGGCCTTCTGCTGGTTACCTTAACCATTTCAAAAATGGTCGAAATTGCCTCCTTCAATTCCTCTGTTACAGTTTGAAGAAGGGGCTTTGTTTTTAATCATTCAGGGAATGAGGGCGTCGCTGCTAGGACCAACATTTTCGCTCATCCATAATTGCTGAGAGGAGAAAGTGAGGTCTGCAGATGCTGGAGATCAGAGCTGTAAATATGTTGCTGGAAAAGCGCAGCAGGTCAGGCAGCATCCAGGGAACAGGAGAATCGACGTTTCGGGCATAAGCCCTTCTTCAGTAATTGCCGAGAGGGCAGGTCAGTGTCAACCACGTTGTGTGGGTCTGGAGTACATTATAGTACTGACCAAGAAATGACAGCAGTTCCCCTCTCAAAAGGATATGAGCGAACCGACAACCTTTAGTCTCTTTAATTCCAGACTTTTGCTAAATGAAATACCATCTTCTGCTATGTCCGGGTCCCCAGAACATTACCTGAGACTCTGAGTTGACAGTCCAGTGATAATTCCACTGCCTCACAGGTCTAGGGACAGGGTAATTTCCAGCACTTTACTATTCATTTTTTCATTTTCGTGGGATCCTCAATAACATATATGGTAAATAACATAGTAACTATCTAAACATATTTTTAAAATTTTGTCTTCATGATGATGTGCGAAGTATTTGTTCAGAAACAGACTGAAACAATAAATCAAATATTTGAACTGTTCACTACCGCCCAAGTACCTGAATCCAGAATGCACATTGAAAGGACTAGTTTATACCATCCAGCCGCATTGGATTGACACAGGAGCACAGATGTAAGCATGCAGCAATCTGTTATATATTTTCCAAAAATTACGAACACAATGATATAGCATTATGTCACAACATTATTGTATTTGTAAAGAATGACCCATACAATGCTCAAATTGTTTATGAAGTTGGAGAATGAAGAAATTCAATATGAAACTCAGAGCCCTGAAGCTAACTAAAAAGAACAACAAGGAATTGATGGGCAATAAATGGGCAAACGTGGACTGAGATCTCGGTGGATAGGCAATGGCAAAAGAGTATGAAACATCTTAATGAATCACAACGCTAATTCAGTCACCTCTTGGACAATCATCAAACAGGAAAGGTGACAATAGGCGGCGCTGTCTGATCCCAGGACTGTTCAGGAAACTTTCTGGTTCCCACCCACTTCCTCAGACTGCACTAACGCAGTTGATGCAGAGCAGTCGCATCCAATTGCAGGTCTCGTTCCCAAAGCCAATTTTGAAGAGTACGCTCCTTGTTCTGGTGTGTGATTCCTGTCAATGGCCTTCTCCTGATCCAGGCTGGTAAGGCAGGTTTCCAACCTCATTATCCCACATGTAGACAATTACATCGCTGACGAGTGGGAGACATTACAACACAGGTTTGGTCGGGGTGAATCATTGATCCCACAGGAGACTTGACCTAGTTGGCAATGATCTCAGGCAGGATTCTGTAAACTGCATGGAGCAGGGAAACCAGTCGTCAGCCCGCGGTATTCCTCCTTCTAACTGTAGATGAGAGGGATGATAACTTTGCTGTTGTATTCACAAAGGCTACCCCGAAGCAGACAGTTATCCACTTCCAGCAGGTCCAGGACGATCAATTTCCACAGAGGTGAAAACAACTCATGTGAAAAGCCATCGCCTCGAGAAGTTGTACTCTTTTCTGAGGACTTGACGGTGTTGGTCAGCTTTGACAGAGGGAACGGCTGGTGCAGATTCTCCTGTCTGCTGTCGTCTAATCCCTCCGTGACAGAGTGAGGACCAAATGAGAGGCCGCGCTGTCTGTTCACTTGGTGTCATCGAGTAGAATTTGCTGATACTCAGGATATTCTTCCCGGTGGTCGTGGTGTCAGTAGACACCCTTTTAATCCAGACTGATCCGACAATTCGCCCTAAGGCCTGGCTTCACAAACAAACAAAGATTGTTTGATCTGTTCCTTTTACCACTAGCTGTCTCAAAGTCCTCAAGTTATTCTCAGCAAACAGTTCCCAGTTCATAGCTCAAAGCACATTTTGTTAAAATGATGCAACTAACAAAAAGTCAGTGAAGGTTCTTTCACCTCTGGTCCCCATCATTTCTGGTGTAGTGTTCACCTTTTCCTTTGTAAAGTCCCTGTGGGTATATGAACAGAAAGGTTTGAGAGGAACATGGGCTGAATGTGATTTAGCATATCTGATCGGCATGGATGAATTTGGTTTGATTCAATTGGATTGATTTATGGTGTTGTGTATGGAAATGCACTGAAAAGATTTGTTTATGAGCAGTACGGCAATATCACACGAAGCAACGATGTGCAGAACAAAAGATTTTGACACAGCCACACAGGTTACATTGCACAGGGTGTAAAGGAGAGGTCAGCGTTAGAAAGGTCAGCATTACTTGAGTCAAGAGAGTCCATTGAATAGTCTAATAACAGCTGGGCAGAAGCTGTCCCTGAACCTGTTTGTGCATTGTCAGGTTTCTGTACCTGCTGCCTGACGGAAAATGTTATTGGGTATCATTACCGAGGAAGCAGGTGTCTAATGGAGTCCATCAATAGAGGTTTGGCTCATGCACTGGCCTGGGTTGTCAGGATGTCATTCTGGAGTGAGGTAGCATATTGATGCAGATCATGCATTGTTTGAATGAATAGCAACGGCTGTTGTCTTTCTTATTTACAGCATCCGCAGTTGGTTTGGTTTTGTTCAGCCCCTCCTCCAATCCTGTTACACCGGAGCAGGCATTCCATCAGGTCGAGCCAATGGCCGAGTGGAATTATCACTGGACTGTCAACTCAGAGTCTCAGGTAATGTTCTGGGGACCCGGACTCAGCAGAAGATGGTATTTCAATTCAGCAAAAGTCTGGAATTAAAGAGACCAAAGGTTGTCGGTTCGCTCATGTCCTTTTGAGAGGGGAACTGCTGCCATTTCTTGGTCAGTCCTATAATGTACTCCAGACCCACACAACGTGGTTGACACTGACCTGCCCTCTCGGCAATTACGGATGAGCGAAAATGTTGGTCCAAGCAGCGACGCCCTCATTCTCTGAATGAATAAAAACAAAGCCCCTTCTTGAAACTGTCACAGAGGAATTGAAGGAGGCAATTTCAACCATTTTTGAAATGGTTAAGGCAACTAGCAGAAGGCCATTCATCCCCTCTCATGTGAGGAGATGAACAGCCCACGCTGTTTGACTTGAAAAAGCCAAGGCATGCGGGAAAGGGAAGATGTGAGGAGAGGGAAATTGTGTGACGTTCAATTGCTAATGTTCATTGACCGATCGTGGAAAAGACAATCCCCCATCTCTCAAGGGGGCCCAGATCTTCAATCTGGTGCTGTGACTCGGACTCGGCATGGACGGATTGTGGGCAGCAGTGGAAGAACCTTGAGACCTCTACTGTTGACTTCAGATAAATCGGCCAGCCAGACGTGAGTATTTTTTTCCCGTTTGGTTTTCCTGTCATTCAAGTCGTGGTTAACTCGACCCCTCGCTGCTCAGCATCTCATTGCAGGCCAAGATGGATTGGTCCTAGTAAGAATACACTTTGAAAGAAAGGTGTGTGGGACCCCAGGGAATTGGTGACCCTAGGGAGTTGGGGACGCTAACAAACAGGTTGGTACCTGTGAATAGATTCGGGGAGACTGAAAAGACTGGGATAGTGAACCCCAGGGTGTTTGGGACTCGTACTAACAGGTTGGGGACCTGTGAATAGAATCGGGAAATATTAAAACAGCGCGCTCGGGGGACCCCAGGGTGTCAGGGACTCCCACTTACAGGTCGGGGACCTGAAGATAGAGTCAAGACACAGACTTGGTCAGATTGTTGTCGTCAAAATGGATTCCCAAATTGTTCTGTGAAAAACGAAACAAAGAATTTTTGCGATATATCATGACAAAACTGTCTGGAATTTAGAATGTCGAAAATGTTTTGCAGAAATCATTAGTCTTGTTGTTCATTGTCGTTTTGTTGATTACTGAAAGCTTTAGGTCGAGATTATCTTCTCTGTTTTATCTGTTCGGCTTACCTTGTCCTGCTTTCCTGCTTTGTATTGTTTGCCTGCTGTGGTTTTGTTCTGTTTGTTTTGGAGTTTCTTGTTTGTTCATGAAATATAGAAGGTGGTTGCTGCTTTTGTTAAAAGAAACGAAAGCTGGCCGGTGATACAATTCTCGCATACTTGGTTGAGCTGCTATGTGGCATAGCCAGGAATTCCAATACTAGAGAGAAAGAGAGAGAGAGAGAGAAAGAGAGACAGTGAGAGACAGTGAGAGACAGAGAAAGAGGGAGAGAAACTCAGTCCTGATCCCCTGCGGCTTGTAGAAAATTTAAACCTTTGTGATTTGGATGCACATTTACTTGTTGGTGAATGTTTGTATTTTGATCCCTGGAGCTCGAGATCCGGGAGGATTTCAAATTTGATTTGCATTTCGGGAATTTAACATGATTTCCTTTAAAGTTAAGGATTCATCAGTGATTATGGAAGGAAATATGAACCCCTCTTCCTCTTACCGGCCATGACTGCCCTACTGTCAGTTTTTAACTAACCACTATTGTGCTGACATGAAAGCCGATCTTATTTCATTTCAGATCAGTTTAATACAGAGGAAGACGACATTATATATTTTTTAAATGTCTTCTCCTTTGATTCTGCACCATTTGACATCAGTATAAACTTGCTCTCAAGTTCTCCATAATTTCACCCTTCTCACTCCTACGTGTAGTTCTAATGAAAGAATTGACGGAAGGAAGTATAGCAATAACACTAAATCTGCGTCTCTGGTGCAGACTCATACTGTTACGGGATGAGAACAGCTCTCTGCTCAACTTCAGTTATAATCTAAACCTCACATGGAGGAAAATCACTTCAGACTTTAACGTTTGCTCATTGTGTGGAGGAGTTGCATGAACCCTACTTAATGTCGTTAAAATTTGTAAAACTGGAAGTATAAAGATAAATCCTTAATGTCCCAGACAAACAAGATACTTTTCAGAAGATGATACTAGAAAATTTAAATATTGTTTTAGTCTCATTTGTTTCCGCTTAATTTTAAGACTGATGTGTTTCATTGGGAATTATGGTGTGCCAGTCATAGCTTTATTTGATATCAATTCCCATTCCTCAATGACAATTGAAGTTTAAGTTCAACATTAAGTTGTGATAAATCATGTCACAAAATTAACATACTATGGTTAATACCTGTGTCTTTGGATTCGGCCAATATTCGTGCATGAGAAATTTTTTCTTACCACGTGAGTAGACAAGACCTTTTAACGCAGCTGCAGTCATTTCACGGCTTATAGCATTGCAAATGCACAATGACTGGTCAGGACTGCTTAAGGAGCCTAAAGGTTTGAAACCAGATAATTATAATGAATTTCATATTTAGAAACATTACATATTTTTGCAATTTATATATTGAATACTGACAAAATTAATTTCCAGTTTATATTGATGACTTATAAAATGTCTTAGTCACTTGTTCAATTTTCAGCTCTGACTTACAGATAACGATTATTTTATTTACTATTTTAATATAATCAATTGTATTCGCCCTGAATCACAAACGCATGCTTAATTGTCAGGATCACTTGGTTTTGTTCCTTTACACATTGTCAGTGACCTGTCTCAGTGCTTAATCGTTAATTTGAAGCATAGCTGCATTAATGTATTGCAAACTAAAGAGTAGAAACATACCTTACTGGCCAGTTGAAGTAATTTTGCACGTGATTGGGAGATAGATGCATGTATAGCAGATGGAACTCTTAAGAAATGCGAAGTGTTGTGAATAGGTAGATGAAATAATTAAAGGGACATGAGATGATAAAAAAGGGACATGAGAAGCAGTGTAAGGCCACTAAGACTGAGGAATTTACGAACAGGGTTAAAGCAACAACGATGTAAAATAATGAACCTAGATTCTACTCAGAATCCACAGCCTATATCTGGCGTACCGACCCTATTTGAGGATGGTGATTTTGTCCGTGGATACCCGCTCAGCGCCGAACATCTCCTGATTGTCATCTGCACACTCCCCTTTATGACAAACTTCTCCTTCTGTTGAAAATTAAGCATCCAGTCTTCATAGCTGATATGGGGATGAGTGACCTGTGTCACATCACAGGAAAGGGAGCATGCCGCTGACCGCAAGAACAAACAGGCCGAATTTGCTCAAGAGTGATACAGATATAAACACAGCAAACCTCTGGGAGTAGCCTGAATACGAATGGCTTGTGTTACAAGGCTGAAGTATGAGGCTATCTGTCTGATGGACGTGGTATTCCATTGAATAATAATCAAGATGCTCAATCACCTTTGTTTAACCCTATGCCTTTGCAATATTTTCCATCTGGTATCACTGACATGATCCAGGCAAACAATATGAACAAGTCCAGGAATGTCCAGTCGCAAATAAGGTGAGTGGATGTTTTCTATTGGGATACCCATAAACAGACTGAACCACAATGCAAGTTAAAGGTAAAACCGATTATGTCCAGTGCCCTCGCGGTCCCGAATGCAGTGTGCCGGCTCTGAAAGGACTGATTGGGACTAGAATACCCACTGGGGGCATAACCTATCACCCCCCCCCCCCCACTTTTAGCAACCTTTTCCTGAAGGGACCCCAGAAATGGGGTCAGACGTACCCCAGTATAACACCTTTGAGACTGAGAACAAGTCAGTAAATCCCCCAGGGACAAGTGGCTGGCCCTTGCCTTAACTGTAGAAATGTGGCCATTGGGGAATGATGTGTATTTTATGCTATCTTGGAGCTAACGTGGGGAATCGGCATGCTTGCGTCCGAGCAAAACGAAAATCTAATAATATACATTGATTCTTCATTGTGCTCTTGGTGTTTTCCAATATTTTGCAGCCTTGCGGGGACATAAAATATTTCTAACACTCATGGGGCGGCGTTGTAATGCTGTTTTGTCCAATCAATCTGTCCGTTATCAAGATGTTCCAGTCTCCCGAAGGTAATTGATACAGTTTCCAACGTAATGGGCAAGTGGATGCTGCTGCCAAGCAGCCAGCCTTACCCTCCAAACCTCGGGTCACTTTGGGTCGCCGGTAAAACGCAGAAAGAGACAATATGGGGTGTGGCATGCCAGATATGTGTAAAGTACAGAAATCATAGGGAAGAACCCCTAATGAAGAGCGCAACTTATGACCTCAGATTGGGGACTTAACGATACTCAAATCAAAATGTGGGTGAAACCTGCTGGAAAGGTTTGTGTTCTTTATTTGTTGCTGCCTATTTTGGTTGATTTTATTCATTTTTGTAAACAATTGGGAAAGGAGAGAATGGTTTATACTCCATTACGAAGGACCCGCCATGCCCTATAACCTCGATGGAAGTGGCCCTTTCAGGCTCTCCTCACAACCACTGCAGTTGACAAGGTCGCCAGGCAACTCCCTCATTGCACGGTCATCAGACAAGCCCCATGCAAGGTGGGTGATGATGAAGATCGAACTTACCCTGCTATATGGACTCGTCGTAGCCGGCATTGGTGCTCAAGAAGGGACGGTTTACCCGTGAGACCTTGACCAACCAGAGACTGTGTTTTGTTGTGCCGAGAGACTGATTATTTTGATGCATGGAACGTTATCAAGAATGATTGTTACAATGATCAACTGCATCAAGAAGATTGGACAGTTCGTTCACAGGACAAATCTCAATGGTGTTTACCCTGTCAAGGTGTTGCATGCCAGTTTGATTTCAGTTGTGATACGAGCGGCCGAGTAAGCCTGGCTCCTATTTAAAGAGGTTTAAATTGGCACGTTGCAAAGGAGAAAATGGAGAATATTATCTCTCATGAAAATGTTGTTTCCTCAAAGACAGAATAAACTATTTGGCAAGGATGAAGTGGTCTATTGGTTCACTTTCCACTCCCCTCCACCCCCGTCCCAACAAAGGGGTATGGACTGCTTCTATCTCGTTTACTGGACATAATATTTTTAATGAGAAGAAGGACTTATGCCCGAAACGTCGATTCTCCTGCTCCTTGGATGCTGCCTGACCTGCTGCGCTTTTCCAGCAACACATTTTTCAGTTCTGACATCCAGCATCTGCAGTCCTCACTTTCACCTACATAATATTTTTGACTATGTCTTAATCCGCTTGCTGCTTTTGGACTTGCTCCGTGGAAGTCTATCACAATTGTAAAGACAGAACGGTGTGGGGTACACTTATGTGAATGTGTCTAAGACTATTCCATGCAGCTTGATTAAATCTTCCAATGGCGATTGGTCCCCTGTGGGGCATTGAATCTCATTCATATGCCTACGGGAGGAGTGTGCCTTTGTAACCCTGTTATTACTGGTGTTCAGGCCCTTTGTGCTATGGTTAAAAGCACTACCAAACTTCACTATGAGAAACCTAATGGCACCTCCGTCTTCCCCATTGTTGGATAGACGGAACCAGTCTGGGACAATAACCACATCTCTTACCGTAGGACGCACCACATTTACATTGACCAGCTTTCATCTTCAGTGTTCAGTACAACCACACTTTGGAGTCATGGACAGCACATGTATTCGGGAAGTCACAAAGCCAGGCCTGTTTCTTATTGCAATCTCCCTCCATTATCTATACTAAACCTGGTTACTAATTTTTCAGCCAAGGCAAAGAGACCAACTTACTTGTTCTTGTTGAAATCGGTATTCCCCGTGCTATAGCTGTCGGGACTCGTTTCCCGACTACGGTTCCCTGTCAACTACCTGGGAATGAGGTTGGAGTTTCCCTGCCAAACGTTCAGTTTTACCTGAGTTCTGTGTGCATTGGAGAGGTGCTCAGGCTTTGGACAACACTGAAGCTCACTCTGTACACTTTGCATTTCTTCGTACTTTTTTCCTTCGGAGGATCTTCTGGAATGATGAGCTATCTAAAATGAAATTATCTTATTTGCGGTGTCAGTCTCTTGGGCAACGAGACAGCCTTGGCCTTAGCAAGTGTTTAAGACATGCTCTCAGAATTACGCCTAGATTCCCAACAAAACCGGTACGCACTCGATGACCTACACACCAAAGAACGTGGTTTTTTCGCCATAGAAAAGGGCAAATGTATATTGGGGTTAGTGACCTCATCAAGAATATTACCAACCATGTAGATAACAGTCACACCTTCCTCACTCAAATGAGGGAATGCACAGAATGGAGAGATTTGGGTTTTAGCTCATGGTACAACTGGTTGATAAGTCTTGCCATGCATATTGCTATTGTTTAAATTTGCCTCTTTGATGGCGTTGCTATTATTAAATGTATTATTGCTAAGCTAATAACTTCTGTTGACAACATCGATTCATCCCAGAAAATGCTTCTTCTCCATCCAAATGAAGATGAGGACGTGCAATTGCCTACCCCTGGTTCGGCGGAGGTGAAGAAGGAAGTATGTCATTCTCTATCGTCCAATTTATTGGACTGTTCTAATCTGTTTAGATCAGATTGGTGATGCAAAAGCACAGCAGGTCAAGCAGCATCCGAGGAGCAGGAAAATCGACGTTTCGGGCAAAAGCCCTGCAATCGGAAACTAATGGCATCATCAGGGCATATAATCTGTGCCCTCCCATAATATGGTGTGGTCATGGAACGACCAAAGACCGGAGATGAGGATCTGAAAACTGAAAACAGGCCGAGGTAACTAGTTGTTGTCAGGAACAGCCACTTTAGACATATTCTTACTAACTTAGGTGGAAATAAAATGGTTTCTTCATACGAACAACATAACAAAATGGCTTCTCATTTGCAAATTGCCAATTCTGCTTAAAGCTGCCTAAAATGCCTTTTAACCCTGATAAAGCTGCATAACTGACTTGACCACAATCTGTCTGAAGAAAGAATAGCAGATAATGCTTCCTTTACAGCACAGAATTAACTAGACGAGATTAGACACTACTGGCCATCATAACTAACATTCAAGTGCATGTGAAAAAATACGGTTCGTGAGATAAGAATGGCTTAAAATTTGGAAAGCAAAGTTGGTTTCCAGGAAATATTGGGTTAAGTTGCTGTCAAAAAATCGTTAAATTGATTGGTAATTGTTTAAATGAACTGTATGATTGTGGCCTGCAAATCTCTTTAAGAGAAGTATAAAAATGTCTTTCTCTTTAAGCCATGGGCGCAGTTCCTCTGAGGAACATGGAAGTGTTTAATCTCTGTGTTTCTGAATGATCTTTGCCCGGCTGTGAGCAATAATATGTAAAGTCTAAAAAACCAGAATAATTTCTCGTGTTTATTGACCGATCACGGAACAGAGAGGCACACTCTCCCCCACCCGGATCAGATCTTCACACTCTGTCCTTTGCCCTGTCTTCAACCCTGTCCTGCTATCCTGCATTCAACACTCTCCTTATCACTCTCTATTTATTTTTTTTTCTATTACTCTGTGCTAACTCCCTGCTATTTTTCCCTGAACTGAACACTCATTTTACTGCCCTGAATTCAGCACCCTACCTATGACTCTATTATATACTCCAAAGTTCCACAAATGTGGGATCCCATTATCAAGTCAATTGCAATTGCACTTGCATCGTACATGATACTGACTCAGCTCGCACAAAGCTGGTTCCTGGAGTCCACAGAAACCCCGACACTCCTGTTCATACCAGTCAGCCAGGACTCCCTGATTGTACCAGGTTGTCAGCACAAATCAGAGAACTCATCTTCAATAAGATCCATCTAGCTGACCACATTACAATTCCAACAGCTTCCTCTGTCGCAAGCCACTCCCTGTGTCCCTGTAGTCAGGATCCTCCCTCTTATTCCTGATAAAATTCTCCTCCTATTAATTTTAGTTACTTTCCCTAACTTTTCTGTCTTTATCCGTCCCCCTTTTCCTGTATTCAGCTCTCTACCTCTAACTCTCCACTTAACCCTCTCCTATTGTCTATGTAATTCCTGAAGAAGGGCTCATGCCCGAAACGTCGATTCTCCCGCTCCTTGGATGCTGCCTGACCTGCTGCGCTGTTCCAGCAACACATTTTCAGCTCTGATCTCCAGCATCTGCAGTCCCCACTTTCTCTGATGTAATTCTCTCCCCATTATTCTCCATTGAGTTACTCCCTATTACAACATTTTACCCTGTATATATCCGATTTCAATGCTTTTTCATTCCCCAGTGCTCTTTAGTTATTGCCCTCCACTTCCCCCGCGACTCCCCATCCAGAATGTGTGTTTACTCTCTACAATAACCAGAGACCATGTGCCCCTGCCTGATCATTCCCCACAACTGCTAACACGGGATCACTGATGCGCTGTGCTGCCGACCCTTTGGCCGGTGCTGGGATTGCAGATCCATCCCAAAGTGCCGGTGAAGTTCAGCAGCACCCCCACATGGACAGTGACAGTATCACTGTTTGGAAGAAGAAAGGCACAATTTCAATATGAACTGATACAGCATTGATGTATAAATAGGAAGTGTTACAAGACACAACAGGAAACGCATACAAACATGAACATTTCTAGTATGCAACAATATTTTGATATAAACTCGAACATCTCCAACACAAACAATATGTATGCTCCAATGCACAATAATATTACATGTAAACACAATCAGCTCTAATACACAACAATATTGTACAGACACAAATAGCACCAACATATAACAATACATAATGTATATTATACAAGTTAAACATGGGATAATGTTTATATGAAGGACTTGCATGGAGGAAGTGATTGCTCTGTTGGCAAATGTGCAGAAGACACAAAAATATTTGGGTAGAAAAGTTGGCACATTGCGTTTGCTTTCTTAGGTATGGGGATGGTGGTGGTCTCCTTGTAGAAGATGGAGACTTCCACTTTTTGGAGGGAGAGGTTAAAGATGTCGGTGAATATCTCCGCAAATTGGTCCATACAGGATCGAAGTTAATGGCCAGAGACTGCATCCAGGCCCGCCGCTTTCCTTGGGTTAACTCTCAAGAAAACGTTTCTGACATGTGCGGTCGTGAACGATTGACAGATGTGTCAGGGGCTGTTGGAACAGGAGTCACTGCGCCCTATGCATTCTGGTTGAACCACACACGGAAAGCATTGAGCTTCTCAGAGAGCGATGTGTCTTTGTCCGCTATTGTTCTTTGCTTCATTTGGCATCCTGTAACTTTCTTTAGTCCTTGCCATAGGCAGCGGGAGTCTGTTTGGTTTGTATGGGCCTTTCACGTGGTCTTGTAATCCTCCTGGCATCTCTTCTGGCCTTGCAGAAGTTAGATCTGGATTCCTGTTTCGGGTTGGCTCTTTCCACTTGAATGTTGCCCGTCTGGTCTTCAGTTGGGAGTGGATTTCCCTGGTCAACACGAGGTCGACACTTGGGGAACACACGCATTGACTTCTTCAATACTCAGTCCTCCATGCCTTTGCGAAAGAGTCCGTGATGGTGATGTTTACTTATCCAGGTTTTCTGCTGAGTGCTTTAACACGGTCCGGTTCACTAATTCTAAACAATCCCAGAGATTGTCATTCACAGCCAGAGACCAGGACATTGAGTGTGTGATGATGCTGCTCCTTTAATGTTCTTATTTTTTTTTTAGAATGTTTGTAAATGCAGAGGTTCTGTGGTGTCTAGTTTTGATGGGCTTTAGGGACATCTCCATGATTTCTAACAGACACTACCTCCAGCAAAAGGCTTTCAAGTAAAAAAAAATACAATGAAAGGGGAGTGGCCAATTCTCACAGCTCAGCTTTACTCCGGTCTGGTTTAGTTTGGTTTGCTGTTAGTAAGCAGCCAGTGTTTCAGACTGCTGGTAAAAGGAACAACTATGTGAAAGTAATTGTTCAATACTGAATCTCTCCTGTAAGACCCTGTGTTTGATTTGACCTGTATTGCCAAGAGGTGTTTATGGGGATTTGTGCAGAATTTAGAACAATTATTAAGTTGGCATAGTCTGTTCGCTTTCACACAGATTAACTTAGTCTGTATTCTGTTCCCTTTGGTTGTGTTTCATTCGGTACTCTGGAAATAAATTCTGTTTTATTTCAATCCGAGGAATATTGACAAGCTCGATCACTCCTGGAATGTCCACTGTATTCCTGCTCAAAACAAGTTGAGCTCAGAAAAGTTAGGGTTTGGGCTACCATCTGGAAATGTTTTGAGAGGGTCTGGCCTGGTCTATAACAAATTTATTAATAATATGTGTTCCTAATTGATCAGGGAATCAAATGTTATGGGGAGAATGCAGGAGAATAGAATTCCCTCATGTGGAAATGTCAGAACGACTGGTTGGGGTGAATGGCCTAATTCTGCTCCCACACTATATAACCTAATGATCTAATATGTAACAATATTAATGTATGGACACAACCAGCTTCAATATTGCATCCATGTTACAAACAAGGATGGAAGAACTGGAATCCTTCCTTTCATTGAATATTTCCCTGTCTTGTTTCGTTCATTAGCCTTAGGTCCTTGAATTGAAGTGACAGTTGAGCTCTCAGAGTGCAGGAGCTACGGTTGCTGATAGTTAGATATTTCCTAGCTTGCTGGAATTGCGCAATATGTTCACCGTGACCTGCTCAAGGGTTCACTTGAACATTTTCAGGAGAGGGAATATCAAGATCAGACATACACAGAACCACATCCAAAGGATCACCGAAACACATTCACACTCTCGCACAAACATACACGTTACATGCAGAAACACATCTACACCCACAAACTCACGTACACATACAAGCAGAACACATACCTCGACACAGAAATGCAGTCAAAGTGCGATATAAGAACATACTGACAAACAAAAACACACATAAACGTACACACAATGCACAGATACACAGTAACTCCATCAATCTGAAACGTGGGAACACATCTGCACACAGACTACAGCAATATTCCAGCACCCTCGCAACACACAGGAATGAAAACAGAGTGCAGAAGGGGGCAAAGCTTCTCACACATGTGTGCACACGTATAAACCCAGACAAACAGTCATGCTGAGACACACTTATGTATGGACAGAATGCACACACATCCACACACAAAGAAATGCAGTCACACTGATGATTTAGAGATGCGGTTGCTGGACTGGGGTGTACGAATTTAAAACTTATGCAACATCAGATTCTGGTCCAACAAATCTATTTGGAAGTATTATTTGAGAGTACTGCTCCTTCACCACCTGGTGAAATTTTGTAGGCATAGTGAGAAATCGGAACAAATCTACACACACGCTCACACACACACATGTGCACACAAAAGTACAGAAAGGAACACATTATGGACATGCCAAATGCACACATATCCACACACAGAGAAATGCAGTCATACTCAGATATAGAAACACATTTCCACACAAAGAATCACACATACAAAACCACACACAGATATAAAAGAACTCAGCGTAAGAGTCATTAAACACCAACTTGCAAGTACCTTTTTCGGCACACACACAAGCATTCAAATAGTTACTGAACGACAACCACAATGAGATTTAGAAGAGTGACACTCAGAAACGGAGACACACCTACAGAGAGGCACAGAGAGTTCCTACTAGGGGCACAGAAAGACCTTGACACACGAACAGACAGCCAAGCACAGTCTGATCAATACACTCACCTGCTAATACATGAACATCGTCAGGCAGAGAGCCACCCCGCACTCCAATAATAATACAATGACACTCAGAGACACACACACACATGGTGTCATAGAACCACCAAGACATTCTGAGAGTAATGCACACAGACACACACACACACACACACACATCCACACACACTCAGATACACAGAGACACACACACACACAAAACCACACCGTCATAGGACTGTGACCTTACAAACATCATATACACATACACACAGATACGCAATCACACCGGGCAGTAACATACACCCACATAAGAACGCTTACCTTCACGGGAACACTCATACAAGACTGAATAACATATCCAAATATATAAACACTTGAATGGAAATTCACCAAAATACTTCCCAATACGCACAAAGGGAAACCCACACATAGATGCATAAATACAGTCATGATGTGTCACACTCAGGGACATATCTAATGACAAAAACTGAGGGACACACAAACAAAGTGAGATCCCCACAAAGGCAATGAAGTACACCCCCTATACAGAGACACACAGAGACCGTCACACACTGAAAGGGAGATGCATGAACACACTTCCCGCAAAGCCACAGACAGAAGAAAGGAAGACGATCAAACTCCAGCAGACATCATTACAGTAATGTGTCAACGTATTGTCGGCTGTATCTGTGCACTTTGCAGTTTACAAAATCACTGCCTGGTGAAGGATCAGTGAATGAGGGCATCAGGAAGTACTTTGAATCAATGCAAGTGAGCATGTTGAAAACTGAGACCCACATCGTCTTTGTGGGTCTGTCATCTGTCATCGCCTTTGTGAGAGAAAGACACAGAGAGAGAGGGAGTCACAGAGAGACCGCGAAAGAGATAGACAGGGAGACAAAGAAGGATAGAAATATAGGGATACAGTGAGGCAGACAGACAGATAGACACGTAGAGAGACAGATCGATGCAGACAGAAGGGCAAAAAGAGCGAGACAAAAAGAGAGAAAGAGAGACACAGAAATAAACTGAGAGATGGAGGGTCAGCGTGAGAGAGGAAAAAAGGCAGACAGGTGAGGTAGAGAGATAGAGGGAGAGAAAACAATATTTTTGTGAAGTAAGTAGACAGGTGGTGGACTCAATAAACTCTCTCAAAAACAAATGTGCTTCTCCAATACCCAACTCAGATGAGGTGATGACTGGCACCCGGAAACTTTCCCTGCTGGTTGTAATAAAGTGTTTATTATGAGCTGAACAGAGAGAGTCTGACAATCATCATTGTACAGGAACGACAGCTTCTGCCCCACCCCTCCTCCCCACCAAGAGAAATACAGAGACCCATCGGACTGGTCTTTAACACTCATCCAAAGGGCACTCTGTGAAGACCCATTATTCCAGCTGAAGCCATCACTCGCAGCCAGCCTGTCATTTAGAATCTTTCCTCCAGCCTCTTTACATCCTCTTTCCATCATAAGTGAAGCATTTACGTGACCAGAACTTCGCTCTGAACTTGGGCAGAGTCGCTGCATAAAATAATGTGTTCGTGCTGCAGCTTAAATCCCTCAGCATTTCTGCCATCAACGTAAACTGGAAGGGATGAGAGCTCTTCCAACGATATGCTTCTTTAGTGCTAAAGTTTCAGATGTTTCCACCCTGTGCTAACCACAGAAGTACAAAGCTGATGGATATAGAGATGAGAGATATCAACGACTTCCTCAAGCTCTCCATCTCTGTGTCTTCAGTACAGTTGGGATCCACAATTCAAAGAAATATTTCTGGGAAGTGGGCTTGGAAGTGAAACATTGTCAGAAAGGAAATAAACGATGAAGGTTTGTATCATCCAATAAACCTCAGTTCTAAAATGCTCTGTGTCCGCTGGAAGTTAACGCAGTGCTGTCAGCTGTTTGTTCAAGTTCTTAAATGAATGAATTGCACCACAGTCTTGAATGAATGAATTGTAACGTAACAGTCCCACAGGCGATGTCAGCAGGTATAAATGAAAGGTTTTGAGATTGTCTCACATTGGCGCTGAGTACACAGACATTTACTGCACAAAGAGATTCAGGCAGAAAATGACGTTTTCACTTCACCATGTGTGAAGAATATTCTACACGATGCTTCAGTTTGTAACAATTCTTGTTAAGTGCCCTTACACCATTGACTTTGTGTGAACCTGTCTGTGGATTCACTGCGCGGTCAATTTGTCACTGACAATGATGCATGGGCATGTTGTGCCCAAAAGCCACACATTGGCAGACGTTCAGTAATTTAGTCTCAGATGACGGAGACGCCGTGGAAACTCCATCATCGCATATTCCTCACGGAAATTATTGCTTGGGAAATTATTCAGCTCTTCTGGTAACGTTGCAGAAATCTTCATTTCACTTGGAGACTTCAGAGAATTTCGGTGGAATTAAGCAAAGGAATCACTTGAGAAAAATATTAGCGCCAGTATTTTGTTTTTTATGCAGAGTGCAAAATCGTTTAGTTTGCATTTGGCTCTGAAGTTTTGAGTGAATAAGCAATGGGCTTCTCTGTACACCTGCAGTTAATGGAGAACTTGAAGTTATTTCTGTAATGACAAGATTTGTTTTTAAAAATGTGTTTGGGGTTTGGATGTAGGCTGATTGGCTTTGTAGTCAAGATTGAAGTCAAGTCAAAGAGCCCCTGCCTGAAACATCGATTTTCCTGCTTCTTGGATGCTGCCTGGCCTGCTGTGCTTTGCCGGCATTCCTCGAATCTTGACTTGAATCTCCAGCATCTGCAGTCCTCACCTTCTCCTGAATGGTTTTGTACACGAGTGAACGTTTGTTTACTTTTGACGCTTGCAGCACAGCATGGAAATAATGTAGCCTTAAAGATTATTTGTAGAGTTCTGGAATTTTCGATTGAAGAAGAAAGAAGTAATGGAGAAAGCATTAATTTCACATCAATTATATTTGTAATTTATTTTAGGTCCTCTATGACCCTGGAACTAAGTGGATGTGTCGATCTGTGCTCATGTGAAAGATATGCGAGTTTTAATAACTTAGACTGCCTAGGAATGAAAATTCCTGTGTGGGTCCCATACAGAAGTGTTGGGACAAAGAAAAGCTCTGAAGCGATTGTTTAAAGCAGAATACATTGACACTCAGGTATACCTTAGCCCCAGGAAGACATTTGCTATAGTGTCAGTTTAGAAATGGCAGTCACAAATCATTTAGCCAAATGATAGATACAGGGATTCTGATGTGAATATTACACAAAGAACAAAGACAATTTCCAGCCCAGAACAAGGCCCTTCGGCCCTCCAAGCCTGAGCCGATCCAAATGTACTGTCTAAACCTGTTGGTCAATTCCTCAGCATTTGTACCCCTCTGCTCCCCACCTACTCATGAATTTGTCCAGACGCATCTAAAACGAATCTGCCATGCCTGCCTCTACCACCTCTGCTGGCAACGCGTTCCAAACGCCCACCACCCTCTTTGTGAAGTACTTGCCAAATGTATTTCCCTTAAACTTTCCACATCGCACCTTGAAAGCGTGATCTCTCGTTATTGAATCCATCACCCTGGGAAAAAGCTTGTCTCTATCCACCTTGTCTACACCCTTCATGATTTTGTAAACCTCAGTCAGGTCCCCCCTCAATCTCCTTTTTTTTTCCAGTGAAAATAAACCTAACCTACTCAACCTCTCTTCATGGCTAGCACCTTCTACACCAGGCAACATCCTCGTAAACCTTCTCTGCACCCTCTCCAAAGCTTCCACATCCTTTTGGTAATGTGGCGCCCAGAACTGTACACAGTATATTAAATACAGCCGAACCAATGTCTTGGATAATTCTAACATGACTTGTCAGTGCTTATATTCAATACTCCGTCCAATGAAGGCAAGTATACTATATGCCTTCTTGACCAATCTATCCAACTCTGCAGCAACCTTCAGGATACAATGGACCTGCATTCCCAGATATCTCTGCCCATCTACTTTTCGCAAAACTCTTCCTTTCATTGTATGATTTGCTCTAGAATTAGACTTGCCAAATGCATCACCTCACATTTGTCTGGATTGAAAGCCATCTGCCACCTTTCTGCCCAACTCTCCAGTCTATCTATATCCTCCTGCATTTTCTGACAGTCCCTTATGCTTTCTACTACTCCACCAATCTTTGTGTCATCTGCAAACTTGCTGATCATAACAACAGTGCCCTCATCTAGATCATTTATGTATATTACAAACAACAGTGGACGGCACGGTGGCACAGTGGTGAGCACTGCTGCCTCACAGCGCCAGAGACCCGGGTTCATAATCCCGCCCCAGGCAACAGTCTGTGTGGAGTTTGCACATTCTTGCAGTGTCTGCGTCGGTTTCCTCATGGTGCTCCGGTTTCCTCCCACAGTCCAAAAATGTGCAGGTTAGCTGAATTGGCCACGCTAAATTGCCCATAGCATTACGTGAAGGGGTACACGTAATGGGTCTGGGTGCGTTGCTCTTCGGAGGATCGGTGTGGACTTGTTGGGCTGAAGGGCCTGTTTCCCACACTGTAAATAATCTACAATGTCTTCAGTACTGACCCCTGTGGAACACCACGGGTCACGTTTTACATTCCGAAAAACACCCTTCAACTGCTACTCTCAGTCTCCTGTTGCTCAACCAGTTATTTCCTCACCTCGCTAGAACACCCTGCACACCACGTGACTTCACTTTCTCCATTTGTCTACAATGGGGAACCTTATCAAACGCCTGACTAAAGTCCATTATATGATATCAGCAGCCCGTCCTTCATTTAACAACTTGGTGACTTCCTCAATGAACTCTATTAAGTTGATAAAGCACGATCACCCCGCACAAAACCATGTTGCCTGTCACTGACAAGCTCATTCTTTGCTAAATATAAATAGAACCTATCTCTCAGTAAACTCTCCAGCATCTTCCCCACCACCGACATCAGGCTCACTTCTCTGTAGTTACCCGAAATATCCCTACCACCCTTCTTGTGCAGGGGGAACAACATGAGCAACCCTCCAGTCCTCCATCACCTGTATTTCAGCATGCCCCAAAGATATCTGTCAGGGCTCCAACTATTTCCTCTCTCGCCTCCCTCAGCAATGTGGGATAGATCCCATCCTGTCCTTGCGAATTGTCCACATTAATAACCTCTAGCCTACCCAACACATCTTCCCTACTTATGCCAACGTGATCCAGACTAATCAAACTTCTATCTGCAATCTCAAGATTCATCATGTTCCTCTCCTCAGTGAACACTGATGCAGAGCAATCATTCAGAATCTCATCCATTCTCTCAGGTTTGGCACACAGCCTTCCTTCATTATCTTATAGTTGACCAACCCTTGCTTCTTATATAAGAATAAGATACTTTGGGATTGTCCCTAATTCTGCTTGCTAAAGCTATTTCATGACCCCTAATACCCTTGATGGTTTAAGACTTGTCCTACTCTTCCGACATTCCGCCAGGGCCCGTTCTGTTCTTAACTGCCTCGACCTTACGTACGCTTCCCTTTTCCTCTTGGCGAGTTGTACAATTTCTCCTCTCATCCGTGGTTCACGAATCGTGTCCTTCCTATACGTTGCTTTACCACGGGACATAGTTATCCTGCATTGCCCTTAACCTAAGTCTACGGTGTAATTTGGCATGGCCAACCAACCTATCCTGCACATTTTTGGATTGTGGGAGGAAACCGGAGCACCCAGAGGAAACCCACGCAGAGACTTGGAGAATGTGCAAACTCCACACAGTCAATTGTCTGAGGAGGGAATTGAAGCCAGGTCTCTGGCGCTGTGAGGCAGTAGTGCTAACCGCTGTGCCACAGTGCCGCCCATTATGGGGATTGTTTTCTTTGGAACGGCACTGGGAGTCGTGTTATGTAGAATAGATAAAAATCGTGTCCTTTTGATTCATTGATACATGGTTTTGAGATTAAAGAGAGTTATGAAATATACTGCGTGTTCATTGCCATTGACTCTGTGTTATAGGTGCGAAGTTTGGTTTATTCTAGTTTGTCGTCATTTCTTTTGGAATAAACTTCTGTTTTGATTAGGAAACAATATTTGCAGCATTGTGTGATTACTGTCAATAAGAAATCACTTTGTTAAATTAAAACAAATAAGGTCATCATCCATCAAGTTGGATTTCTGACGAGGATCTGGCGTGTTCTGCAATTAATCAGCTTGTGCTGGAATAGAAGTGAGGCGATTAAACACTAGACTAACTCCCGAGGAACTGATAGACTAATCCCACTCTTCAAATACATTGCGCCCCAACGACATTCGCCCAGATCGATTATATGCCCCAGACACTGACCAGGTAAGCACAATGAGATGTAATTCCATATTACCCCTCTCAAAGTTACTACTCTCTCACTCAGCACCAGATCCAATGCAAAACCAACCTATCCTGCACATTTTTGGATTGTGGGAGGAAACCGGAGCACCCAGAGGAAACCCACGCAGAGACTTGGAGAATGTGCAAACTCCACACAGTCAGTTGTCAGAGGAGGGAATTGAAGCCAGGTCTCTGGCGCTGTGAGGCAGTAGTGCTAACCGCTGTGCCACAGTGCCGCCCATTATGGGAATTGTTTTCTTTGGAACGGCACTGGGAGTCGTGTTATGTAGAATAGATAAAAATCGTGTCCTTTTGATTCATTGATACATGGTTTTGAGATTAAAGAGAGTTATGAAATATACTGCGTGTTCATTGCCTTTGACTCTATGTTATAGGTGCGAAGTTTGGTTTATTCTAGTTTGTCGTCATTTCTTTTGGAATAAAATTCCCTCAGCCCCTGCCAGATCTATAACAGTGGAACTACATGAGACACTGGCTGGCTCACACAAACGCGGATTAGTTCAAATTACTGGTCATCACCGAGGAGTAATTGATAATTGCAGATGCTAGAGATCAGAGTCGAGAGTCTGATGCTGGAAAGGCACAGAAAATCAGGCAGTATCCGATGAGCAGTAGAATCCACATATCGGACATGAACCCTTCATTGGATTATCGATTTAAAGGTTAATTGCCTCTGACATGACATAACATAATAGAGAGTCAACGAGATGTGATTTTTGTATCATATCATATTGTCCAACGGATTGGACCTGCTCGATTCACTAATTGCAGTAGTAATCTGCCTGTTCTGTTTTGTATTGTGTAGTTTATTCATGAAATATCAACAAGCACATTCCAAAACGATTTGAGTCAGCTATAGCAGAGAATACAGTAAAAGGTCACATCACCCTATTTGCACTTCCATTATTTGGTGACTGAATGTCAGCCAAATTAGAACAGTTGTTAAACTTGACAAGGAATAGATCACTTTCAAAAACAAACTGTGTGGGATTCAATGAGTTAACAGATCCTTAGTTTATCATCGCAGAGATAAGTCAGATCGTGGTTTGCACCTTTAATGATGAAACAAACCATTCCCAGCTCTGTTAGCAAAGTCCGCCAGACAATTACATCTTCTCAAGTGCAACAACTCATGTTTTTGTAATATAGTGACCAGACGATTCGAGGTAATCCTATTTCGAGGACGGGAAAAAGATTGTGGCTGTGAGAGATGCTCCAATATTTGGGGTATTTTAGGTGTCAGCGCAGACTTCCACAAATTTCGGGAATAGTAATTATTATTTTATGAGCTGTTGCATTGTTTTGGAAATTTAGGGAAAAAAGATCAAAGCAAAACAATGCAAATAAAGGAGGAGCTTGTGTGGGAGAGTTCACAGCATAGGAGTAGGAAAATTTATGATTTTTAAGTGTTGTCTTGCTTAGTCTTTTTATGTAAATCTACAATATTGAGTAGCGTGGTTTCTTTTTGGTTATAGACTTGATTGAGATCTGTCACTTGATTAAAATGTAAAACTATAAAGCATAGGCACTGCATTAGCCGTGATCACATTCTTTTAGAGCTGTAAGGCTGTGGTGTCTTCTGGGCGTGTAGATTATTAGGGTGCGAAGATGGCCTTTAGTGAAGTGATGTCCTCTACCTGTTAGATGTGGGAGATAAGGGAGAGCTTCCAAGTTCTGATGATTATGTCTCCAGTAAATATGCTTGATTGCAAAACCGATCATATCGCATGGATTGGTTGGAGCAGCATTTGGAGACAATGAGGAATTTTCAGGAACTCGGGGGTTTGATGGATGGCAGCTATAGGAGCGAGTGAACAAAAGCTGACACGATCAAGCAGATGTGTTATCGCTAGGAAAGGCAGGAGAGGAGTATAGTTAGCGCAGGAGTCTACTGTGGCCATGTGTATTTTAACCAGATATGCTGTTTAGGAAAATGTAGCGAGTGATGGACACTACGGGGAATGTAGCGCTGACAGCCAAGTTTCTGGTACAAATGAGCCTTGCTCACACTCTGTTCATTGACACAATTAGCTGCATCCATGTTGCATTGTCTTCAAGGATCACTTCTGTCCATCTTACCGACTGTTCCTCATTCCCAATATAATTGTAATTGAACGTCACACAAATTCCCTCTCCTCACACCTACCCTTTCACGCGTGCCTTCTTTTTTTCAAGTCCAACAGTGTGGACTGACGTAATACCCATCGACTGTTCTTGCCCACTTGAGAGGGGATGAATGGACTTCTGCTGATCCCCTTTCCCATTTCAAAAATGGGTGAAATTGCCTCCACCAATTCCTCTGTTACAGTTTCAAGAATGGGTTTTGTTTTTCTTCATTCGGGGATAAGGGCATTGCTGGCTAGCATCAGTATTTATCACTCATCCCCAATTGCTTCGAGGGCAGGTCAGTGTCAACAACATTGTTATACGTCTGGAGTCACACGTAGTAGTGAACAGGAAAGGATGGCAGTTCCCCTCTCTGAACCGGTCATCATGAGCCTCTTTAATTCCAGACTTTATGGAATTCAAATGACGCCATCTGCTGTGTGTCTGTGTCCGCAGAACATGACCTGGGTCTGTGGATTGACAGTCCAGTGATAGTTCCACTGGGCCATTGCCTCCAACTTCTGAATGACCTCCTCCTGTGCAACAAGCTAGAGAAGGGGCTGAACAAACCCAAAGGAACTGCAGACTCTGTATATCAGAAACACAAACAGAAATTGATGTTCATTCAACAAATTCATTATCTGCATCAATCTTCGATCTCACCCCAGTCAGACATCCTGACAACCCAGACCATCACGTGAGCCAAACTGCCATCGATGGACTCCATTGGAACCCTGCCACCTCGGTAATGATACCCAACAAATTCTTCCGTCAGGCAGAAGGTACAGAAACCTGACCATATACAAACAGGTTCAGGAACATCTTCTGCCCAGACGTTATTAGACTATTGAATGGACTCTCTTGACTCAAGTTATGCTGATTTTTCGAACGCTGACCTCTCTTGTACGCCCTGCGCAATGTAACCTGCATGCCTCTGTCAACATCTTTTGTTCTGCACATCATTGCTTCGTGTGATCTCCCTGGACTGCTCATAAACAAAGCTTTTCAGTGCATTTCCGTACATGCCACAATAAATCAATCAAGTTGAATCAATTCAAACTCATCCATGCCGATCAGATATACTAAATTGTCTCATTTGACCTACGTCCCTCCAACAACTCTTGCTGTTCATATACCCACAGGGACTGTACAAAGGAGAAGGTGAACACTACACCAGAAATGATGGGGAGCAGAGGTGATAGGCCCTTCACTGACTTTTTGTTATTTGCATTCTTTTAATCAAATGAGCTTCGAGCTGTGAACTGGGAACTGTTTGCTGAGAGTAACTTGTGGCCTTTGGTACAGCTTGTGGGTAAAATAACAGACCAATCTTTTTTTTTTGTTTGTGGAGTCAGGCCTTGGGACGAATCGTCCGATCAGTCTGGATTAAAAGGGTTTCTCCTGACACCACGACCACCGGGAAGAACATTCTGAAGATCAGCAAATCCCTTTTTGCCAGTCGATATGATATGAAGTGCACAGATAGCGCGGCCGCACAGTTGTTCCCGTCCTGTATCGCAGAGGTCTTAGACAACAGCATACGGGAGAGTCTGACTCAGCCGTTACCTCTGGAGAAGCTGACCAACACCCTTAAGTCCTTAGGAAAGCGTACAACTTCCTGAAGTGATGGCTGCCCATCTGAATTGTTTTCACCTCTGTGGCACTTGATTGGCCTGGACCTCTGGAAGTGGATAACTGTATGCTTTGAACAGGTCGCCTGTGTGAATACAACAGGAAAGTTATCATCCCTCTTTTCTACAGTTTGAAGGGGCACGGGGAGGATTGATGACCGGTTTCACGGCAAAATTTAATTTACAGAATCCTGCCTGAGATTATCGCCAACTACGTCAGGTCTGCTGTGGGATCAATGATTCACCCCGACAAAGCCTGTGATGTACTTGGCAGAACAATGTCTCAGTGTCTCGCACTCCTCAGCGATGTAATTGTCTATGTGTGAGACAGTGAGGTTGGCAATCTACCTGGGCAGCCTGGACTAGGAAAAGGCCATTTACAGGGAATTGTATACAAACTCGTGGGATGTACTCTCCAAAATTGGATTTTGCAACGAAACCTGCAATTGGATGTGACAGCTCTCCATCACCAGCGTTAGTGCAGTCTGAGTAAACGGGTGGGAATCAGAAAGTTTCCCGAACAGTCCTGGAATCAGGCAGCGCCACCCATTGTCGCGTTTTCCTGTTTGATTATTGTCGGAGAGGTGACTGAATTAGTGTTGTGATTGATTAAGATGTTTCATACTTCTTAGCCATTGCCTATCCACTGAGAACTCAGTCCACGTTTGCTCATTTATGCATCGATTACCTGTTGTTCTTTTTAGTTAACTTCAGGGTTCTGAGTTTCAAATTAAATTTCTTCATTCTCCAACTTATTAAACAATTTGAGCATTTTATGGGCATTCTTCCAAATACAACAATATTGTGACATAATGCTGTCTCATTGTTTTCGTAAGTTTTGGAAATATATAACAGATTGCTGCATGCTTACATCTGTGCTCCTGTGTCAATCCAATGCTGTGAGAGGTAATAAATTAGTCCTTTCAATGTGCATTCTGGCTTTAGGTTCTTGGGCGGTCGTGAATTGTTCAAAATATTGATGTATTCTTGCAGTCTATTTCAGAACAAATACCACGTACATCATCATAAAGACAAAGTAAAATAAAAAAACCTTTCGATAGAAACTATGTTATTGAGCATCTCCCGAAAATGAAAAAGAAACGAGCTGGAAATAACTCTGTCCCTAGATCTGTGAGGTAGGGGAGGGAAGTTTGATCCTGAAGACCAGAATTCAGACGCATATCATCTTGACAGAGCCAGAGTGTGATTCTGTTGCTTTTCTCTTTCACTCACAGATTGTCTACTTCCAGCTTCATTTCCCTTCTAAATGAGGTTGATTCCAGATTCCCAATCCTCTGACAGGTCTGATTAAATATTCTCCAACAACAGTCGTATATCTCCCCAGCTGGGTAGCAAACCCCATCCAAGTAAAACAAAGCAATCACAATATATTCAGGTCGCCCCAGCCTGAGAAATATTTCCAATGGCAGAGATGCCCAAAGCCCTTCCTCATGGAACCAGTATTTCCAGCCACACCTTCTTCGGCCTAATGAGCACTCGGAGTCACCCATGGACCAGCTTTTCATTTTCTTGCCCGATTGGTATTCCGTATTTTTAGAAACTCATTGTTTTTTTTTTCCTGGTAATGATTGTCATGAGGTCGGGTAGCTGGATTATACTGGATATAAAATCCCTGACTGGGGCCATTTGTCTCTGTCAGTCAGGGATACCAGGCTGATTCTGAAGAGTAAAGGTCAGGGATACTGAGATGCTGAGTACCTGACTCAGTGACAGGCTTCCGTCAAAGGCTCTTCCTTTGTAAATAAAGAGTAATTAATGGTAGGATGCAAGATTCTGAAGGATTGACTCCAATGTGGACGAGGAACTCCTCATTTTCCACACTTTCCCTGTCCCTGCCCCACTCGCAGTCCACCCCACCCCAAAAATGTGCTGAAGGTGTTAGGTGATATTGTCGCCCCTCGGCACTTTTGAGACAATATACCATCCTGGACTCTGTCAAGTCAGGACGGATGATTCTGAAAGAGTCAATTAATTTAGCTTTGAACACTGCTGCAACTTGATGTTAGCACGGCACCAAACTGACTTTATAAGTGGGGAAAAAACGAAAAATGCCATCCAGGTTTTGCGTCCATGTCTATTGGAGTGCAGCATCGATTGACCAGAATGATAACTGAACTAAAAGGGATCAATATGAGGGACCGAGATGACGCAAACCCAGGATGTAATTCCTCAAATTTGAAAGGGTCGGAGAAGAGTAAAGGTTTCGAGAGAATAATAGAAACTATTGGCACTGAATGGAACGGATTGATTCCTGTTGCCTCATGATTTACGACAGGGATAAGCATCGAAAAGTTATTGGTGGCCTGAAATCTTTCAAGATTGAAATGGTTGAAGAATTCTTCACATTTCTCGACATTATATTGCACAGACTATTTTTGTGCTCATTCGCTCACTGAACCTGCCCTTCCCTTTCTCAGTCTTCCTCTCTCCTCCTCTACTGTCCACCTACCATTATGTTATCACCAACGTAACACATGATCCTATCACCTCAGTCTTGGAGACAGATTATGAATGGCTGTGACACGAGGAATGATAATTGCGGTACTCACTAATATCAGCTGAAGAACATGAATATGACAGATTTATTCCTGCTCTCTGTTTTCTGTACTTTATCAGTCCTCACAGCAATTCCCAATTCCCCATCACTGCAGGGCTCATTGACAACATTGACTCCTGCTCAAACATTTCCAGAATTTGAAATTTCTGCATCCTTGAGTGTGCAAATGCCTCCCTAGCCTCATTCCTACATCTCACTTGAAACAGTTCCAATCCACCATCAGTCAGATGTTTGAAGTTTCGTCTCTATACATGCTCAGTACACTGCAGGGAAGAGAGAATGACTCAGGCCCATGTGATTCTGCACAGGTCAGGTGTGTCTCAGAGTCAGTTCTGCAAAATGTCCAGGACATTCGTATCCCAGTAGAAGGATGTTTATTGATAGGAGTTTGTATAGCCTTTGAGGGCAATTTTCAGTGATTATTTTATTGATTTCAATGACTGCCTGCCCTGGAGAAGTTATATTTGATTCAGACGCTGTATCGGTGGAGCGGAGAAATTCGATCACGATGTTTGATTTATTAAAACATGCAATGTGTCGTCTCCATTAACCAACTATCATCCTTTCACAGAGCAGCCGCTGATAACCAGGGAAGCCACATCCCAGTGTTGAGGAGAACACTTCTCAGAGAGAGACACTCAACAACCGGAAAGGCAAGGGAAGGATGACATTGAAGTCAAATGAGATTTCAGAGATGGTGTTGGGGTGTCAATGCTGGTGAACAGGTTGGCACAGTGGCTCAGTGCTTACCTCTGGTGCCTCACAGGGACAGTGGGTGGGTCTGGGTCGGATAGTCTTTGCAGGGTCGGTGTTGACTCGATGGGCCAATTGGCCCACTTACACATTGGAAGGATTCTATGATTTTCTTCAATATGCATTTTCCAATGTTTGCTATCGTCCAATTGAGATTTGCATCATCCAATAAACATCAGTTCTAAAAATGCTCAGTGACAACTGAGAGTTTAATCACGGCTGTCACCTGTTTGTTCAGTTTTGTAAATGAATTAATTGAACCATATTGTAATGCAACAGCCCCCCAGACGATGCCAGCAGAAATAAATGAAAGGCTTTGAGATTATATCACCCCGGCATTGAGTAAAGAGAACTTGACATCACAAAGTGATTGAGGAAGAAAATGACGTTTTCAATTTATGTTGTATGGAAAATCTTTGTTACGACCCTTCCGTTTGTAACAATTCCTGGTAAGTGCCTTGCACCTATAAGTTTGTGTGAATATGTCTGAGGATTCTCTGCGGGTATTCTCTGCCACTGACAATGATACCTGGCCATATTGTGCCCAGACGTCACACAGTGGCAGACAATCAGTAATTAAGTCTCTGATTACAGGGACCCCGTGAAATCCACCTCATCGCAGATTCCGCAGGAATTGCTTGGAAAATTATTCCTCTCTTCTGGGAACCATCCAGAAATCCCCATTTCAATCGAAGACTATAAAGATTTTCGGTGGAATTAATAAAATGAATCACTTTGTAAAACTGGAGGCCGTGGTATTTTTATGATTTGGAAATGCCGGCGTTGGACTGTGGTGTACAAAGTTGAAAATCACACAACACCAGGTTATAGTCCAACAGGTTTAATGGGAAGCACACGAGCTTTCGGAGCGACGCTCCTTCATCAGGTGATAGTGGAGGGCTCGATCGTAACACAGAATTTATAGCAAAAATTTGCAGTGTGATGTAACTAAAATACATTGAAAAATTGATTGTCTGTTAAGCCTTTCATCTGTTAGAATACAGTAATAGTTTCACTTCTTCATGTGTAAATCACAAAACCTTTTTTTTAAAGTTGCATATTCGGGTTAGCTGTTTACAATGGTGATAGCGAGACAATATGTTGAAGGTGTTAGCCCCCTGTGTTCTCTGTCTATGACCTGATGTTTAGATTGATTCTAATCGAAAAAGTGATATAACAGAGTTTTACATAAATTCATGCTGTTTTTGAACTCAGAGTTCTACATGAATGTATGCAGTTTTTGAGCAAAGTGCAATGTAACTCTGCAAGTACAACTTCACACAACAAAATATATGTGTGCATGTGGGTCTTTGTCTGTCTGTGTGTGTGTCTGTCTGGGGTGGGGTTTGTGAGTGTGAGAAAATGTGTGTGTGTGCGTGTGTCGTGAATGCAGAGTGTCTTAAGTCTGTGACGGGGTGAATGTATGAGTGTGGGAGTGTTTGTGTCTATTAGGGTGTGTGTGGGTGTCTGTGTGCGCGTCTTGTGTACCTGTGGCCGTGTGTATGTGAGAGTGTGTGGGTGTAGGAATATCTGTGTGTGTGTGTAGTGCAATGGTGATCACCTTGAATGTGACATGAGCCCAAGGTCCCGGTTGAGGCCCTCCCTATGGGTACAGAACTTAGCAAGCAGCCTCTCCTCGGCCACTTTTCTTTGCTGCATGTCCCGAAGTCCAACTTGGAGGATGGTCACCCGAAGGTCCGAGGTTGAATGTCCTGGACCACTGAAGTGTTCCCCAACTGGGAGGGAATCCTCCTGTCTGTTGATTGTTGTGCAGTGCCCATTCATCCGTTGTCTTAGCCTTTGCTCGGTTTCCCGAATGTTCCATGTCTCCGGGCATCTTTGCCTGCAACGTATAAGATAGACAATGTTGGCTGAGTCACATGAATACCTGCCATGTACAAGGTGGGAGGTGTTCCCATGCGTAACAGTGGTATCCGTGTCGACACTCTGACACGTCTTGCAGCATCCACCGTGACAAGGTTGTATGGAGTTGTCCTGAGAGCCAGGCAGTTTGCTCCGAACAATGATCTGTTTGAAGTTTGGTGGTTGTTTAAAGACAAGTAGTGGAGGTGTGGGGAAGGTCTTGGTGAGGTGCTCATCCTCATTCCCAGGGGCTGAAAAATTACGCCATGTTCTTCGTGACCTGCAACACATTATCAATGAGAATGAGCACCTCACCAAGAATTTCCGCACACCTCCACTACTTGTGTTTAAACGGTGTGACGCTCGAGCCCTCCAGTATCACCTGATGAAGGAGCGTCGCTCCGAATGCTAGTGTGCTTCCAATTAAACCTGTTGGACGATAACCTGGTGTTTTGTGATTTTTAACGTGGTATTTTTATGTCGAGTTTGCAAAATCAGTTAGTTTGCATGTTGTTCTGATTTGTTTAGTGAATAAGCAGTAGGCTTCTCTGTGCATCTGAAGTTGAAGTTATTTCTGCAATAACATAAAATTGTTTTAAAAATTGCGTTTGAGGTTTGGCTTTCGGCTAAATGGCTTTGTGCATGAGTGAACCTGTGTTTCTTTTTGATGATTGCAACCCAGCATGGAGTCTGAAAGATTTGTTGAAGCGTTCTGGAATAAGCGATGGAGGAAGACACACTTAACTGAGAAAGATTTGCTTTCACTGATATCATTTTTGTCATTTATTTTAGTTCAGTCAGACTCTGGAAATGATTGGATGTGTAGATCTATGCTCATGCGAAGGAAATGAGAGTTTCAGTAAATTACATTGCCTTCGAATGAAAATGTTGTGTTGGTCCCAGACAGAAGTGTTGGGACAAGAAAAATCTCTGAAGCGATGGTTTAAAGCTGAGTACATTGACTCACAGACAGGGGGCTTCTATCGTGGTTTGTGCCTTTAATGATGAAACAAATATTTCTGAGAACGGTTAGCATTAGCCGTCAAATAATAATCGTATCTTCTCAGGTGCAACAACTCATGACTTTTGTCCTGTAGTGACCAGCCGATTCTGGGTAACTCTATGTGGAGGACGGGCAAAGATTGCAGCTGTAAGAGCTGCTCCATTTTTTGCGGGATCTTCGGTGGCAGAGCTGATTTCCATTATCTCTAGGAAGAGTAATTATTATTTTTAAGCTATTGCATTGTTTTCGAAATTTGGGAAAAAGAAAGACCGAAGCAACGACATTTTAAAAAGGAGGGAGAAAGACAAACTTAGAGATCACATGGTCAGCGAAAGAGAGAGACAGAGAAACCTGCACTGCTGTCTGACACAGCAGTGAAGTGCTGGAAAAGGACAGCATGTCAGACAACATCCGAGAAGCAAGAAAATAGAAGTTGTGGGCAAAAACCATTCATCAGGAATGTCCGAAACGTCGATTTTCCTGCTTCGCAAATGCTGCCTGACCTGCTGCGCTTTCCAACACTGCACATTTCTCTCCAAACCTCCAAAATCTGCAGTCCTCACTTTTGCCACTGCAGTGAATCAGCACAGCTTCTCCCTTTGAGTTTAGATCTCATGTATTTCTGGGGATCAGAGTGCATCTAGAAAAATCCAACAACGCGAAAATCACAGGAGGAACCTGTGTGGGCGAATTCGTAGCACAGGCTTTTAATGTAATCTTGCTGACGTTTTTGTGTAAATCTACCAAAGTGAGCAGAGTTAGTTGTTTTTGGTTTTACGTTTTATTCAGGTCTGTCTCTTGACGAAAATGTGAAAATAAAAAGCACAGGCAAAAAGTTAGCCTGGAGCTGTGCCTTTAGGCGCAGTAAGACGGTGATAATTTCTGGGTCTGCAGATTGCTCAGCCGCAATGGTGGCCTTTAGTAGAGTAATATAATCTTCCTGTCGGATGTGGGATTTTCTGGACAGTTTCCATGTTACTGATGATTAGGATCTACTGTAAGTGTGTTCAGTTTTGAACCCCATCAGATCGCATGGACTGGATTGGAGCAGCAGCTTGACGCAATGAGGAATTTGTCGGAGGTCGGGGTGTGATGGATAGCACTTATAGGAAGAGAGAATAATCACAGATACAATCAGTTTGAGGGGTTACCACCAGGAAAGGTAGGAAAGGAAGGCACGTAGTGCAGGAGTCTCCGTTGGCTACACCCATTTTAAACAAGTGTGCTCTTGTGTAAAATATAGGGGGTGATAGACTGTTAGGGGAATGCAACACGAACAGCCACGTTTCTGGTACCAAGTCTGGCTCTAATGTAACAAGCATTACGTCAGTTCCCAAACGATCAGTTCTGGTAGTCAAAGGCTCAGATAGATATTTCTGCGGCCAAGAGCGAGAAATAAATTTGGAGTGCTCTCTTGCTGCTGCAAGGATTAAGGATCTCTTGGAGAAGGTGCCGAATATTCTCAAAGGGGGATGGCACCAGCAGGAGGTCATTATGCACATTGGAACTAACGACATAGGAAGGAAATAAAGATGAAATTCTGAAGAGAGAATATAAGAAGTTAGGCAGCAAGTTCAAAGGAGGTCCTTGAGCGTAGTCATACCTGCATAATTCTCAGTGACACAAGATAGTGAGCGTAGGACCAGGGGGATAGAGCTGATGAATGTGTGGCAGAGGTACTGGTGCAGGGGACAAGGGTTCACACTTTGCTCTCGCTGGAACCTGTGGGAGAAATGACTTGTACAAGGAGGACGGATTGAATCTCAATAAGAAGGGGACGAATATACTAGCAGGGAGATTTGCTAGAGCTGCTCAGATGGAATTAAACTAATAAGGTCGGGGTGTGGTGGGGGCGGGAAACCAGTGGACTGGGTGGGACCCAGGGAGATAGTGAGAATAATGTCAGTATGAGACTGGTACATTTGGGAAAAGGATTCGGTCAAACAGTCAGGGCAGGCAGGAACAAAGCAGAGAACGAGTTAGGACTGATCAATTAAACTGAATTTATTTCAGTACAAGATTTCAAACAAGCGAGGCAGACGAACTTAGGGAATGGTTAGAAAAATGGGATTTAGAAATCATAGCAATTGTGGAGATGTGGCTTAGGGTGGGCAGGACTGGCAGCTTCATGCTGCAGAATACAAAGGCTGTGGGAAGGAAAGAAAGGGGGAGCAAGAGAAGAGGAGAAGTTGTGTATTTGATAAGGAATGGTATGACGGCTGTACTTACAGGATGTTCCTCTGAATAAGTACAGGGAAGTCTTGTGGGTTGAACTGAGAAATAAGAAAGGAATGATCACCTAATTAGGATTGTATTATGGACACATTCCCCACCGTCAGCGGGAATTTGTAGGGAAACTTTGTAAGGCAATCTCTGATCTCTGTAAGAACAATAGAGTGGAAATGGTAGGGAATTTTAACTTTCCAAACAGAGACTGAAACGTCCGTTGTGTTAAGGGTTTAGATAGAGAGGATTTGGTAAGTGTGTGCAAGAACATTTTCTGATTCAGTATGTGAATGGGCCTACTAGAGAAGGCACAAAACATAGGAAATAAGGCAGGGCAAGTGACTGAGTTGTGAGTTGGGGAGCACTTTGGAGCCAGCGACCATAATTCTCTTAATTTTAGTACACTGATGGAAAATGCTAGACCGGAGCTAAAAGTTGAAATTACATAAAAGCCAATTTCAATGGTACCAGGTAAGAACTTTCAAAGGTTGTCTGGGGACAGATGTTCTGAGGTAAAGGGACAGGGGAGAATGGGAAACCTTAAACATGAGACAACGAGTGTCCAGAGACAGTAACTTCCTGTTCGTATGAAATGCAAGGCTGCTAAGTGTAGGGAATGCTGGATGACGAAAGAATTTGATGTTTTGGTAAGAGAAGGAATGACACATATTTCAGATATAGATCGCAGAGGTCGAGTGAATACTTAGAAAAGTATAATGATGTATACTTCGGAGGGAAATCAAAAAGGGGACATGAAATGGCTTTTGCAAATAGGTTTGAGGAGAAAACAATGGGGTGTCATAAATATATTAAGGACAAAAGCTTAACTAAAGAGAAAATAGGATCCTGCAGAGATCAGCAAGGTAGCTGATGTGTGGAAATGCTGGGGATGGGGGAAATACCAATTGAGTAGCTTTGCATCATTATTTACTGTGACATGGAAGACATGGAAGTTAGAGAATTTGGGGAAATAGATGGTGATTTCTTGAAAATTGTCCATATTGCAGAAGAGGCGGCGCTGGATGTCTTAAAACGTATAAAAGTGGATAAGTCCCAAGGACCTGATCAGATTTACCCTGGAACTCTTTGGGAAGCTGTGGAAGTGATTGCTAGGCACCTTGCTAAGATATTTGTATAATCAATCGTCACAGGTGAGATGCCAGAAGATTGGAGGTCGACTATCGTGGTGCCACTATTTAAGAAAGGTAGTAAGGAAAAGCCAGGGATCTATAGACTGGTGAATCTGATATTGATGGTGGGGATGTTATTGGAGGGAATCCTCTGGGAGAGAATTTACATGTATTTAATTGGCAATGACTGATTAAAGACAGTCAACATGGCCTTGTGAATAGGAAAATATAACTCACGAACTTGATCTGTTTTTTGAAGAAGTTACGAAGAGGATTGATGACACAGAACGGCGAATGTGATCTATATGGACTTCAGAAAGGCATTCAATCAGTTTCCTCATGGTAGAGTAGTTAGAAAGGTTAGATTGCATTGAAGTAATGGAGACACAACATTTTGAACAGAAGTCCCTTGAAGGTAGAAGACTGAATGTGGTAGTGAAAGGTTGCTTTTCAGATTGGAGGCCTGTGGCCAGGGGTGTGCCTCAAGGATCGGTGCTGAATCCACGGCGTTTCCTCATTCATATACATGCTTTGGATGTGAACATTGGAGATACAGTTAGTAAGTTTGTAGATGCCACCAAAATTAGAGTTGGGTTGGTCAGCCAAAAATGTTTCGCAGGGTACAACTGTTCTTGATAAGATGGGCCAATTGATTGAGGAGTGGCAGATAGATTTTAATTCAGATGAATGTGAGCTGCAACATTTTGGAAAGGCAAATCAGAGCAGGACATGTACAGTTAATGATAAGGTCCTGAAGAATGTTGCTGAAAGAAGAGATTTTGGAGTGCAAGTTCATTGATCCTTGAAAATGATGTCTCAGGTAGATAGGATGGTGAAGAAGACGCTTGGTATACTTTCCTGTATTGTTCAGAGCACTTTGTACTTGAATTGGGAGAGTATGTTGTGTCTGTGCAGGACATTGGTCCGGCCACTTTTGGAATATTGTGTGCATTTCTGGTCTTCCTCCAAAAGGGAGGATGTCTTGAAACTTGAATCGGTTCGGAAAAGATTCATAAGGATGTTGCCTGGATTGGAGTATTTGAGCTATGGGGAAATGCTGAGTAGGTTGGGGCTGTTTTCCCTGGAGTTTCGGAGGCTGAGGGGTGACTTTTAGATGTTTATAAAACCATAAGGAGCATGGACAAGGTAAGTGGAAAGGTTCTATTCCATGAGTTGCGGGAGTCCAAAATTAAAGCGAATAGATTTAGAGTGAGAGGGGAAAAATATTAAAAGGGACCTAAAGGGGAACTTTTTCATGCAAAGGATGGTGCATGTATGGAATGATCTGCTGGAGGACGTGATGGTTGCTGGTATAATTACATTTAAAAATTATCTGGATGGGTAAATGTTTAGAAAGATTTTAGAGGGAGATAGGAGCAAACGAGACTAGATTAATTTAGGATATCTGAATTATAATAACAATTTGGCCTACAAATTGTTTCTGTGTTGTACATCTTCATGACTCCAACTGTGCCCGGTAAGTGAAGAGCAGTTTACCAAATGTTCTAGTGTAGTTGAATATCAACACTTTCAACCTCATTTCCCTGTTAGAAACGAATCCCTGTGTTTTTGGTTGAAATGATAGGAACTTTTGTGGGCAGAAACCTGAGATGATGTTTTGAGTTCAATGACCCATGTTTAGATGAAAATGCTCTGATGAACAGTGATTCCACTAACTCTGTTTCTGACTCCACAGATGCTGCCATACCTGTTGGTTTTTGCCATTTATATCTGATTCTGTTTCATGTTTTAGAAATTCAAAACCCTTTCAGTCATTACATTAAAATGCTTCACACCCAATCTTGCCCCAGAAGTAATTCTTAGAATAATAGAATCCAACGATATCGAAGAGGTCCTTCGTTCCATCCAGTTTGTGCGATAAAAGCTGCACGAAATCTATACCCGCCCAAGCTTCTCGTACTATACATGTAGTCTCAAATACTGTGACGCTTCAAGTGTTCATCCAGGTCGTTTTTGAAGTTTGTGAGGTTTCCTGCTTCCACGACTCTCCTAGGCAATGATTTACCACGCCCTCACCAGTCTCTGGGTGAAAACATCTTGCTCAGACCCCCTCTTAACCTCTTCCCTTTCATCTTAAAAATAATGCTCTCTGCCATCTGTTGATTGCCTGCCCACAATTAATCAAACACAAGATTGAGCTGCTTCAAACAATGTGTCAGGCCATTAAAGATGTCATATTCAAACTCCATATCTGAACACTTCCAGCTGCCCCTGTTAGGTGCAGAGAACTTCTATTGCTCTCTGAACCGAAGCAGAGAATGTTTGATCATTAATTTCTGATTTGCATTTTACCTCCTGTGTCTTTCAGTTAATTTCCTGGTGGTTTTGGTTCTCGCACGGGGAAAATGCGGCCTCTCTAACTGCACAATGCGCTGCCTGATGGCCATGGCAACATCGGATCTCCTGTTTATTCTCACGGAGATTATTCTGTGGCAATTCAAATTCATTTACTACCCAGGGTCTTACCTGAATATCACTCCTGTGTGCTGTGCTGTCTATGCCTTAGCTCGAGCAGCCACAGACTGTTCCGTCTGGTTCACTGTCCTTTTCTCCTTTGAACGTTTTGTGGCCATTTCCTGTCTGAAAGTGAAGAAAAAATATTGGACAGAAAAAGCCTTGGCTGTGGCTGTAGCTGCAACCAGCATTCTACTCTGTTCAAAAAACATTACCTTCTATTTTCGGTTTGAACCTTGGAGGATAATTAACAATGTTCAGTGGTATTGTCGAACAAAGTCAAGTTATTTTACTGATCCCAGGTGGTTGGGGTTTCAGTGGTTCGATATCATTTTAACCCCTTTAATCCCATTCGTGTTAATTCTGTTAATGAACACTTTGACGGTAAGGCACATTTTAGTGGTCAGTCGACTACGCAAGAGCCTGAGGGGTCAGAGGAAGGGAGACAGTCACAAAGATGCAGTGATGGAGAGCCGGAGGAAGTCAGTGATTTCCCTCTTCATCATATCAATCAGCTTCATACTTCTCTGGTTAATGCAGGGTGCTGACGTTGTCTACAATAACATTACAAAAGAGAGTCGTGGGTACTACAGACCAGTCATCGGTGTTGCATACATTGCAGAAATGTTGAAGGATTTCAGCTGCAGCACAAACACATTATTTTATGCAGCGGCTCTGCCCAAGTTCAGAGCGAAGTTCAGGAATGCAGTGCACCAATTGGTCATGTAAATTCATCACTTAATGAATTAGCAAAACAACTGAGAGAGCTCCAGAGGCAGCCGCAGTGTTCCCAGTGCAGGAATTGCAGATATACGGCCAGGATTCCATCAGCACAAGCACATGGATTTGAGTACAACACCCAGTGGAGGATGGGGAGGCCAGTAACAGGTTGGATTACCATTCACGATGCTCAGGAGCATGCTGCTGCCCCTGATTGACTGACGGATGGACACACACGGGAGCACACAATGAGCATCAAGAGGCCATTCAGCCCTTCATTTCTGATCGCTCTGGCAGCCCAGAAAATCGCACTTGATGAAACTGTACCATCAAACCCGCATTTTCTTGTTCACCTGAGCACACCTCCCACATCATCCCTCAAAACATTAGCGATAATATATCTGCATTCCCCTTCAACGATACTGAAGGTTATGACAAAGTGACAGCAGGTCATGGAACAAGAGGTGAATATCCGGGGCAGGGTATGTTGGAAGGAAGTGATGGACAGGCAGTGAGTGAAGGGTTAAGCTGGAACATTTGGTCTTCATGCACTGCCCTGTGGATGTGTGTTAAAGACTGTGGCAGGAGGGGTCTCTGAATTTTCCTTGCAGGGGCGGAGGGGTGAGGGACAGAAACAGTCCATCCTGCACCATGATGACTGACAGCCTCTCTCTGTTCAGCTCACAATAAACACTTCATTAGCACAAGATAAAAGTTATGTGGACCGGTGATCTCCTCATCTGAATGGGTTATTGTTCCATGCACATTTGTATTTGAGTGTGTGTATTGCGTCCACCTTCTCTTTACTTCATTCATAAGGTTATTTCTGTCTCTCCCCCTCTGTCTCTTTCTGTCTGTCTTTGGCTGTTCCTCTCTTCCTCTCTCGTGCTGTCCCCATCTCTCTGCTTCTTGCTCTCTCTCTCTGTCTCACTCTGTATGTGCCCCTGCCTGTATCGTCCATCTCTCTCTCTCTCTCTCTCTCTCGATCTCTCCATCCCTCGCTCTCTCTAGCTATCTGTCTGCCTGTCAGTCTCTCTCTCTTCCTCTGTATCAATCCTTCTCGTCTCTCTGTCTCAAGCACTCTCGATGTCTTTTTCGCACATTGACCATGTCAGACACATGTTGTCTCTGTTCAGCTCATGCTCACTTGCATTGACTCAAATCCCTTCATTCAATGATCTTTCCCCAGACAGTGATTTGCAAAATACGAAGTGTACAGCAACAACCAGAAATACTTTGACACATTACTCTTAATTAGTCGGCTGGAGTTTTATCATCTCTCATCCCTCTCCCTGTGTCTGGGCGGGAAGTGTGTTCATGTATTTCCCTTTCGGTGTGTGAGGGTGTCTGTGTATCTGTGTGTGTGTGTGTGTGGGTGCGGGGGGGGGGGTGCTTAATTGCCTTTGTGGGAATCTCCCTGTTTGTGTTGCGGGTGAGGGGGCTTTATTGCCTTTGTGGGGATCTCCTTGTGTATGTGTGTGTGGAGGGATGGTGCTTCATTGCCTTTGTGAAGATCTCCCTGTGTGTGTGTGTGTGTGTATGTATGTGTGTTGGTGGGGGGTTAGGGGGCTTCTGTGCCTTTGTTGGTGTCTCCCTGTGTGGGGGGGAGGGGGCGTCATTGCAATTCTGAGCATCTCCATGGTGGGGGGCAGGCGGCATCATTGCCTTTGTAGGGATCTCCCTGTGTGTGGGGGGAAAGGGGACTTCATTGCCTTGTTGGGGATCTCCCTGCGTGTGTGTGTGGCGGGGGGGCTTCATTGCCTTTGTGGGGATCACCCTGTGTGTGAGGGGATGAGGTGAGCGTACTTCATTGCCTTTGTGGGGATCTACTTGTGTGCGTGTGTGAGTGGTGTCTTCATTGCCTTTGTGGAGATCTCCCTATGTGTGTGTGTGGAGGGGGGTAGGAGGGCTTCATTGACTTTGTGGAGATCTCTTTGTGTGGGGGGGTCTTCATTGTCTTTGTGGGTATCTCCCTGTGTGTGTGATGGGGGGAGAGTGCTTCATTGCCTTTATGGGGCTGTCCATTTGTGTGTGGATAGGGGGAAGGGGACTTCATTGCCTTTGTGGGGATCTCCCTGTGTATGTTGGAGAGGGGGCTTCTTTGACTTTGTACGAATGTCCCTGTGTGTGTGGTGAGCGGGGCTTCATTGACTTTGTGGGGATCTCACTGTTTGGGGGGATGGGCCTTCATTTCCTTTTGTGGGGTTCTTACTGTATGTGGGGTGAGGGGAGGTGGCTTCATTTCATTTTGTGGGGATCTCCCTGTGTGTGGGGGGTGGTGGGAGGGGGCTTCATTGCCTTTGTAGGGATCTCCCTGAGTGTGTGTTGGGAGAGGACGCTTGATTGCCATTGTGGAGATCTCCCTGTGTGTGTGGTGGGGGGAGGGGGCTTCATTGTCTTTGTGGTGAACTCCCTGTGTATGTGTGTGTGTGTGTGTGTGTGTGTGTGTGCGGTGTGGGTCTTCATTGCCTTTGTGGGGATCTCCCTGTATGCGTGTGTGACCCTCAGTATTTGTTCTTAGACATGTTCCTGAGTGTGACACATTATGACTGTGTTTATGAATGTCAGAGTGAATTTCCTTTTGTGTGTGTTGAGAAGTATTTCGATTCATGCGTACATGTGTTTGGGAGTGATATTCAGTCAGTCTGAGATCGTTTCTGTGAAGGTGGATGTTTTTATGTTGGCGTATGTTACTGTATCTGAGTGATTGCGTATCTGTCTGTGTTTTGCACATATGCATTTGTTGTGTTTGTGCCTGTGTGTATGCTGTTTTTGGGATTGCATTTCAATGACTATGTGGTTTTGTGTGTGTGTATGTTCTCTGAAACGATGTGTGTATGTCTCTGAGTGTCATTACATTATTGTGGGAAAGGGGAGTGTGTTTCTGCCTGGCTGTGCTCTTGTTTAAGCAAGTGAGTATGTTGTTCAGACTCTGTTTGACTGTCTGTCCATAAGTCATGATCTTTCTGTGCCCCCCAGCAGGATCTCTCTGTGTTTGTTTCTGTGTGTCACTCTGTGTCTATCTAGTTGTGGCGATGGTTCCATAACTGTGTTTGAATGTTTTTTTTTGCATATTACAATAAGTTGCTGTCATTCTTGCAGGTTGGTGTGTAATGTCTCTTACTCTGAGTTTGTTTATGTAAGAGTGTGAGGGTGTGGGTGTGATACTGTGCGTGCATTCCTATATCTCAGTATGAATGTATTTCTGTGTGTGTGGATATGCGTGCATTCGGTATGTACATGGGGGTGTTCCTTTCTCTGTGAGTATGTCTGGATGTATGTGTGTGCATGTATGCGTGTGTAGTTTTGTTCAACTCTCTCAGTTTGACTGTATTTCTTTGTGTGGGGACGTTTATCCATTCTGACCATACATGAGTGTGTTCCAATCCGTCTTCGTATGCCTATTTTCATGTGTTTGTGTGTGTGTGTGTGTGTGTATGTGCGCGCGCATGCTCAAGCAATTTGAGTATGTGTGCCCCATTCTTGACTCTGATTGTATTCCTGTGTGTTGTAAGGGTATGGAAATATTTCTTTCGTCTTTGTATAGACTGTGTTGTTCTGCACGTGTGCATGTATGTGAGTTGAATGTGTGCGTGTGTGTGTGCTTTTATTTAACAGTATGTTCCTGTATCTTACTTTGCCTGCATGTCTAGTGTGGATGTGCTTCTGCTTGCATGTTCATGTGTGTATGTGAGAGTGTGGGCGTGTTCCTGTGTCCCTCTAGGTGTGGTTCTGTCTCAGTCTGATCATGAGACTCCCTCTCCTGAAAAAGGACATGTGAACCCTATGGCAGGTCACTGTGCCCATATTGCTCTCAAATGTGCATTTCGACAACCTGGAAAAAATCAAAATATCAATATATGTACCTCCTGCACCCTGATTGCGGAACTGTTACGTCAGTTCAAGGACCTAAGACCAATTAAAAAAAATGACAGGGAAATATTCAATGAAAGGCAGGATTCCAGCTGTTTCTTCCAGGTTTTACCAAGGAACCGATATATACACTTTTTCCATGTTGGAGCTTTTTTGTGTCCGTCCATAAATGTTATCATAGACGGGATCACTCCGCTAGACAATGTAGCAGCTGAATAGGGCCATTCAACCCATCGCGTCTGCTCTGTCATTTGATCATGAATGATCTGTTTCTCAATTCTATTCTCCGGCCATCTCCCCACAACTTTTGATTCCCTTACCAACCAGGAACATATATTTCACTATTTTTAATACAACTGTTAGGGACCAGACACTCTAAAATTATTTCAAGATGGGTAGCCCAGACCCTAATGTTTCTGCTGATTTTATGCATGTGTAAAGTGGACATTCCAGGATTGATGGAGCAGATAAACATTCATCGGTTTAAATAAAACAGAATTTATATACAGATTATCGAATCAAACACAAACAAAAGAGAACAACAGTCTGAATCACTTCACTCATCTGAAAACCCAACAGACTTTCCCAACTTAATGATTGTTCAAAATTCCACCAACAATCTCCATAAGCACCCAATGTCCAAACGGGTAAAATCAAACACAGGGTCTTGCAGGAGAGATGTCAGCGAGAGATTAAGCATGGAGCAACTTTTTCCATGTCGCTGTTCCTTTTTCCAGCAGTTTAAAAATCTGACAACTTCAAACGCCAACCCAAACTAAACCACACCAGAGATAATCAAAGGTGGGAGAATTGGCCACACCCCTTTCATTGCAGATGTTTTTGCATTTGAAAGCCTTTTTGCTTGAGGCAGTTTCTGTTAGCTATCATGAAATTGGCTCTGCAACCCATCCCAACTCGACATCCTGAAACAGTTGCATTTACAAACGAGAGGGACCGTATTGTTGAAGAGGAGAGTGTGAAACGGACTGGTAAGCTAGAGGAGATACTTGTTAGGAAGGAAGATTTGTTGGACATTTTGAATAACTTTAGGATATACAAGTCCCCCGGGCCTGACGGGCTATATCCTAGGATTATGTGGGAAGCAAGAGAGGAAATTGTACAACCGTTGGCAATGATCTTTTCGTCGTCATTGTCAACAGGGGTGGTACCAGGGAACTGGAGAGTGGCGAATGTTGTGCCACTGTTCAAAAAAAGGGAATAGGGATAACCGCGGGAATTACAGACCAGTTAGTCTTACTTCGGTGGTAGGCAAAGTAATGGAAAGGGTGCTGAGGAATAGGATTTATGAGTATCTGGCAAGGCACTGCTTGATGAGGGACAGCCAGCACGGATTTGTCAAGGGTAGGTCTTGCCTTACAAGTCTGATTGAATTCTTTGAGGAGGTGACAAAGCATGTGGACGAGGGTAGAGCAGTGGATGTAGTATACATGGATTTTAGTAAGGCATTTGATAAGGTTCCTCATGGTATGCTTATGCGGAAAGTCAGGAGGCATGGGATAGAGCGAAATTTGGCCAGTTGGATAGAAAACTGGCTAACCGGTCGAAGTCAGAAAGTGATGGTAGATGGTAAATATTCAGCTTGGAGCCCAGTTACAAGTGGAGTTCCGCAGAGATCAGTTCTGGGTCCTCTGCTGTTTGTAATTTTTATTAATGACTTGGAAGAGGGAATCGAAGTGTGGTTCAGGTAATTTGCAGATGATACGAAGATTGGTGGAGTTGTGGATAGTGAGGAGGGCTGTTGTCGGCTGCAAAGGGACTTAGATATGATGCAGAGCTGGGCTGAGGAGTGGCAGATGGAGTTCAAACCTGCCAAGTGTGAGATTGTCCATTTTGGAAGGACAAATAAGAATGTGGAACACAGGGTTAACGGTAGGGTTCTTAGTAAGGTGGAGGAGCAGAGGGATCTTGGGGTCTATGTTCATAGATCTTTGAAAGTTACCACTCAGGTGGATACAACTTGTAAAAAGGCCTATGGTGTATTAGCGTTCATTAGCAGAGGGATTGAATTCAAGAGTCGTGAAGTGATATTACAGATGTACGGGACTTGGTTAGGCCACATTTGGAGTTGTGTGCAGTTCTGGTCGCCTCAATTTAGGAAAGATGTGGAAGCTTTGGTTAGGGTGCAGAGCAGATTTACCAGGATGTTGCCTGGAATGGAGAATAGGTCGTACGAGGATAGGTTGAGAGTGCTAGGCCTTTTCTCATTGGAACGTAGAAGGATGAGGGGTGATTTGATAGAGGTTTATAAGACGATCAGAGTAATATATAGAGTGGACACTCCGAAACTTTTTTCCCCGTGTACAACAGAATGTTACAAGGGGACATAATTTTAAGGTGACGGTTAGAAGGTATAGGGGAGATGTCAGGGTTAGGTTCTTTACCCAAAGAGTGGTGGGGGCATGGAATGCACTGCCTGTGGGAGTGGCAGAGTCAGAATCATTGGCGAACTTTAAGTGGCAATTGGATAGGTACATGGATGGGTGCTTAAGCTAGGACAAATGTTCGGCACAACATCGTGGGCCGAAGGGCCTGTTCTGTGCTGTATTGTTCTATGTTCTATGTTCTACAAACACACTAAGAAAAACACGAAGGGCACACAACCCTGGTAAAGGGGCAGCACCATCATGCACTCAATGTTTGATCTCCACAACACTCTGAAGCAATGATTTCCATGGATGAATCACCTGAAGAAATTAATTCCAGTCTCAGTTCCAAAGGTCGTCCCGTCACTCTGAGGCTGTGTCCTCCGGTATTAGTCTCTTCGACATGTGGAAACAGCTTACAAACAGAAGTTGAAATGGGAGGACCCTTTGCAAAATGAAATACAATGCTGGTCTGAGGCTGTGAATGACCGTCTCTGGGACTGTAATATTATTGTGCATTGGAATTGAAATATTGGTTGTATTGGAGATGTTCGAGTTTATTGCTATATATTGTTGCATATTAGAACTGTTCAACTTTATATGTAAACGTTGTTGTGTATTATAGCTGTTCCTATTTTTACATCAATACTGCATTCGCTCATATTAAAGTTGTACCTTTCTTCTTCCAACCAGCGATACTGTCTCTGACCATGTGGGGATGCTGCTGAGCTTCTCCAGCACTTTGGAATAAAACTGCAGTCCCAGCGTTGGCCAGGCGGGTGGCAATGCAGAGCATCAGTGGTTGCAGTTTAGCGGCTGTGGGCAATGTTCAGGCAGGGATACCCAGTCTCTGATTATTGCAGAGGAAAAAACTCATAATCTGGAATGGTGGGATTGGGTGGAGACATTAATTAAAGAGCCCTATAGAAAGAGACAGGGTTAAATACAGATAGAGAAAGGGTTAAAGATTGTAATAGGGAGAGAATTCAGTACAGAATAATGGGTAGAGCAAAAGATAGACAATAGGAGAGGGTGAAGTGGAAAGTATTAGCGAGAAAGCTAGATATAGGGCAATTGGTGGGGTTTAAAGACAGAAAGGGTGAGGAATAATAGAAAATAATAGGGGAAGAAGTGCATCAGGTTTTAGTGGGAAAGTCCTGATTACAGGGTCACAGGGAGATGGTTAATTCAGGGACATTTGGAGAGACTGTAATTTGGTCAGCTATATGGATCTCATTAAATATGAGTTTCCTGAGTGGGGCTATTAATCTGGTACAAACAGGGAGTACTGGCTGACAGGATATAAACGGGAGTGTCAAGGGTTCTGCTCACTTTAGGAAACAGCTTTGTGCTAGCTGGGTGAGTGCCATGTACTATGCAAGTATAAATGCAGAGTGACTTAATGAGGGGTTACCACATTTGTGGAAGTTGAGAGGAAATAATACAGAGTACTAAGGAGATTGTTCAGTACAGGGGAGTAACGTGAGTGTTCAGTTAAGGGGAAAAGGAAGGAGAGATAAGAGAGAGTGATAGAAAAAGAACGAAATACCGAGCAATGAAGAGAGAGTAGTATACACCATAGCAGGGACAGGGTTAAATGCATGGGAACGGATAAGGTTAAGTCCAGAGTAAGGAGGATTAAACGAAGAACAATAGTGAGAGTACTAATTAGAGAGTAACAGGGAGAATGTTGAATACAGAGTGAAGGTTTAAGTAGAGTGAGTGCAATGGAGAGTAATTGTGAAAAGATTGAATGGAAAGTATGAGGAAAATAACGGGCAATAGAGAAATGATGAAATGCAGAGTAATAGAGAGTAGTAGTGTTTAGATGCAGAAGAATTTGTTAAGTGTGTACAAGAATGTTTTCTCATTCAGTATGCGGACGGACCTACTAGAAAAGGTGCGAAACTTGACCTACTCTTGGGAAATAAGGCAGGGTAAGTGATTGAGGTGTCAGTGGGGGAGCACTTTGGGGCCAGTGACTATAATTCTAAAAGTTTGAAAATAGTTATGCAAGAGTCAAAATATTCTAAATTGGAGGAAGGCTAATTTTGATGGTATTAGGCAAGAACTTTCAAAAGCTGATTGGAGGCAGACGTTCACAGGATAGGTTCGGATGGAAAATGGGAAGCCTTCAGAAATAAGGTAATGAGAGTCCAGAGACAGTATATTCCTGCCAGGGTGAAATGAAGCGTTGTTGAATGCAGGGTGACTAAAGAAAGTGAGGGTTTGGTTTAGAAACAGAATGAAGCATATGTCAGGAATAGACAGGATAGATCGAGTGAATCCTGACAAGAGCACAAAGGCAGTAGGAGTATGCTTAAGAGAGAAATCGAGAGGGCATAAAGGGGACATGAGAACACTTTAGCAACCAGAGTTAAGGAGAATCCAAAGGAATTTTACAAATACATTAAGGACGAAAGGGTAACTAAGGAGAAGATAGAGGCCCTCAATGATCAGCAAGGTGGCCTTTGGAGACACAGGAGATGGGGAAGGTACGAAACGAGAATTTTGCATCAGTGTTTACTCTGGAAAATAACTTGGAAGATATAGAATGTCGGGAAATAGATAGTGACATCTTGAAAAAAGTCGATATTACAGAGGAGGAAGTACTGGATGTCTCAAAAAAAAGAAGATAAGTGCCCACGACCTGATCAGGTGAACACGGAAACTTTGTGGGAAGTGATTACTGGGCCTCTTGCTGAGATAATTTTATCATCGATAGTCACAGGTGAGGTGGTGGAAGGTTGGAGTTTGGCAAACGTGGTGCCACTGTTTAAGAAGGGCGGTAAAGACAAGCCAGGGAACTATAGACCAGTGAGCCTGACGTCAGTGGTGGGCACGTTTTTGGAAGATATCCTGAGGGACAGTACATACGTGTATTTGGAAAGGCGAGGACTGATTAGGGATAGTCAACATGGCTTTGTGCGAGGGAAATCATGTCTCACAAACTTAATTGAGTTTTTTGAAGAAATAACAAAGTGGACTGATGATGGCAGAGCGATGGGCTATATCAATATGGATTTCAGGAAGGTAATGAGGTCACCAAGCTGCACAACATAGGGTATGAGTTCCCTGACTGGGGCTGTTAATTGGGACCGATCAGGGAAGCATCGCTGATGTCAATGGGTGAGTATCAGGGATATTGAGATGCTGACGGCCTGGCTCAGTGACAGGCTTTTGTCAAACTTTATGCACTAGTATCAAAAGCGTTCTTAATGATATGATGCCAGCCTTTGAGTCGCTATTTCGCTGTCAAGTATTGTTTTTGTCAATGTGGACCAGGACCTCTGTGTCTTCACTTGCCACACTATCTAACGCCTGTTCCTGTCCCACCTCAACCTCAAACCACATCCAGGACGTGCTAAAGTTGTTCTGGGATGTGCTTGACATTCGGTACTGTCGAGGCAATATACCATTCTAGACTCTGTCAAGTCAGGACTGATGATTCCGAGTCAGTCAGCCATTTTTGGTTTGTCCACTGCTGCCATTTGATTTTTAACACAGCACCGACACTGACTGTATAAAAAAGGAAAAACAGAAAAATATACTGGGAAGTTGAGGGTCGATGTCCTTTTGAGTTCAGCATTGAATGACCAGAATGAAGGCAAGAGAGCAAGGCTTCCATGATGATGGAGTGAAATGACACAAACCAACGTGTGTACCTCAAATTTAGAGAGTTCTGAGAGAAGTAAAATGATCAAGAGAATAATGGCAATGACAATCATTGAATGGACAGAAATGCTATTTTTTTGGCTTTAGATTTATGACTAGGTTAAGCATCTATAACTTTATTGACGGCCTGAAATATTTCCAAGATGGAAATGAAGAAACAATGTCTCACATGTCTCTACATTATATTACACAATGTAACACATGATCGTATGAGCTCTGTCATTGATAGAAATTTTCAATGGCTGTATCTCAAGTAATGTTCCTTGTGAACTTGCTAATACCAACCTGACAAACTGATTATGGCATATTTTTCTTCTGCTCGCTGTTTTCTGTCCCTTATCAGTCTTCACACCAAGTCCCATTTCCCCATCACTACAGCGCACGTAGACAATATTAACTACCGAACACACATTTCTGGAATTTGACATTTTTGCACCCTTGTAAGTGCATATTCCCCACTGGGCTTATCTGTCCATCTTCCTTCAAACTGTGTCATCTCTTAGGAATAAAAGAATGACTAGGGTAGGAATAGGTCCAGTCAAGGATAGTAGTGGGAAGTTGCGTGTGGAGGCGGAAGAGATTGGGGAGACACTGAATGAATACTTTTCTTCAGTATTTACTCAGGAACAGGGCATTGTTGTAGATGAGAATACTGAGTCACAAATAAGTAGAATGGATGGCTTTGAGGTATGTAGAGAAGAGGTGTTGGAAATCCTGGAAAAGGTGAAAATTGATAAGTCCCCTGGGCCTGATGGCATTTATCCTAGGATTCTCTGGGAAGCAAGGGAGGAGATTGCAGAGCCATTGGCCTTGATTTTTATGTCCTCTTTGTCTACAGGAGTAGTCCCAGAAGACTGGAGGATAGCAAATGTGGTTCCCTTGTTCAAAAAGGGGAGTAGGGATAGCCCTAGTAACTATAGGCCGGTGAGTCTCACTTCTGTTGTGGGCAAAGTCTTAGAGAGAATTGTAAGGGATAGGATTTATGCACATCTGGATAGGAATAATGTGATCAAGGATAGTCAGCATGGTTTTGTGAAGGGCAAGTCGTGCCTCACAAACCTTATTGAATTCTTTGAAAAGGTGACGAAGGAGGTTGATGAGGGGAAAGCGGTAGATGTGGTATATATGGATTTTAGTAAGGCGTTTGATAAGGTTCCCCGTGGTAGGCTACTGCAGAAAATACGGAGATATGGCATTGAGGGTGAATTGGAGGTTTGGATTAGGAATTGGCTGGATGGAAGAAGACAGAGGGTAGTAGTTGATGGCAAAGTTTCTTCATGGAGTGCCGTCACTAGCGGTGTTCCGCAAGGATCTGTTTTGGGACCATTGCTGTTTGTCATTTTTATAAATGACCTGGAAGAGGGGTTAGAAGGTTGGGTGAGCAAGTTTGCGGATGATACGAAAGTCGGAGGAGTTGTTGACAGTGAGGAAGCATGTGGCAGGTTACAGCAGGATATAGAGAAGCTGCAGAGCTGGGCAGAAAGGTGGCAGATGGAATTCAATGTAGCTAAGTGCGAGGTGATTCACTTTGGGAAGAATAACAAAAAGATGGGGTACTGGGCTAATGGTCGGATACTTGGTAGTGTGGATGAACAGAGGGATCTTGGTGTCCATGTACACAGATCTCTGAAAGTTGCCACCCAGGTAAATAGTGCGGTGAGGAAGGCATATGGCGTACTGGCTTTTATTGGTAGAGGAATTGAGTTCCGGAGTCCTGAGGTCATGATGCAGTTGTATAAGACTCTGGTACGGCCGCATCTGGAATATTGTGTGCAGTTTTGGTCGCCATACTATAGGAAGGATGTGGAGGCATTGGAACGGGTGCAGAGGAGGTTTACCAGGATGTTGCCTGGTATGGAAGGAAAATCGTATGAGGAAAGACTGAGGCACTTGGGGCTGTTTTCACTCGAGAAAAGAAGGTTTAGGGGTGACTTGATTGAGGTGTACAAGATGATTAGGGGGTTAGATAGGGTAGACAGTATGAACCTTTTCCCGCGTATGGAGTCGGGTATTACAAGGGGGCATAGCTTTAAATTAAGGGGGGGTAGATATAGGACTGATGTTAGGGGTAGGTTCTTCACTCAGCGAGTCGTTAGTTCATGGAATGCCCTGCCAGTAACAGTGGTGGACTCTCCCTCTTTATGGGCATTTAAGAGGGCATTGGATAGGTATATGGAGGATAGTGGGTTAGTGTAGTTTAGGTGGGCTTGGATCGGCGCAACATCGAGGGCCCAAGGGCCTGTACTGCGCTGTATTCTTCTATGTTCTATGTTCTATGTTCTAAATGTTTTCGGTTTCTTCACCATACATGTGTGTACCATTCGTGCCCATCTGCTGTTGTACAGATCATGTGTGCATCAGAGTCAGATCTCAGTTCTCTCCAGGATAGTCTCATCATGGTATGAGGATCTCTGTTGATTTGAGCTTACGTAACGGTTGAGGGTAGTTTTCAGTGAAGATTTTACTTGTTTCAAACGTTGCCTTCATTGAAGAAGTTATATTTGATTAAGACACTGTATCCATGCAAGGTGAGCAATTCTATTTCGATGTTGCATGTGTTAAAACCTGAAATGTGTCGTCTCCATTTCTCAAACAATATTTCTTCTCGGTACCAGCTGCTGTTAAACAGGGAAGCGATGCCACAGTGTTGAGGAGAAAGTTCTCAGAGAGCTACTTAACAATTAGAATTTAATTTCCAAATGGTCAAAGTCAAGGGCAAGATGAATTAAAAGGAGATTTCAAAGTGAGCTGGATGGTGTTGCTTTGCCAATGCCGGCATGTGGGGTGGCACAGTGGTTAGCCCTACTGCCTGTCAGTTCCAGGGATTGGGTCTGAGTGGGATGCCCTTTGCAGGGTCTGAGTGGGTTCAATGGGCCAATTGGCCTCCAAGTACGCTGTAAGGATGTTACGAAATAACTCAAACACGTATTTTCCAATTTCTGCTATTGTTCGATTGATATTGGACTCTTCGAATAAACCTCAGTTTGAAAAATATTCTGCCACAATTGGGAGTTCACTCACCGTCGTCACCTGTTCATTCAAATTCTTTAAGAAATGAATTGAATCACGTTGTAATGTTACAGTCCCCCAGGCAATGTTAGCAAGTATAAAGGAAAGGCTTTGAGATTGAATCACATCGGCATTGAGTTCAGAGAGATTGCCTGCACAAAGAGATTCATGCAGAAAATGATGTTTTACACTACCCCTCTAGTTGTAGCAATTCCGGGTAAGTGTCTTGCATAATTGACTTGCATAATTGACTTTATGTGAAGCTGCCTGAAGATTCGCTTCAGTTTCCTGCAACTGACAATGGTACATGCGCATGTGGTGATCACCCTCACACAGGGGCGGATGACTGATTTAGTTTTAAGATACAGGGATGCTGCAGATTCCCCACTATCACAGATGCCGAAGGAATTGCCTGGGATATTGAACTTTCGTCTGCCAAGCTATTCATCTCTTCTGGGAATCTCGATTTCAATTGAAGAAAACAGTGGAATTGAGCAAAGCCAACACGTCGGAAAATGAAAAATGATGATATTGTTATGTATAGATTTCAATAATATTTCGAGTGAGTTTGTTTCTTGCTATTGAGTAAATAAGCAGTGGGCGTCGCTGTGCTTCTGAAGTTAATAGTTAACTTGTAGGTATTTATGTAATCACAACAATTTGTTTTTCAAACTGCTTTTGAAGTTTGGCTGCAGGCTAAAAAAAAGAACTTTGTTTATTTTTGTTTGTAACCCGACGTGGCATTAAAATGGATCCAAAGATTTATTTGTGAGTTCTGGAATCTGAGATTAGGAATAATACGCTTACCTTTGAAACCTTTCGTTTCACTTTTATCAATTTTGTCATTTCTTTAAGTCCTTCTAATTTCCTGGAACTGATTGGATATGTAAATGTGTTCTCATTTGAAGTGAATGATAGATTTAATCAATCACTTTACTGTGGAGCCAACAGTTCGTGTTCACTGCAGACCAGAAATGTTGGTTTAAAAGAAAGCTCTGCATAGATTACTTAAAGCTAAGTAAATTGACAATCAGCTGTGTGGTAGATTCAGGAAGAGGTTTACTGGAGTTGCAGTTTAATAGTTGAAGTCACACATCACTTAACCAAGTGTCACATACACGGATTCAGGTGTGAGCATTTAACAAGGGATATTCTGTTTGTCATCGCACCCTTGCTATTGCTTTGTCCCATCTATGTATTTCTTTTCATTTATGCATTGCTTTTAATGAACGATTATCTATTTACTGCAACTTCATTGCCTTTGAATCTGTGTAATAAGAACGTAGCTTCGTTTATTCTATTGTATCACCATTTTGTTTATAGTAAACTCCTGTCTTTTTGCTGAAGCAATATTTTGTAGCTTTGGTTACGTTCAATTCAGGAAGAGATTCCTTTGATAAATCAAAACAAATAAGGTCGTCAGACATCACGCTGGGGTCTGAGGTCTGGATTGTTGTGTGATTATATCAGCTGCTATCAGAACAGAGGCGAAGGTATTAAACACATCGTCTAACTCGTGAGGAGCTGATTAACTAATCCCATACTTTGATCAGACTATGCTCCAACTGTACCCCTCAAGTTCCATTTATACCCTAAATCCTGACTGGACAGCTGAACTGAGATATAGTATCATATGACCCCCATCGGCAAATTACTACCCCGTCACCCTGCACCAGAGGCAACCCAACACAAATTCCCTCACCACTGCCAGACCTGAAACACTGAAAATAAATTAGACATTGGATCGCTCACAGCTGCAGTTTGTGCACAGTTCTGATCACCACCTAACCGTCAAGACAGACTTGCACTGAGGTGAATGTAGAAGAGATATACAAGAATATTGCGAATAATATGGAAATTACTGAAGCGTTGAGGAAAGATGCAAACGTTAGGTTCATTTAGCCCAGAGGAGAAAGAGAAAAAACGTAATTCATGTGTCCAAATAACTAACGTCTTGAATGGAGACCTGTCACCCTTAACGAATGATCATTGAGCAGTGTACAAGAGGGATACTAATTGATTGAAGGGTTATAGGGGACATGATGACTCACCATTTCATCAAGAGGATGTTTGATTGTCTGGAATTCACCTCCCAGTTTTGGCGAAGTGGGGGTGCTGTGGATGGGGGACTGCTTCAGCTGCAACGTTCAACTCATTTAAAGGAAACCTGGATCTGCACCTGATCTTCAAGGGACAATATGCTGGAAAGTGGGATTGGACAGTTACGTAGATTATTCAGTCGACACAGATATGAATGACCTTTTTCAATGCCGGAACTGATCAGAGGTTCTTTGGGAATTCAGGAAGACTGAGGGGCATTATCAATTTGATCATTCGGTTAATATTGCTTACCTTGTTTAGATATTCACATTATAAAGTGGTTTTAAAGAAATATTGTAGTTTCCACTGATATGATCAGAACACATCAGGGAGTCAGACCGGTCGGATTTTTATTATATTATGTTTATCGTAGTCAGATTAAAACAGCCACATCCACTAATTGCAACAGAGAAATGTGTCTCTTTTGTTCTTCATTATGTACTTTATTCATAAAACGTCAACACGCACATTCTAAAACTGACTTCGACAATGCAGCAAGTGCATTAAAAAGCTCACATTTCCCAATTTGAAATGTGCATTCCTTGCTGATTCAATGGACATGCAAAATTAGAATACTTGTGAAACATTATAAGGAGTTGTTGACTTTCCAAAGCAGACCATGAGGGACATAGTAAGTTAGCAGATCCGCAGTTTACCCTCACAGAGAGGGCTCATATAGTGTTTGATGCTTTGAATAATGAACCAAAACTTTGTCAGCTCTGTTAGCATTTTCCTCGAATAATTCCATCTTCTCAAGTGCAACAAATTACTTCTTTTGTAATACAGCGCCAGGAAAAACCTCGGTATGCAAAGAATAGTCTAATAAATGTTCCATAATGGATGAATATCAACACTTTGAATCTCAATTCCTTTTAGAAATGAACCCCATCTCTTGTTTGCAATGATAGGATCTCGTGCGAGGAGTAAACTGTGTTGATGTTTTGTGTCCAGTGACCCATGTTTCGATGAAGATGATCTAATTAAGTGATTCTGGTAATATTGTTATTCTTTCCACAGATGCTGGCATACCTACTGAGTTTCCCCATTTACTTCTGATTCTGTTTCATGTTTACAGCATCCAAAATCTTTGCATAATTTGATTCTTTTCCCAACCTGCCTCTCAGAAGCAATTCTTCGAATCACAGAACCCGACCAGACAGAAGAGGTTCTTCGGTGCATCAAGTTTGTGTTTTCAAAGCTGCACTAAATCAAGACTTGTCCCAGGTTTCAACACTATACATTCATCATGAATGTTGCAATAACCTGGTTGAGTACACCACCATTGTCACAGACTGCGAAAGCAAATATGTGGAGGATTGCTTACCAAATAAATCAATCTGAGAGTCCCCCAGTCGTAGACCTTGGATAAATTAGGAAATCTACTCCCTACAGAAAGCCATGCAAGCAGTATTCGAGTCACAATCCAGAACAGGGAAAGTGGAGAAGACCTCTCCAAAGCCATCAGGGATGCCAAAGGAGAGTACCAGACCACGATTGAGGCCTAACCCTACCAAACAAAATCCAGCCACCTCTGGCAAGGTCTAAATAATATGACGGGATAAAAACTGAAGCAGAGCAAAACAGCGGACGCAGACACATCCCTCCCTGAAGCGCTCAATACTATGCTTGGCTTAAGCATAATGCCAGTGGTGCAGTGATGTCTGCCCCAACATCCGCTGACACACCTACTCCCTCAGTTACCACTGCAAACATCAGAACAGTCTTCCTGAGAGTCAACCCAAGCAAAGCGATGAGCCATAATGGAGTCCCTGGCCATGCACTTAAATCCTGCATGGACAAACAGGGGATGTGTTTACTGACATCTTCCAACCCTCTCTCCAGATAGCTGAGTTCCCCACTTGCTTCAAGAAGACAGCTGCGCACTGACACATTAACACAACCCCTCGCACTCTATCTCCCTCTCTCGCTCTCCTTTCCCTCCCTCTTTCTCTCTCTCTCCCTCACACACACACACACACACACACACAAATAGAAATACAATCATACTGTGGTATAGGAACAAATCTACACGCATACGCAGATTAATAGTGACAGGAATATAGCAACTGGCCATTCAGCTCCCTCAAGCCTAATCTGCCATTCAATAGTTGATCTGTAAGGTAACTTCGTGCAGCCAAGTTCGTGTTTTTTCCCAAAATACGTATGCATAGGAACAAACATCTATCTCAGATTTAAAATAAACGACTGGTCCAGCATTCACTGACATTTGTGGAAGAGACTTTCAAACATCAGCTACCTTTTCTGTGTGAAAATGCTTCTTAATATCTCTCCTGAACACACTGACCATAATTCATAAACTACTTCCGTTTGTCCACGAAACACCAAACAGGGGAGAAGGTTTACCTTTATCAGACCTGAACTCTGATTTCGAAAGAGAATGGGCTTAATTCGTACAGTCTGTCCTCATATCTAACCCCAAATGTGCAATTATCATTCTTGAAAGTCTAACATGTACTTTTTCGAAGGGCAATCCCTCCTTCTGAAAGTGTGATACTTGGATCTGCTCACAGTGAGATCTAACCAGGGCCATTCAAAGCTGCAGCATAACTTCGTCGGTTTTATGATAGATGAGCTACTCCCGAGTTCGAGAGCTTTCATTGCCCTGTCCAGAGAGCAGTTAAGAGTCCATCACATTGTTGTGGGTTGTGAGTCACATATCGGCCAGACCAGGTAAAGATGGTAGTTTCCCTCCCGAAAGGCCGTGAGTGAAACTTTACTTGTTGAATTATTTTTTCCTCTTGGACATTGCTAAGGCACAACAATAAATCAACGAGTTGACCATTTCCCTGCAGACATCGACAGAGTCCCCTGTTGGCTTCCTTTTCGTATGGTCTGATCTACCTGCTGACTTAGTGGGTCTGGAATTACACTCATAAAGAGATGTGCAAATTAATTTTGTAATACAGATAGATAAATATACAACTTTATAAAACCAGTCTTTCCCTTTCATATCCAGAGTAACCTTACAGTTCTGAAATATCTATATACATACACGAGCTTAAGATATGTTCGCGTTTGATGCGTGTTTAATAGTGTTTATGCACTTGAAATGCACAGCTTGTCGAAGTAGAATTGGGGCTGTTTTCCTTCTCACATGGTTCTGCTTCATTGTCCTAATGTTCTCTGGAGTGCATGTGGAAGCTCTCTGATTTGAATGGCTTCTTTCTGCTTTGATGTGGAGGTGCTGATGATAGACTGGAGTGGACAATGTCAGAAGTTACATGAAACAAGGTTATCGTCCAACAGGTTTAAGTGGAATCACAAGATTTCGCGTGAGCTCTGACATTTTAGCTAGTTATCCAGGACATGTCCGACTGTGGTGGCTCAGCAGTAGTTTGATGTAACAATGTAATTGGTATAATTTAAATTCAGCGTCTATTACAGGAAGAGTGTTACATGAGACAACATTCGATATTTAAATATTCCCTTTTACATGGACTGGTCTCAAAAGCATATCTGCAGAAATTCAGGTTTTTTATTCCATCCGAAAGCTTGTCGCAATATCTCATCAACAACCCCAAATTACATCAATCAAGGTGGAGGCTTGCATATCTCTCTGACGTGATTCAGTTTGACAATGGATGCCGGAAGCTTGCTGGCTTAATATCTCAGTTCCACTGTCTAATTAACAATGGTTCAATGTGATCAATCAAAACAATTCGCTGGTGCACCTGGACCGATCACACCAACACCACAGTCGACACCAGGATTTCACTTACAGGTTCACCAGGCTGCTGCCATAGACACCATTGATGCCATCTTCCTCCACCGTCACCACAAAAAGCACGATAAGACAATGATGAGGATGAGAAGAAAGAAGATCAAAGGATACGATTGACCTGGTGCTGGAAATCGAATCGAGCAAACAGCATGAACGTGGCCTGCTCTGCCACAAGGAACAGTGTCGGAAAATGCACCAAGACTAGAACATTTCAGCTCCGAGGTGACATGAGAGTGACTGTGATTGGTTTAATTCAGATCCACTGACATAAAGCCGGTGTTCCTCGCTTACCATTACCTCCAACTGGCCAGCAAAGGAAGGTGGAGTCTGAATGTGAAACTGCCAAGACCACAAAACAAGGAGCTGGTCGAAACGTTTCGAAAAGGTTGGAGAAGAGTGAAGGTCCAATTTGAGTCTTCTTCAATTTTCCAGGAAACAGTCAAGGGGTCCATCAAGAGGACCATTCGTTTCAAATGTCTTCTAACGGCTGTAGAGTAACAGGGAAAACTGGCGAACGTACACCAGAGCGTGCAAAACCAACCCCGGTGTCCTCGAAGGGGCTCAATGTCACGGAGGAAACCCAGGAGGGGAAGGGGCAGCAAGCCTTGCTCTTTTCTTTGGAAGCCTCTGAGATTATCTCCCGGTACAGGGTCCACAATGTGTAATGGAATGAGATGTACTCACTTTTGATCCTCAGAAGGAACAAATGGAGATCTCTGTGCTCAGCAACCTGAACGAAGAAGGTGGCTCGCTAACGTCATCCCAGTCTGACATCCTGAGGATCCACAAATGCTTTTATGCTGGACTCTATGACGCAAAGCCCACTGACACTGCGACCTCCCATTAGTTTCTGTCCGCTATCATAGAGGTCTGAGACAACAGCACTAGAGAGAGACTGCATCAGCTGTTATCTCTGGGTGAACTGACCAAAGCCCTCAAATCCTTAAAAACGAGTAAATTTCCTCGAAGTGATGGCTTACCAGACAAGTTATGATCAACTCTGTCAGACTTGTTTGGCGATTACCTGCTGGAAGTGAACGACAGTATGCTGTTGACCGGTAACTTGTGTGAATCCATAACGAAAGTTATCACCCCTTCACCTACAATCAATATGTTGAGATGGATGACGAAGGACCAGTTTTACGCTGAATTCAGATAACAAAAGTCTGACTGAGGTCATCGCCAACCTGATCAGGCCTTCATTGTGATCCGTGATTCGCACTGACCAAACTGTTCTGTACACTTTAGAAAGAACCCGAGGTCCTTGCAATCCTTAAGGATATGCTCACGTATGTGCAGGGCAGGTCTGCCTCATCAAGCTGGACCAAGAAAAGGCCTTTCCCAAGATATCGCACACCTACATGTGGGATGTGTTCTCTCAAGCGGTCTTTGGGAGGAAATCCGCACCTGAATCCAACTGCTGCGCACCAACATCGGCAGTGCAGCCTCAATCAATGGGTGGCAATCAGAAATCTTCCCGATCAGATCGACAGTCAGGCAGGGCTGCCCCTCTCTCACCTTTCCTTTTTTATTGCTGACTTAGAGGCACCTGAATAATCGTTATGATTCAGTCAGATATTTGTTTCTCTTGAGCCGTTGTCTATTTACTGCGAACCTCTTTAATAAGGTGCATCAGTGCACCACTGCTCATTTATGCTACCAATCGTTATTTAAATTCAGGACCCGAGTTTCAGACTCGGTTTCTTCATTCTCCAGCTGAATAAGCAATTCGAGCACTTTATAAGACCAAAAAAACATAAGACCATAAGATACAGGAGTGGAAGTAAGGCCATTCGAGTCCACGCCAATATTTTATCATGGGTGATGGGCATTTCAACACCATTGACCCACACTCTTTCCGCAGCCCTTACTTCCTTGTGCGCTCAATAATTTTGACAATCTCTACCTTGAAGGCATTTAACATCCTGGACTCCACTGCCCTCCATTGCAATGATTTCCGTAGGCCCACCTCTCTCTGGCAGAAGTAACGTCTCCTCATTTCCGGTCGGAATTGACCCCCTCTAATTGTAAGGTTGTGTCCCTGCCTAACGGAGAAAGCTTCCTAGCGTCCACCCTTTCTGAGCTATGCATCATTTTATAAGTTTATATTAGATATGCCCTCAATCTTCTGAACTCTAATGAATATAATCCCAGAATCCTCAGCCGTTCAACTCATGTTTGACCTATCATTCCAGGGATCATCCTTGTGAATCTCCACCGGGAACGCTCCTGCGCCAGTCTGTCCTTCCTGAGGTGTGGAGCCCAAAATTGGACACAATATTCTAAACGGGGCCTAACTAGAGCTGTATACAATCTCAGATGCACATCTCTGCTTCTTTATATTAACCCTTTTGAGATAAATGACATTACATTTGCTTTCTTAATCACGGACTCACAAATCATCACAAAAAATAAGTAGTAAAGCTGAGTTTTCGAAAATAACTGTTTCACTTAATTTAAATATCACACAACACCGGCTTATAGTCGAACAGATTCTGTTGGAAGGACTAGCTAGTGCCTTCAAATAAACCTGTTAGCCTATAACCTGGTGTTGTGTCATTTAGAACGCTGTCCACCCCAGTCCAATGGTTGGGGCTCCACCTAATCGTGCATCACTTAATGGATACTTTATTGAGAATCAGTCCAGAAGAGTAGCAAACTTCATTCAGTTGAAACAAAACCCACGTTTCCAACGTAATCGGTTCGTGCCAGTCCCAGAAATCTCATCAATAACTGAGACGTCCAAAGCTCTTTCCTCCTTGAACCAATCTTTCCAGCCACACTTTCAATAGTCAAGTGAGAGTTTAGAGTAACCCAGGAATCAGCTTTTCAATTTCTTGCCTGATTCGCTAAATTCTACTTTCAGAAACCATTCGCTTTTTCTCCTGGTAATGTTTATAATGTGGTCACACCGCTGGACCTTGCATCGTTCCTTGATTGAGGCTGTTATTGTGGTCCAATCAGGGAGCACTGCCTGACATGAAACGGTGAATGTTATGGATATTGAGATGCTGAATGCATGGCTCAATGAAAGTTTATTGTCAATCACTGCGCATTCTTAAATGAAGAGTGATTAACGATAGAATTCCGGTCTGTGTAGGGTTAATTTACCACTAAACATCGTTGATGCCAATGTGTATCAGGACCTCTGGGCCTTCACTTTCCACACTGTCCCGCTCCCGCCCCTTTCTTATCCATAGCTCACGTGAATGCCAAGATGTGCTGAAGTTGTTCTGAAACGCCCTTGACCTTGGATAAATTTGAGGCAATATACCACCCCAGATTCTGTCATTTCAGTGTCGAGAGTGGGGTGCAGGAAAAGCACAGCAGGTCACGCAGCATCTGAGGAGCAGGAAAGTTGATGTTTTGGACAAAAGCCCTTCATCAAAAATCCTGCCATGTCAGGTATAGAGCTTGTGAAAGAGGTAGTCAGCCATTTCAGGTTTGTCCACTGAAGCCATTTAATGTTAAGACAGAAGCTAATTGATTTTACCAGTAGGAAAGACAAATAAATAGTGGAGACTTGTAAGTTCTTGTCCATTCAAGTGACCTGAATGATAGGTGGACAGCAAGTGTTCGATGATAGTGAGTGCAATGACACAAACTCAGGGTTGAATTCTTTAACTTTACAAGGATCTGAGAGTAGTAAACGTTTCCAGAGAAGAATGAAAACCGCTGGCACTGAATGGACAGAAAGGCTCCTTGTCCAGTTCACTGAAGGGAACAGAGAATGAATCTCCTCTTGTGCTGCTATACAGATCTTGTGTGTGTTAGATTCAGCTCATGGATACGACTCATCCAAGTAGGCAGCTCTGCATTTCTTGATTTAAAACTAGCATCTATATATTTATCAATGCCCTGAAATACTTCCAAGACTGAAATGAAGGAACAATGCCTCATGTTTCTCTACTTTATATGACACAGACTATGTTTTGCTCATTCACTCATTGAACCTTTCTTTCACGTTTTCAGTGTTCCTGTGTCTTCATCGTTCAAACATTTCTGGAATGTGACATTTCAGCATCCTCGCTGGTCACACCTCTCCACCTCCTGGCAAAGAACTCCATCCGGTCAGCAGTCATCTGTTTTAGGTTTCTTCACTGTACACGTCCAGTTCACTGCAGGGAACAGAGAATGAATCTCCTCGTGTGCTGCTATACAGATCTTTTGTGTGTTAGAGTCAGCTCAAGGACACGACTCATTCAAGTAGGCAGCTCTGTATTTCAGGAGCTTATGCAACCAGTGATGATATTTTTCAGTAAGTTATTTTTCTTATTTCAAATATTGCCTTAATTGGATAAGTTATATTCGTTTGGGACACTTTATCAGTGCAAGATGAGGAATCCTTTTCAGGTATGAGAACATAGAACATCGAACATTACAGCGCAGTACAGGCCCTTCGGCCCTCGATGTTGCGCCACCCTGTCATTCTAATCTGAAGCCCATCTCACCTCCACTATTCCATGTACGTCCATACGCCTGTCCAATGACGACTTAAATGAACGTAATCTTGGCGAATCTACTACCGATGCAGGCAAAGCATTCCATACCGTTACTACTCTCTGAGTAAAGAAACTACCTCTGACATCTGTCTTATACCTATCCCCCTCTCTTTAAAGTTGCGCCCCCTCGTGTTTGCAGTCCAAATACTTGGACAAAGGCTTTCCATGTCCACCCTATCTCACCCTCTGATTATCCTGCATGTCTGTATTAAGACACCTCCCAACCTTCTTCTCTCGAACGAGAACAGCCTCAAGGCCCTCAGCCTTTCCTCGTAAGACATTCCTTCCATACCAGGCAACATCCTGCTAAATCTACTCTGCACCCTTTCCAAAACTTCCACATCCATCTTATAATGCTTTGACCAGAACTGTACACCATACTCCAAGTGTGGATGCACCAGAGCTTTGTACAGCTGCAGCATAACCTCTTAGTTGCGGAACTCAATCCCTCTATTAATAAAGGCCAAAAGCATGTATGCCTTCTTAACAACTCTGTCAATCCGGTTAGCAACATTCAGGGATCTGTGTACATGCACACCGAGATCTCTCTGCTCATCTGCACTCCCAAGAATCCTACCTTTCGCCCAGTACTTTGCAGTCCGATTACTCCAACCAAAGTGTATCACCTCACACTTGTCCACATTAAACTCTATTTTCCACCTCTCAGCCCAGCTCTCCATCCTATCTATGTCTCTCTGCACCTACTACACCCTTCGTCACTATCTACAACTGCACCGACCTTCGTGTCGTCCCCAAATTTACTAACCCACCCTTCTAAGCCCTCATCTAGGTCATTTATAAAAATGACGAAAAACAGTGAACCCAACACCGACCCTTGCAGTCTGCCACTAGTAACTGGACAGCAAGATGAACATGTTCCATCAACTACAACCCTCTGTTTTCTTTCACGAAGCCAATTACTGATCCAAACTGCTATGTCTGCAACAATCCCATTCCTCCGCATTTTGTATAATCACCTATTGTGGAGAACCTTTCTTGAATGCCTTGCTGAAATCCATATTCAGCACATCAACCGGTTTACTCTAATCTGTTTGTTCACTTTGTCAAAAAAGTCAATAACATTTTTTAGGTACGACCTCCCCTTCACAAAACCGTGCTGACTGTCCCTGATCAGATTATTCATTTCTATATGGTTATAAATCCTATCTCTTATAACCTTTTCCAACACTTTACCAACAACTGAAATGAGACTCAGTGGTCTGTAACTACCAGGGTTGTCTCTCCTACCCTTTCTGAACAAGGGAACCACATTTGCAATCCTCCAGTCCTCAGGCACTATTCCCGTGGACAGTGATGATTTGAAGATCAATGACAAAGGCTCGGCAATCTCTTCCCTTGCTTCCCAGAGGAACCTAGGAAGGATTCCATCCGGCCCAGCAGACTTGTCTATTTTCACTCTGCAGTATTTCTAATACGGAGAAAGTGAGGTGAGCTGATGCTGAAGATCAGAGCTGAAAAATGTGTTGCTGGAAAAGCGCAGCAGGTCAGGCAGCATCAAAGGAGCAGGAGAATCGGCATTTCGGGCATTAGCCCTTCTTCAGGAATGAGGAGGGTGTGCCAAGCAGGCTAAGACAAAAGGTAGGAAGGAGGGACTTGGGAGAGGAAGGAGGGACTTGGGAGAGGGGCGTTGGGAATGCGATTGGTGGAAGGAGGTTAAGGTGAGGGTGATAGGCCGGAGAGGGGTTGGGGGCGAAGAGACCCACAATTTGCAGTCTCCAGTCACCAGCTATTATCCCTTCATGCAACAGCTGCTGTTAAACAGAGAAGCCATGGCCAAATGTTGAAGAGAACATTTCTCAGAGAAACAGTCAACAACGGAAAATTAATTCCCAAATGGTCACTGTCAGGTTAATAACGATATGATGTAAAATAAGATTCCAAATATGGATGGATGGTTTTCCGGTGTCATTGCTGGTAAGGATCGTGGCACAGTGGCTCAGTGATTAACTCTGCTGGCTCATAGCACCACTGGTCGTGTCTGTGTTGGATGCCCTTCGCAGAGTCGGTGTGAACTCGATGGGCCAATTGGTCTGTTTCCGCATTGGAGGGATTTTATGATTTTGCTCAATATGCATTTTTCAAAGTTTGCTATTAACCGATTGATATTTGCATCAAAGTATACAAATATTCCGTCACAACTGGGAGTTAACTCATCACTGTCACCTCTTTGTTCAAATTCTTAAATAAATGAATTGAACCATGTTGTCATGTTACAGTCCGACAGGCAATGCCAGCAGGTATAAATGAAAAGCTTTGGGATTATAGCACCTCAGCTTTGAGTACAGAGAGAGATCGTCTACACAAAGAGATTGATGAAGAAAACGAAGTTTGCATTTAGCCAGCTCCGGAAAATATTCTACACGACTCTTCCGTTGTAACAATTCCTGATGAGTGCCTGACACATTTGCGTTTATGTGAATTTCTCTGAGGATTCCCTACAGTTTCACTCTGCCATTGACAACGATACGTGGGCATGTTGTGGCCAATCTCACACAGACGCAGATGATCCGCAGCTTAATCAGATTACATGGGCCATACATAATCCGCAGGAATAGCCTGGGAAATTGGGTGTAATTATTCATCTCTTCTGGGAAACTTCTAGATAGCTCCAATTCAAGAGGAGACTATGAACAGTTTCGGTGGAAGTAAGGAAACCAATCACTTTGGAAGAATATAAACAGTTGTATTTTTATGTAGAGAGTACAATAACATTTCAGTTGAGCTTGGTTCTGGATTTTGAATGAATAAGCAATGGTCTTCTCTCGCAAACTTGTAGGTTTTTATGTAATCAAAGCAATTTGTTTTATAAACTGCGTTTGACGTCTGTTTGTCGGCAGGATGGTTTTGTGCACGAATGAACTTTTGTTAATTCTGATTGTTTGCAAACCTGCATGGTAGTATTGGAGCCTTAAACATTTGTTGGAGAGTTCTGGAATCTGGGATTAAGAACAAAACCCTTAACTGAGAAACCTCTAGTTTCAATTTTATCATTGTTGTAATTACTTTTAGTCTTTTTAAGACCTGGAACTGCGTAGATGTAGATCTGTACTGATGAGAAGGGAATGAGAGATTTTGTCAACAACATTACGTTGGAGTGAAAGGTTCGTGTTGGTCTCAGATAAAAACGTTCGGATAAAAACAAAATCTGAATCTTGACCGTGTTCATGTACTCGGAAAAATACCTGGATGATTATGACACCAACGTCATAGACTTCATTAACTAATGCATGGAGGACTGCATGCCAAATAAGTCAATCCAAGTATTCCCCAATCATGGACCTTGAACGAACCAAGAAATACACTCCCTCCTAAAGACCCGATTGGCAGCATTTAAGGCGGATGACACAGACTAATACAGAGAATCCGGATATGACCACCAAAATGGAGTGACTATTGGATCAATTTAAAGGCTAATGGGACCAACCAGACACCAGCCGCCCATGGCACGGCCGAAACAACATTATGGGTACAAAATGATGCAGAGCAAGATAGCAGACAAAGACATATCCCTCCCTGACACACTCAGTGTTTTCTATGCTTGGTTTGAGCTGAATGCCAGCGTTGCAGTGACCCCAGCCCTAAGATCCTCTGACACTCCTGTTCTTTTGGTCACCACTTCAGATGTCCGATCAGTCTTTCTGAGAGACAACCCGAAGAAAGCAGTGGGCCTACACGGAATTACAAGGTGGGCACAGAGATGCTGTATGAACCAACTGGTGGAGTATTCACCGACATCTTCAACCTCTCCCTCCAAAAGGCCGAAATCCCCACCTGCTTGAAGAACAGCATGACTATCCCGATACCGAAGAAAGCGCATGCAATGTGCCAACTTTCCTTCCCACCTATTTTTGTCTCAAATGCAAATTAGGCAGAAGGACATTCCCTTTCTTCATTCAAGTTATTCAAAAATAGAGTATTTGGAGGAAGCGCTGACTTCAGATACTGGCGTTCAGAGTCGACCGCGTGGTGCTGGAAAAGCACAGTAAGTCAGGCAGCATCCAAGGTTTTGGGCAGAAGCTGTTCATCATGGACGATGAAGGACTTCTGACTGAAACGCGATTCTCCTGCTCCAGATGCTGCCTGACCTTTACCAGCACCACACTCTTGATATAAATACAGTTTTACATTTTATATGTATAATCTATGTTATGTAATGTTGCATGCTGAAGCTGTTTGTGTCTGTACAAATATTGTTATGTATTAGAGCTAATTGCGTTGACACGTTATTATCATTATACGTAGGAACTTTTAGTGTTGATGTAAAAATATTATTTTGCGTTGGATCTGTTCCAGTGCACATATAAATGTTGTCGTCTATCAGAGCTGCTCATGTTTATATGTAAATACTGTTGTTTCTTGGAACTGTTTCTATTCATGCATCAATACAGTATTGTTCGGATGATGCTGTGCCTCTATCTTACCCATTAGTAATGCAGTGTCTGGCCGTGTGGGGCTGATGCAAGCTCCTCCAGGACTTCGGAATGGATCTGCAGTCCCAGCACCAGCCAGAGCATCGGAAGTACAGAGAAGCGATGGTTATGTGTTAGCAGGTGTGAGGAATGATTAGACAGAACATAGAACATAGAACATAGAAGAATACAGCGCAGTACAGGCCCTTGGGCCCTCGATGTTGCGCCGATCCAAGCCCACCTAAACTACACTAACCCACTATCCTCCATATACCTATCCAATGCCCTCTTAAATGCCCATAAAGAGGGAGAGTCCACCACTGTTACTGGCAGGGCATTCCATGAACTAACGACTCGCTGAGTGAAGAACCTACCCCTAACATCAGTCCTATATCTACCCCCCCTTAATTTAAAGCTATGCCCCCTTGTAATACCCGACTCAATACGCGGGAAAAGGTTCATACTGTCGACCCTATCTAACCCCCTAATCATCTTGTACACCTCAATCAAGTCACCCCTAAACCTTCTTTTCTCGAGTGAAAACAGCCCCAAGTGCCTCAGTCTTTCCTCATACGATTTTCCTTCCATACCAGGCAACATCCTGGTAAACCTCCTCTGCACCCGTTCCAATGCCTCCACATCCTTCCTATAGTTATTGTTGAGCGGACCTCAAGTTCTGGAAGGGGTGGTGACAATAATTGAAGAGCACTGGGGACAGACAGTGTGTTAAATAAAGCTACAGCGAACTTCGAATATTGTAGCAGACAGAGAATTCAATTGAGAAGAATGGGGAGACGATTAAATGGACATGAGGTCAAGTTGAGATTAATAAGGAGAGAGCAATATACAGGGGAATGGGGGAATGATAAAGACAGAACAGGAAGAGGATTTGACAGAAATTGACAGGGGCGAAATATATCGGCAGAAACAGTGTTGACTACAGGGGTCCAGGGAGAGGGTAAGCACAGGGGCAGCTGAAAAAAAATATAATGTGTTCAGCTAGATGGCTCTAATTGAATATGAGTTTCCTGACTGAGGCTGTAAACCTGTTCCCATAAGGGAGTATTTGCTGACAGATACAAACAGGAACATTCGGGCTTCTGCTCACTCGAGGAAGCAGTTTTGTGGTAGCTGGGTCAGTGTCAGATACTATGTATGCGTAAATGCAGTGACTTGATAACGTGTTCCTGGCCTTTGTGACACGTGAGTGGATTAAATACAGAGTAATAAGGACAGTGGTGATTACAGGGGAGCAGTGTGAGAATTATGTGAAGAGGAAGATGGAGGACAGTTGTTACAGAGTAATTGAGAACGAACTACCTAGAGTGTTATTAGTAGAGGGTTGACTACAGGATAGCTGGGATAGGGGAATTACAGGGGAAAAGCATACAGCTACACACAGAGTTCAGAGGATTTAATGAAGACTAATAGTATGTGAGTTAATTGGAGAGCAATGTGCAGAAAGTTGAATGCAACGAGAGGACTAAAGATTGTCATGTGTGCAGTTAAATAAAATTGTTGAGCGCAGAGTAATTGTAAGAATATGAAATGCAAAGTAATACTGACAGGATTGAATAGAGAGGAATAGGACGAGGGTTAAATATAGGGGAAGAAGGAAATGGTTAAGTACAGAGGAATAGAAAGAATCAAATGCAGAATAACATTGGGTTAAGTAAAGATGAATTGGGGAGGATTAAATGCAGACAAAAAGGAAGAGGTTTAAATACAGGGGAGTGGATAGAGAGGAGTGAATTCAGATAATGGCTTAAACACAGAGCAAGAGAGAGAGCGAGAAAGTGAAAGACAGAGTATCCGGGAGAGAATGTAACACCGGGGAAGAGATTGGATTGCACAGATAATAAGAGAGTTGTTTAACTACTGTGGATTAGGTAAAGGATTAAATATTGCTTAACAGAAATGTTTTCCAGTTTTAGTTGTTTTTGGGGAAAATGGGCATAGCCTTCCAATAAGCTTCCAATAAATGTTCTTATCCCTTCAGATTTCCAAACCACAACATTAAGTCACTCCTTTCATCTGCACAATTACTCCCCTCCTATACTGCGTTGTCTCACAAGATCACCTCTCTCCATCTCACTGACTACTCAGTCCTGGCACCTCACACACAACCTATTCCTCACACTTTCCTCTCCCACCTGCTCTCTTTTTGTTTTTATGTAGAGCAGTGTGAACTAATGTAATTCCCTTCTCCTGGTCTTTTACTCACATGAGATGGGATGAATGGCATTCTGTTGTTCCTCTTGACACTCTCAAAATGAGCTAAACTACCTCCTCCACGTCCTTCATATCAGTCCCAAAAGGGGTATTTAAACTTAATTCATGAGAATGAAGGAGTCGCTTGTCAGAGCCAACATATTCTTGCCCATCGCTAATTGCCTAGAGGACAGATGAGAGTCAAACACATTATTGTGTGCCTGGAATCATTGTCGTCCTGACAAAATAGGTATGGTCGTTTTTCTCTGTAAAGGACACGAATCAACCGACAATCGTAATTGGATTTTTGGTCATTGGATTGACAGTCCAGTGATAATTCCAATAGGACACTGCATCGACAAGCTGAATGGCCTCCTTCTGTGTAACAAGCTGGAGGTGGGGCTGAACAAAACCAAAAGAACTGTGGATGCGATAAATCAGCAAAAAAAAAATCCGAACTTGCTGGAAAAATCTCAGCATGTCTGCCAGAAATTGCGCAGAGAATTCAGAGCTGAATGCCCTCCTGCTCCAGTAAAGGAGGCTAGAGAAGGGGCTGAATGGCCTCCTCCAGTTCCTGTGGTACACGCTGGCTAGGGAGTTGAATAGTTTCCACCTATTCTAGTGTTGCTGGGTGTGTCTATGCCAGCAGCACACTCATTGAAAACTGAGCAATGTTTTATCTATTGAATAAAAAACAAAATCCGTCAGCGAAATGTTCAATTCTCTGGCTATTTGTTCGCACATGGAACAATATTTTAGATAATGGCTGCTTGCAGTATTCCAAATATTTCAGCTAATCACTGTCAATTAGTGGGATCTTTCTACACACATTTTATACTGAAAGCCAGTGAAAGAGGCAGAGAAATAGGAGATAACGTAAGAAGTGAGAAACCATTAAACTTTCTGGACAAGAGATATGCTATAAATTAAATTACCTAATTCTGGAGTTGACATGAGAACATCAGGGCTTGGAGGTGTACACTTTATTTCTCTGGAAAGTGGCTGGGCAGTTTGAACAGGCTAGAAAAAAACCTGTTCAAAGTCGAGATGGAATACAAAGTTAAGGAAAATATTATTAAATCTTTACAATTCATATTTTCAGACACAGTTGGGGGGGACACCGATCAAATCTGAACTCTTGAAAAGTGAATGGATTGTAAAGGGGTGAAATTGAGCTCTGCCCACTTCTCAACGCTACTCCTTTTGGAAGGATGTCAATGCCTTGGATAAGCTCTGGCAGTGGGCTAATAGTCATAGGAACATAGAAAAAGGTCAATCAGCCCCCGTGAGCTAGTTCTACCATTCAATGGTTGATGTGCAACAGAACGCCATACATCTCTAGTTGTATCGTTCCCTTAATACATACGTTTACCAAAAAAAGAAAATCCACCTCGGATTTAAAATGAAAACCTAATCCACAGTCGTTTGTCGTAAAGACTTCCAAACACCCTGTCTGTGTGCAAATGCTTCCTAACATTTCTCGTGAATACACAGGCTTTAATTTGCAGACTTTGCACCTTTGTGCTTGAATCCCCAACCAAATGAAACAGTTTACCTTCATCCACCCTGTCTTTAATTTCGACAGAACAAGGACACATTTGTCAGGTCTCTCCTTATAACTGAACCCCTAAAGTCAAGCTCGCATTCTTGCAAATCTGTACTGTATTCCCTCCCATTGTACGCCATTGTATCCAAACTAAGGTGTAGTTGCTGGATCTGTTCACATTACACCAAGTGAGATCTAACCTGGGATTTGTTTCACTGCAGCCGTAACTTTTGCGATATTTTGTGGGATGACAGCATCACTGGTTAAGCCAGCATTTATTGCCAATTCTTGGCAGTTCAGAGTCAACCACATAGCAGTCGGTCTGGAGTCACGTACAGGCCAGACCAAGTAAGGATTCCTTCCCTAAACGACATGAGTGAAATTTTATTTGTCTTTTCCTCCTGTAAAATTCTAAGGCAAAAGGGTTAATCGCTGTGTTGGCCATTTCCCTATAGACATTCAGAATTTCACCTGTACGTTTTGTTCTCATATGGTCTGGTCGATCTGCTCACTTAGTGGGCCTCGTCATACACCAATAACGAGCATTGGTTTATTATCTTTGAAATACAGGTTCGATAAATATGCAACTTTACAAAACCAGTTTTTCCATCTCAAAGCCCGGGTAATTTTTCAGATCTGAAATGTATTTGCCCAGGCACGAAGTTAGAATCCCCGATTACAGCTTGTTGAATTGGAGTTGGAGCTGTTCTTCCCACTCCCAAGGTCCCTGCTTCTTTGTCCTGAGATTCTCTGCAGTGTATGTGGGAACACTCTGATTTGACCTGCATTTTTTGTAGCTATGATGTGGAGGTGCCAGCATTGAAATGGGGGAGACAATGTCAGAGGTCACACAATACCAATCTATTGTTAAACAGGTCCAGTTGAAAGCACAAGCTCTCGTGCGATTTCTAACCTTCTTTTAGCCAGTCAGTTAGGTCATGTCTGATCAGAATGGTTTAGTAGCCGTTTGAATTAACAATGTACTTAACGTTATTTAAATTCAGTTTCTATCATAGAAAGTGTGGTACATTAACAACATTTAATATTTTGTTGTCATCTTTTTAAATGAACCATCTCAAGAACAGTTCGACTGAAACTCAGAACTATTTTTCAATCCGAAACCTTGTGGCAATGTCTCACCACCAATCCATTCAATTTTCAGTAAAAAATGAAGACTTGCATATCTGTCTGCTTGATTGAATTTGAACGGGAATGGTGCAAGTTTCCTGTTTTAACATCTCAGTTCCATTGTCTCATTAACACCAGTTCAATGTAATCAGTCAAGATAATGGGATTGTGTACCTGGACCTACCATACCCACTTTCCAACGAACCAGGATTCCTGTTCCAAGTTCACAAAACTGCTGCTGTAGACACCACTGATACCATATTCAGCACCCGTCATGGCCAAAAGCAAACGAAAGTTAAGATGAAGACGAGAGAGCAAAGAAGAAAGAAGGTTGCAACCAATCTGGAAGCGGATGGACACATCAGCATGAACGCTTTTGAAACTATCACAAGGAAATTTGAAGGGGAATTGAGCAGGCTTGGAACGTTTCAGCTGTGAGGTGAGATTGGAGAGGCTTGGATCGGTTTTGGGCAGATTCACCGACGTCAACCCGGTGTTCCTCCCTGATCACTACCTCCTGCTGGCCAACAAGTGAATATGGAACCTGATGGTGAAACTGCTGAACCAAGAAAACACAGAGGAGCTCAAAAGGGATTCCACAGGTTGGAGAACTGTGACATCCCTCTTTCAGTCTCTCTCGGACTTGTAGGAAATAGTCAAGGGGAATATAAAAAGGATCGTTTTGCAGGGAGAACTGTCCAAAATCCAAAAGAGCATGCAGAACCTACACCTACTGCAGGCGATGGAGGTCAATGTTCTGACCAAACTTCAGTAAGCCTTGCTCTTTACCTCAGAAGCCTTCAAGGTAACCTCCTGGTCCATGGTCCACAACGCCCAGCAGGGTGAGTCCTGCGCATTTTTGTTCTTTCAGAAGATGGAAAGCGGGAGATCAGTGATCAGCAGCTTGAAGGATGAAGATGGCTCGGTAATGTCCTCTCAAATGACATTCTGAGGATCAACAAATCCTTTTCTGCTCGACTCTACGATATGAAGCCATCTATCATTTCAAATCTCCCAGTCATTCCTGCCAAATATCACAGAGGCTTTTGACAACAGCACCCAGGAGATGCGACAGCAGCCATTCTCCCTGAATGAGCTGACAAGGCTTTTGAGTACTCAGAAATGTGTAAAATCCCCAGACGTCACTGCTTTCCCACCAAATTGTGGTCACATCGGTGGGACATGATTGGCCAGGACCAATGCATAATGCACAAGAAAAGCTATCTCGCCCCTCATCTACAATTATAAGGACAAGGTGGAGATCTGGCAACCCGTTTCATTGATTACGGCACATTAAAAAAATCCTATCTAAGGTCATAACCAACCAGGTCAGATCTACTCTGGGATCAGTGATTCACCCCAATCATGCCTGTCCTGTAGTGGCAGCACGAACAATGAGAGCATTTTTCTCCTGAGGGACATGATCACCTACGTACAGGACAGGGGAGTTGGAGGCCTGCCTCATCAGCCTGGACCAGGAGAAGACCTTTGACAGGATATTGCACAGCTAAGTCTGAGATGTCCTTTCCACATTGAGCTTTGGGGAGGATTCAGCAAATGAATTTGACAGATCGTAGAGTCATAGAGATGTACAGCATGGAAACAGATATTTTTACTGCTTCTGCCGTCAATGGCTGGGAATCAGAGGGCTTCCCGATCAGATCCAAAGTCAGGCAGGGCTGCCCATTCTCACCTACCCTGTTTTCTTGCTGATCCTGAAGCACCTGAATAATTGTTGTAATGCATTCAGGCATTTCTCTCTCTATTGCCATTGCCTCTCAACTGAGAACCTCTTTGTTAATGTTCCTCAGTCCAGCATTGCTGATTTATACACCAATTCTCTATTTAGATTCAGAACCCAAGTTTCTTCATTCTCCATGTTGGCAAATAATTCGAGTATGTTGTGATCACTCTTCCGCAATACAATAAAATTGCAAAATCATGCTTTTGCATTGGGTACATATTATTTGGAGAAAGCATATTTCATTGCTGCGTGCTTACATCTGTGCTCTTGTATCAACTCAATACTGTGAGACGTAATAAGTTAATTCGTTCAATTTGGTATCTCTGTCCAAATACCGAACACATCATCATAAATACTAAGTCATAAAGGTGATGTTTCAAAGTAACTTATCACTTAACGCATACGTTATTGAGGATGTGGCTAGAAGAGTAACATTCAATTAAAAGCAAACCATGCTTCCAATGTATTCAGATCGCACCAGGCCCAGAACCCTCACCAATAAATGAAATGCCCGACGCTCTTCCCCTTGGAACCAATATTTCCAGCCACACATAGAATAATCAAATGTGCACTTGGAGTAACCCAAGGATCAGCTGTTCAATTTCTTGCCTGATTGTCTCAATTCTACTTTCTGAAACTCAGAACTTTTCCTTCTGGTAATATTTGTGATGAGGTCAGCCGACTGGACCTCGTCGGATATGTGTTCGCTGTTAATGTGTCCCAATCAGTGGGCCTTTGCTGACATAAAAAGGATGAATGTCATGGATATGGAGATGTTGAATGCCTAAGTCAGTGAGAGACTATTGTCACAGGCTGTGCTTTTGTAAATGAGGAATGATTAATGTTGGATTCTGACCTCTGAAGGGCTTTTTCACCACCTAACATTGTTGATGCCAATGTGGACCAGGACCTGTGGCTCTTCATTTTCTCCACTTTCCCGCTCCCTGGTTTTCAAGGCAATAATGGAAACTGCTGACATTGAATGGACAGAAATGCTCGTTGTTGTCTCTTGATTTTAGACTAGCATTTTTAATTTATCAAATGGTCTGAGATCTTTCTAAGACTGAAGTGAAGGAACAATGCCTGACTTCTCTCTACATTTTGTTGCGCAAACTATTTTCTTCTCTTTCACTCACCGAACCTGTCCTTCCCCTTTTCAACATTCCTAAGTTCTTTTTTGTTTTCTACTGTTCCACCTAACATTGTGTTATCAGCAAAAATAGCAGATGTTCTCATCTTCTCAGTCATTGATAGAGATTATTAATACTATGCCTCAAGTAATTGTCCTTGGGGTAACTCACTAACACCAGCCTGGCAACGAGAAAATTGTATATTTATCCTTTGTGTTTTCTCTCCTTTAGCAGTCCTCACACCAAATCCCATTTCCCCATCAATACAGGGCGCATTGATAATTCTTCACAAAACTCACGAACATTGACAAAATTGATTCCCGTTCAAACATTTCTGGAATTTGACATTTCTGTATGATTGTGTGTGCAAATCCCGCCGTGGACTTATCTCTGAATCTCCCTTCAACGATTTCCATCAAATGGCAGTCATCTACTTTAGGTTTCTTCACGGTACACAGTCAATACACTGCAGGGAACAGAGAATGACTCCCTCAACTGCTGCTTTCCAGATCTTGTGTGTCTCGGATTCAGCTCGAGAACATAACTTATCCAAGTAGGCGGATGTGTACTTATTGGAGCTTATGAAACCATTGAGGATATCTTTCAGTAAGTTATTTTCCTCGTTTCAAATAATACCTCAACTGGAGAAGAGGTATTCGTTTGGGACACTTTATCCATCCAAGGCGAAGAGTTCTATACCGTTGAATTTGTTAAGACCTACAATGTGTCGTCTCCGGTAACCAGCTAGTTTTCTTTCATGCTACAGCTGCTGTTAAACAGGAAAGCCACAACCCAGTGCAGAGGAGAACATTTCTCAGAGAAACTCTCAACCGGAATTAATTTCCAAATGTCAATGTCAAGTTAATAACAATATGATATAAAATAAGATTTCCAAGATGCATGGATAGAATTGAGGTGTCAATGTTAGTAAATAGCGTGCCACAATGACTGATTGATTAACCCTACTGCCTCACAGCGCCAGCGAGTGCGTCTGCGTTGGATGCACTTTGCAGGGTCAGTGTGGACTCGATGAGCCGATTAACCTGCTCCCACACTGTAGAGATTCCAATAAATGGCTCAACGTGCATGTGCCCATGTTTGCTATTGACCGATTCGGATTTGAATCATCGAATAAACCTCAGTTCAAAAAATGAACGATCCCAACTCGGAGTTAACACACCGCTGTCACCTGTTTGTTCAAATTCTTAAATAAATGATTGGAACCACGTTGTCATGTCATTGTCCCCCAAACATATCAGCAGGTATAAATGAAAGACTGCGGAATTATATGACCTAGGAATTTCGTACAGAGATATTGTACAAAGAGATTTTTGTAGAAAATGACTTTTTCAATTCATCAGCTGTGGAAAATCTTTTACACGAACCTTCCGATTGTAACAATTCTTGGTAAGTGCCTTACACATCTGACATTGTCTGAGTCTTTCTGAGGATTCATGCTACTACTCAGAATGATGCATGGCAGTAATCGCACACTCTGCAGGAAATGCCCAGGAAATTAAATTTTCCGTGGTGTAATGATTCATCTCTTGTGGCAAGCCTGTAGAAATCTCAATTCAAGCGGAGACTACGCTAAATTTCGATGGAATTAAGGAAATGAGTCTCTTTGAAAAAAATATATACAGTGGGTTTTTTAATGTAGAGAATAAAAAAAATCGGGAGAGATTTCATTTCTGTTTTTTCGAGCGAATAAGCTGTCGGCTACTCTGTCCTTCTGATGCTAACATTAAACTTGGAGGTATTCTTGTTACCACAGCAATTTGTTTCAAAACCGTTTATTTAAAAGTCTGGCAATGGGTGGAATGGCTTTGTGCACGAGTCCACATTGTTTTTTTTTAAATTATTGTTTATAACCCAGCATGGTATCAATGGTATCTAAAAGTTTGCTGGAGAGATCAGCAATATGAGATTCGGAATAAATCGCTTAATTTTTATCATTTTTATCATTTGTTTCAGTCTTTTTTGTTTCCTGAAACTGGGTGGATGCACGAAATTTTCCTCATGAGAAGGGGATGCGAAAGTTGGTCAGCTTTCGTACTTTGGAGTGAACATTTCTGTTCATCCAAGACAGATTTGTTGGGGAAAAGATGCTCTGAAGAGATTACTTAACGCTGAGTACATTCACAAACAGCTTTGTGGTAGTTCCAGAAAGAAGTTCACTGCAGCTTCACTTTAAAAGTGGCAGGCACAAGTCATTTGAGCAAATGTTAGATCCAGGGATCCTGGTGTGAATATTACACGAGGGGTATTTTCTTTGGAATTTCAGAGCACTTGCATATTATGTAATAAGCTGCTTTCTTTCGTTTCATCTATGCATTGTTTTGAAGTTAATGAGAATTATACACTTACTGCATATTCATTTCTTTGAATCTGTGTTAGAAGTCCAGAGTTTGCTTTCTACTATTGTATCATTTCTTTTGAAATAAACTTTGGTTTTGACATGGGCGCAACATTTTCACCATTTTGCGTTTACTATTCAGCAAGAGATCACTTTGTTAAATGAAAAGACATAAGATTATAATCCATCAAACTGCCATTCCGTTCTGGGGTCTGGCTTGTTTTGTAATTAATCAGTTGCTATCAGAACAGAAGTGAGGCTACTAAACACATATCCTAATGCCCGAGGAACTGATTAACTGACACCAAACTTCAGACTATGCCCTGACTATACCTCTCCAGATCCATTTTACGCTACCGATCACACATCCAGACTTAGGTGACATTGCATATTACCTCTACCAAATTAGGAATCTCTCACACTGCAACAGAGCCAACGCAAAACAAATTCCTTCTCCGCCGCTAGACTTTTAGCGCTGGAACTACATGAGACACTGGGTGGCTCACACCTATGATTTTGTGAACAGTACTTGGTCACCACCTAGCAATGAGGACAGAATTGCACTGAGGCAGTTTAGAAGAGATTTACAAACATGTTGCCATTATGTGGAAATTACTGCAGCATTAAGGAAAGATGGATAGTGTTTGGGTCATTTTCCTTTGAACAAAGGCGAATGAGAGGTGATGCGATTGAAGTCAACAAAATAATCAGGATAATAGATGGAGGCCTATCACGCCGAACACAGGAACAGTTATCAGGTGAAACAGAGTAATACAAATTGATGGAAGGATTATAGGTTACACGAGACCGACCGTTTCGTTCAAAAGGTGATGGGGTGTCTTGTACTCACTGCCCAGTTTCGCTGGGGGCTTGCGGTATCAAACCACAACTCATTTAAAGGGAACCTGCATCTGCACCTGAAGGATAATTGCAATACTGTGGAGTGTTAAAGTGAATTCCAGAGTGCTATGAGGACCTTCCATGTGTTCTATGAAGAAGTGTTTGTATCTCTATAGTTTTTACAATGCGTGAAGTAATTCTTGCGGAGGAATGATTTTTAACTAACTTTAGAAATCAGGAATTAATCAATTAGATTGTTACAGCAGTTCAGGCAGCATCCTTGTTTAGTTATTCTCATTATTAAAACATGTTTTTTTAAAGCAAGTGTTGTGAAAGGTTGCACTGTTTTTGACCTGCTGGGTAGTGACATTATCACTTGAAATGTTAATTGCCCCTGACATAATCACAACACAAGAGAGAGTCAGATACTAGATTTTTATTATGTTGGATCTTATTTTACATGGATTGGAGTATGCATTCATTAATTGTTGTGGTTCTGTTCGCTGAGCTGGGAATTTGTGTTGCAGACGTTTCGTCCCCTCTCTAGGTGACATCCTCAGTGCTTGGGAGCCTCCTGTGAAGCGCTTCTGTGATGTTTCCTCCGGTATTTATAGTGGTTTGTATCTGCCGCTTCCGGTTGTCAGTTCCAGCTGTCTGCTGCAGTGGCCGGTATATTGGGTCCAGGTCATAGAACATAGAAGAATACAGCGCAGTACAGGCCCTTTGGCCCTCGATGTTGCGCCGATCCAAGCCCACCTAACCTATACTAACCCACTATCCTCCATATACCTATCCAATGCCCGCTTAAATGCCCATAAAGAGGGAGAGTCCACCACTGCTACTGGCAGGGCATTCCATGAACTTACGACTCGCTGAGTGAAGAACCTACCCCTAACTTCAGTCCTATATCTACCCCCCCCTTAATTTAAAGCTATGCCCCCTTGTAATACCCGACTCCATACGCGGGAAAAGGTTCATACTGTCAACCCTATCTAACCCCCTAATCATCTTGTACACCTCAATCAAGTCACCCCTAAACCTTCTTTTCTCTAATGAAAACAGCCCCAAGTGTCTCAGTCCTTCCTCATACGATCTTCCTTCCATACCAGGCAACATCCTGGTAAACCTTCTCTGCACCCGTTCCAGTGCCTCCACATCCTTCCTATAGTATGGCGACCAAAACTGCACACAATATTCCAGATGCGGCCGCACCAGAGTCTTATACAACTGCATCATGACCTCAGGACTCCGGAACTCAATTCCTCTACCAATAAAAGCCAGTACGCCATATGCCTTCCTCACCGCACTATTTACCTGGGTGGCAACTTTCAGAGATCTGTGTACATGGACACCAAGATCCCTCTGCTCATCCACACTACCAAGTATCCGACCATTAGCCCAGTACCCCATCTTTTTGTTATTCTTCCCAAAGTGAATCACCTCACACTTAGCTACATTGAATTCCATTTGCTACCTTTCTGCCCAGCTCTGCAGCTTCTCTATATCCTGCTGTAACCTGACACATCCTTCCTCACTGTCAACAACTCCTCCGACTTTCGTATCATCCGCAAACTTGCTCACCCAACCTTCTAACCCCTCTTCCAGGTCATTTATAAAAATGACAAACAGCAATGGTCCCAAAACAGATCCTTGCGGAACACCGCTAGTGATGGCACTCCATGAAGAAACTTTGCCATCAACTACTACCCTCTGTCTTCTTCCATCCAGCCAATTCCTAATCCAAACCACCAACTCACCCTCAATGCCATATCTCCGTATTTTCTGCAGTAGCCTACCATGGGGAACCTTATCAAACGCCTTACTAAAATCCATATATACCACATCTACCGCTTTCCCCTCATCAACCTCCTTCGTCACCTTTTCAAAGAATTCAATAAGGTTTGTGAGGCACGACCTGCCCTTCACAAAACCATGCTGACTATCCTTGATCACATTATTCCTATCCAGATGTGCATAAATCCTATCCCTTACAATTCTCTCTAAGACTTTGCCCACAACAGAAGTGAGACTCACCGGCCTATAGTTACTAGGGTTATCCCTACTCCCCTTTTTGAACAAGGGAACCACATTTGCTATCCTCCAGTCTTCTGGCACTACTCCTGTAGACAAAGAGGACATAAAAATCAAGGCCAATGGCTCTGCAATCTCCTCCCTTGCTTCCCAGAGAATCCTAGGATAAATGCCATCAGGCCCAGGGGACTTATCCATTTTCACCTTTTCCAGGATTTCCAACACCTCTTCTCTACATACCTCAAAGCCATCCATTCTACTTATTTGTGACTCAGTATTCACATCGACGACAATGCCCTGTTCCTGAGTAAATACTGAAGAAAAGTATTCATTCAGTGTCTCCCCAATCTCTTCCGCCTCCACACGCAACTTCCCACTACTATCCTTGACTGGACCTATTCCTACCCTAGTCATTCTTTTATTCCTAACATACCTATAGAAAGCCTTTGGGTTTTCCCTAATCCTACCGACTAAGGACCTTTCATGTCCCCTCCTTGCTGCTCTTAGCTCTCTCTTCAGATCCTTCCTGGCTACCCTACAACTCTCAATCGCCCCAATTGAACCTTCACGTCTCATCTTGAGATAGGCCGCCCTCTTCCATTTAACAAGGGATTCCAATTCCTTATTAAACCACGGCTCCCTCGCACGACCCTTGCCTCCCTGCCTGACAGGTACATAATTATCAAAGACACTCAATAGTTGCTCCTTGAACAAGCTCCACATATCATTTACACTCTTGCCTTGGAGTCTACTTTTCCAAGCCACACATCCTAAGTCATGCCTCACCGCATCATAATTTCCCTGACCCCAGCTATAACTCTTGCCCTGTAGTACACACTTATCCCTCTCCATCACGAGAGTAAAAATCACCGAATTATGGTCACTATCCCCAAAGTGCTCACCTACCTCTAATTCTAACACCTGGCCTGGTTCGTCACCCAGAACCAAATCCAGTATGGCCTCACCTCTTGTTGGCCTGTCTACATATTGTGTCAGGAAACTCTCCTGCACACATTGAACAAACACTGACCCATCTAACGAACTTGAGCTATAGCTTTCCCAATCAATATCAGGAAAGTTAAACAACCACCCTATTACTGTCACTCATCTCCTGAATCACCTTCCCTATCCTTTCTTCAATGATTCTAGGACTATTAGGAGGCCTGTAAAAGACTCCTAACAGGGTGACCTCACCTTTCCTATTCCTAACCTCAGCCCAAACTACCTCAGATGGCAAGTCCTCATCTATCGTCCTTTCTACCACTGTAATACTATCTTTGACAAGCAATGCCACACCTCCCCCTCTTTTACCCCCACCTCTGACCCTACTAAAACATTTAAATCCTGGAATCTGCAACAGCCAATCCTGTCCCTGTTCTAGCCATGTCTCCGTTATAGCCACAACATCGAAGTCCCAGGTACCAACCCACGCTGCAAGTTCACCTACCTTATTTCGTATACTTCTTGCATTGAAGTATACACACTTCAAGCCACTTTCCTGTTTACAGGCACCCTCATTTGAAATTGATGCCATGTTCCTAACCTCCCTACACTCCAGGCCCTGCACCCTGAAGCTACAATCTGGGTTCCCATGCCCCTGCAGAGTTAGTTTAAACCCCCCCCCACCCCCCCAAGAGCACTAGCAAACCTCCCCCCAAGGATACTGATGCCCCTCAGGTTCAGGTGTAGACCATCCTGTTTATAGAGGTCCCACCGTCCCCAGAAAGAACCCCGGTTATCCAAAAACCGGAATCCCTCCCTCCTGCACCATCCCTGTAGCCACGCATTTAAGTGTTCTCTTTCCCTATTCCTCGAATCTCTATCACGTGGCACGGGTAACAAACCAGAGACAACAACTCTGTTCGTTCTAACTCTGAGCTTCCAACCTAGCTCCCTGAAAGCCTGTCTAACATCCTCGGCACTCCTCCTACCTATGTCGTTGGTGCCAATATGGACCACGACTTCGGGCTGCTCCCCCTCCCCCTCCAGGACCCGGAAAACACGATCAGAGACATCACGTACCCTTGCACCTGGGAGGCAACATACCAAATGTAAGTCTCTCTCGTTCCCACAAAACCGCCTATCTGTGCCCCGAACTATCAAGTCCCCAATTACTACTGCTCTGCTCTTCTTCACCCTTCCCTTCTGAGTAACGGGGACAGGCTCCGTGCCAGAGACCTGAGCCCCGTTACTTACCCCTGGTAAGTCATCCCCCCCACAAGTATCCAAAACGGTATACTTGTTCTTGAGGGGAACGGCCGCAGGGGGTCCCTGCACTGGCTGCTTCCTCCCAGTCCCCCTCACTGTCACCCATCTATCTGCCATCTTTGGAGTTACTACTTCCCTTTAACTCTGATCTATGACCCCCTCTGCCTCCCGAATGATCCGAAGTTCATCCAACTCCAGCTCCAGTTCCCTAACACGGTCTTGGAGGAGCTGGAGATGGGTGCACTTCCTGCAAGTGTAATCGGCAGGGACGTCGATGGCATCCCTCACCTCATACATGTTGCAGGAAGAACATTGCACTGCCTTCACTGTCATCCCTCTAAAGCTAACTTTTATTTAAAAAAAAAACTGGGTCTAAAGAATACAACAAGCAAAATTCAGCACTTACCTACTTACCACAACAGATGTTATTATTAGGTTAGAGGAGGAGGGCGGGTGGGAGGCACTACCCGTGTAGTGCCTCGGGTTCCTCTCCTTCGCGCTTTTA